>NC_092341.1:312360000-312962142 GCF_046630445.1 Rutidosis leptorrhynchoides | reverse complement strand
TGTTCATGGATGACTTTTCGGTCTTCGGTGACACTTTCGGTTCATGCCTTCTTAATTTAGAGCGGATATTGGTAAGGTGTGAGAAATCTAATCTTGTGCTCAACTGGGAAAAGTGCCATTTCATGGTACAAGGGGGCATAGTTCTCGGGCATAAGATTTCTAGGAACGGTATTGAGGTGGATCCCGCAAAGGTAACGACTATTAAGAACCTTCCACCTCCCACCGATGTTAAGGGTGTTCGGAGTTTTCTCGGGCACGCCGGTTTTTACCGGCGGTTCATAAAGGATTTTTCTAAAATCGCTAACCCGATGAACAAACTCCTCGAAAAGGACACACTGTGGAATTTCTCCGAAGAGTTCCAAAAGGCATTCTAACTTCTTAAGGAGAAACTCATCAATGCACCTATCATAATTGCTCCGAATTGGTCCCTTCCATTCGAGCTTATGTGTGATGCATCCGATTTCGCTGTTGGCTCTGTTTTGGGCCAAAGGGTCGAGAAACATTTCCGACCCATTTATTATGCAAGCAAGACCTTGCAGGGAGCGCAATTGAATTATACTACCACTGAAAAAAAGCTCCTTGTGGTGGTCTTTTCGTTCGACAAGTTCCGGTCCTACTTAGTCTTATCTAAGACTATAGTTTTTACGGACCATTCTGCTCTTAAGTACCTTTTCGCTAAACCGGATGCCAAACCTCGACTTCTTAGATGGATCTTGCTTTTGCAAGAATTCGATATCGAGATCCGGGATAAGAAGGGTGCCGAGAATCTTGCGGCCGACCACTTGTCTAGACTCGAGAATCCAAATCTCGAAGTCCTTCATGAGTCGAGCATCCATGATGATTTTCCCGATGAATATCTCATGAAGATGGACAAGGTGGACGAGCCATGGTACGTGGACATTGCTAATTATCTCGTGGGGAAATTCTTGGAAAAAGGGTGGTCACATCAAAAGAGGAAGAAATTCTTCAGTGACCTTAAGTACTATTTCTGGGAGGATCCCTATCTTTTTCGTTGTTGTCCCGATAGGGTTATTCGCCGGTGTGTTTCCGGTGAGGAGTGTATGCGAATTTTAACCGAGTGCCATAGTGGGCCTACCGGTGGGCATTTTGGACCCTAAATCACGGGGCGTAAGGTCTATGATGCCGGCTTCTTTTGGCCGACAATTTTCAAAGATGCCCACCTGATTTGTAAGTCGTGCGATTCTTGTTAAAGGGTAGGTAAAGTCACCAAACGAGATGAGATGCCTCAACAAAGCATCCAGGTATGCGAGGTATTCGATGTTTGGGGAATTGACTTTATGGGGCCATTTCCGAAATCTCATAATTATAGTTACATACTCGTTGCCATTGACTACGTGTCTAAATGGGCCAAAGCGCAAGCTTTAGCCACAAATGATGCACGAGTTGTGATTTCCTTCCTTCAGCGTTTATTCTCTCGATTCGGAATTCCTAAAGCATTAATTAGCGATAGGGGTACTCATTTTTGTAACGCCCAAATGGAGAAGGTATTGAAGCGATATGGAGTTCTCCATAAAGTTTCTACTTCATACCATCCCCAAACGAGCGGACAAGTTAAGAATACCAATCGAGCTCTTAAAGGAATTCTTGAGAAAACTGTGGGGTCGAATCCGAAGGAGTGGGCGAATAAGCTCGATGAAGCTTTGTGGGCGTTTAGAACTGCCTACAAAACACCGATTGGTACCACTCCTTATCGGTTGGTTTATGGAAAAGTGTGCCATCTCCCGTTGGAGATTGAGCATAAGGTGATGTGGGCACTTAAAAAGTGCAATTTGGATTTAAAGGAAGCCGGACGCCTAAGGGTGGGGCAATTGAATGAGCTTGGTGAATTACGTCTTGATGCATATGAAAATTCGTTGATTTATAAGGAGAAAACCAAGCAATGACATGATAGAAGGTTAAAGGGTCTGAAAGAGTTTAATAAGGGCGATCGGGTGATTTTGTTTAACTCTAGATTGAAGCTTTTACCGGGAAAACTTAAGTCCCGGTGGACGGGACCATTTGAGGTTGTTAAGGTGTACCCATACGGTGCGATTGAGTTGAAAAATGCGAGTGGTACTACTTTTAATGTTAACGGACATCGAGTGAAAAAATATTTCGATGGTCCGTTTGAGATTGATGACGGGGTTTACGTTGAACCCGATCCTAACGTCACTTGAAGTTGGTAACGAGTCTTGTGAATGACTCGGTAATAAACTTCACATTGTTATAGAGTTTGTATGTTTTTATGCTTGTTTGATAATATGTGCAATGTGATCGTGCTCGGCTTTTTGTTTGGGGTGTTTGTTGGTTTTTAGGTTGAGAAATTGGGTTAAAATGGCTTAAAATTGCGAAATACTGGTTATCAGCACTTGGAACGCCGCTCCAAGCCTTTGCGCGCCGCTCAGATTGTACGTACCTGATGTGCCAGATTGTTAAAAGCCCTCGACATGATTTTTACGCCTAATGAAGCGTCGCGCGAGTGTTTGGAGCGCCTCGCACCGTTTTGAGCGCCGCGCCATACCTGGAGCGCCGCTCCGTTTAACTGTCGGGCTGGGCTGATTCTTTTTAATATAAAAAAAAACCCAATATTCACAACCACACAAAGAAGGATGGGTACCAGCTGTATTTTACTCCAAACCTTCTCATTCTTTTCATTCCATCCAACTTTCTTACACCTACAAACACCTAGATCTACAAACCCTAATTTCCTAAACTTCAAATTCTTGTCAAATTACTTCTACATCTTGCAAAAATGGCTCCCCCTAAGGTCCGAATTTGTTTTCTATCTTATTAATTTCATATAATTATGTGTATTTACTTGCTTAATCTTTGATTTACATGATGAATTAGTGTGGGGTTTGTCTAATTGGGGTTTTGTGTTCTAATTAGTGATGAGTTTTGTTAGATTAAGCTTGTATGCTTTGATTTCATGATTAACTTGGTGTTTTTAGAAGTCATACTTGAACCTAGGGTTTGTGTGTTTGAGAATTTGAATTTGTAAGTGATAGAAGAGTTGCTTGCTTGAAATTGTTCTTGTTCTTGAGTTGTTGATATGCTTTTGAGCTAGTGTGAGGTTGTGTTCATATGGGCGGGTCATATTGGTTTGAATGACATGTGCTATATTTGGTTTGTTTATTTATGATGCCATGCTAGCGGGAACATAACATGTGTTTTGTGATGTGAAGAGTATTGTGTTAGTGATAATTTGAATTGGTGAAAGTTAGCAAACATGATGAACTTTATTAGATTTGTGGAAGTTAAAAAGAGTGACATGTAATCATGTTTGTCATGTTTTGGTTGTGTTGTTATGAGAGTATGGTTGTTATGTGCTATGTTTTAAGAGATAATGCAATATGCATAGATTTGAGCTCTTGGCATGTTTACATGTGTTACTTGGTTAACTTGGCGATTGTCTTTAAGGTGGACTAAAATGCACATGTTTTGGTTGTGATGGGAATTTGGTGCTTATTATTTTGACTAACACTAACTTTTGAGTTTGGTGTTTTGTTTTCTTTATTTGTTCATATGTGTAGAGATCGAGAGGAAACACAGAACAACCACGACAACCACCAAATAACCCGAAACTTTGGTTGTCCCAAATCGCTAATGATGAGGAATTAGAAGAACGTTTTACAATAGTTAGCGCCCGTCCGATCGAACGAACGTATTATTTAGATTGGACGCAACTTACAGCGTTGGGTAACAATATTGTTAGAACATTGCGTCAGTATTTGTGGGTAACATATGCGGGTCAAGAGTTGAGGCCATACGAAAGGTTATTTGAAATTCGTGAAGATATTTTTAAACAGTTGACTATCGAGTTCTTTTCAACGGTGAGTTGTCGACCGCGAGCCTCTCCGACCGAGGCAGATTTCTTGACATCCAGGTTAGGCGAGTTAGAGCGTAGCATGAGTAAGATTGGGGTAGCTCGGGCGTTAGATTTGTATCCCGAGTTGAATCACAATGATTTAAAGTGGTTCTTGATTCAATGCAAAGTGTTTGGGCAGGAGGCTTTTAGTGAGAGTGATTATTAGCCAACGGTGGCTAAGAAAACTGCGGGTCCTTTTAGTTCAAGTCGAAGTGTTCAGTCAATGTTTCGATTTTCGGAGGACCGAATTATTTTCAAGATGATTGCTCATATGTTCATGGCTAGAGAAAATGCGAATAAGGTTCAGCGACACGACCTTTGGATTCTACAGCAGATTAAATCGAGAGAGCGAATTGATGTCCCTTGTATGTTAGGAGTGTGGTTGCAAGAGATTGGAACGGATAAACGAACGGAATGCCCGTTGTTAGGAGGGCATTTGGTTACTAGGTTTGCTCGGGCGTTTTCAGTCCCGACTACTAGGTGTGATATGTTGGGGGTTGAGGCGATGCCCACTAATATTCTATTTTTCTCAAAAGCCGAGTTTATCCGAGGAGGTCCAACAAGTTGGGTTTTGTGGGAGGATGAGCAACAACAACCAGGTGGCGGTGCTGGACGTGGACGTGGAGGTAGTCGATCCACTTATGAAGCAGGCAGTTCGAGTGCAAACGTACTGGGTACGTGGTCCCTCAGTGAAGAAAGTTGGGATTCTCTGGTTAACAGTGTAGATGGGATGCATATAGAGTATCGGGATAGTCGGTCAGCGTATAATGCTCAGGTTGAGCATAACCAGAGGATGTTAGAAGAGCAACGCATGCATAATGACGATATGAGGGTTTGGCATGAGAACAGTTATGCGTCGATTAACACAGCGCTTGGGCAGTTTGGAACAGAGGTTGGTAACTTGGGTGAGCGTGTTAATAGGGTCGAGTATGATGTGAGGTGTATTCGGGCTCACAATCAGTGGGAGATGCATCAGAGGCAAATTCAGAGACAAATGCGTCAGAATCCGGAAGCTTACATTCTGACGCGGACTACCATCCCTGATTATACATCTGTTAATTCCCCGAGGCCTGATCCATCATATGACCCGTACCAGGCTTGCCAGGACACCTATGGTGTGGATTGGGACCCTTCCAGAGATTTATGGCCGTGAGAATGATTGGTTGCGCATGTTTTTGTTGTAATTTGTTTAAAACTATTTCCTTTTTGTTGGTATGTATTTGGATAATTATGTATTCTTCTTATGTACTTTGAAACTTAATTTGGGGGCAAGGCATTTCGGCATCGGGTGGTGCCACCTTATCCTGTTATGTAGTTCGTTTGTTTTTCTTTTCTTAGGTTTATTGGTGAAACGATTTTTCAAGTCTGGTATTAAGTTCAGCAAAACTGCATGATTGATGATATTGGTGTGATGATCGGGAATAGACGATATTCTTATGCTGGCAGTCAGTTCAGCGCCATCTGTCATTGGTATTCTGCGATCAGTGGTTAAGCTCGATAAGTTTTTATATTTTCTTTCTCACAAAACCCTTTCGATTTTAATCTATTTTTGATCTCAAGTGATGGGGACATTACTTGATCTCAAGTGTGGGGTAGGGGATGTAAAATCTCTCGGGTTGGTTGTTAATGAAATCATCATCATGTGAAGACCCGTCCTAATCCATCCGGACGAAGTCCATATCGATTATAAACGATTCACAACAGTTGATTACATCGCGAGATACTTGACCTCTATATGATACATTTTACAAACATTGCATTCGTTTTTGAAAAGACAAACTTTCATTACATCGAAAGTTGACAGGCATGCATACCATTTCATAATATATCCAACTATAATTGACTTGATAATAATCTTGATGAACTCGACGACTCGAATGCAACGTCTTTTGAAATATGCCATGAATGACTCCAAGTAATATCTATAAAATGAGCAAATACACAGCGGAAGATTTCTTTCGTACCTGAGAATAAACATGCTTTAAAGTGTCAACCAAAATGTTGGTGAGTTCATTAGTTTAACTTAAACAATCGTTTCCATCATTTTAATAGACCACAAGATTTCAGATTTCCATTTCTCATAAACATACGTCCCATGCATAGAGACAAAAATATCATTCATATGGATTGAACACCTGGTAACCGACATTAACAATATGCATATATAAGAATATCCCAATCATTCCGGGATCCTCCTTCGGACATGATATAAATTTCGAAGTACTAAAACATCCGGTACTTTGGATGGGGCTTGTTGGGCCCGATAGATCTATCTTTAGGATTCGCGTCAATTAGGGTGTCTGTTCCCTAATTCTTAGATTACCAGACTTAATAAAAAGGGGCATATTCGACTTCGATAATCCAACCATAGAATGTAGTTTCACGTACTTGTGTCAATTTCGTAAAACAGTTATAAAAGTTGCGCATGTATTCTCAGCCCAAAAATATAAAGGGTAAAAAGGCAAATGAAACTCACGATACTGTATTTTGTAGTAAAAATACATATGACGTCATTGAACAATGCAGGGTTGGCCTCGGATTCACGAACCTATATCAATTGTGTATATATTAATACGTATAATGTAAGTTACAAAGTTTCATTTATTAATATGTATTATTTATATATTATAGTTTTGTAGAATTTATTCTAACCTTTATTTTAAAACGTATACTTATATTATATTTTAAGTTATATTTTATATATATATATCGATTTTATGTATATATATCTATAATGATTTACGTTTATATAAATAGTGACATTAATATATTTATATACATATATTTGTGGTTAGTATTGTATTTATGAAATTTTATTAGTTTGTTATGTGAATTATTAATACAATCCTAGTATATACCATAAGTATATATATAGTGTACAAAAGATTTATTTGTTAAAATAATAATTTAGATAATAATGATTTACTAATAATAATAATAATTTTATTAATAATGATAATACTAATAGCAAAAAAAATGAAAATGATAACTGTTAATGATACTAATAATAATAACTCTAAAATAATATTAATACTAATACCATACTTATGTTAATAATAAGGGTTCTAATATTTATAAAATGATAAATGATAATCATAATAATACTAGTAAATATTAATGATGATACTGATAAATATGATATTATTAATTATAAATGTACTGATGATACTATTATTTATAAACCGGTACAAATTCTAATATTGATGATAATAATATATTTTTATTTCCTTCATAATAATAATAATGATAATCATAATCCTAATGATGATAAAATACTAAAATGATAAGTTTATTACTAATAATAATATTATTAATACCTATCATAATAATAATAGTAATGTCTATAATACTTTCAAATATGATAACAAGTATGATATTAATAATAACAATAACAATAACAATCAAAACAATCACAATAATAATAATAATACTAATAATAATTAATATATAATAACAATAATAAAATTAGAAAAGAAAACTACCTCACATGAAAAGAGTTTCAAAAAAAAAAAAGAAACTACCGTCCTCTGGACTCGATCTCGTGACCACATGCTCACACGCAAACACTCTCGACCATCCCACCAATTCTGATTCTCTGTACTAATATGGAATTTAAATTTTATATATAAACTGTTTTTCTTCTATTCCTCTTCTTCTCCACAAGTCTCATGGATTCAACAAAACATCAATAACCAAAAAAAAAAAAAAAATCAGGGTTCCTTTTAAAGCTTCAAAACATTACAGAAAAAATAATAATTTGGGTTCTAAAAAAAAAAAAAAAAAAAACACTAAAGGCCTACTGCAGCGTCGGTTCTTGGAACAAAACAAAAAAAAATTGATTTCGTAATAGATAACATTATAGATAATGTTTATAACACGAAATAGTTTTCTAAACATGTATAAAAACTACTGGAATCGTCAATTTGATCAGAAACATATACACGAACGCGAATTTGTCTCAAGAACAATTGTTGACTTTTTTTAAACTAAACTTTGACTTCAAAATTCAAGATCGATATAAAGATTTGAGAGTTGAGATTTTGCAGATAGATTCAAAGAAAGATTTCTAACCTTTCTGCATTTTTAGATTTTGAAACTTTATTCGAAATTGAATTAAGAGAAAAAAAAATTGGAGCGTGCAGAGAAGAAGAAAAAAAAAATATCGCTGTGCTCTTTAATCCCATTGGATTTCCTTTTTATTTGATTTGCAATTATACATAATCATTTTGTAATAATAGAGATCGGTTGATAAAAAATGGAGAAAATGTCAACACAGGTTCACGAGTTTGGAGCAGGAAAGAAACAAAAAAAATAATAATAATAGAGATAAAGGATACAGAGGTCAAACGTATAATATAGATCCCTACTGTTTTTTTTAATTAATAATAATAATATATAATAACAATACTATTAATATCTAATAATATTAATAAAATTAATAATAATGATAAATATAATATTAATGATAATAATAATTGTAAAAATGATAATAATAATAATAATAATAATAATAATAATAATAATAATAATAATAATAATAATAATAATAATAATAATAATAATAATAATAATAATAATACCATACTAATTATGATAATATTAATATTTTATCGATAATAATAATATTAGTAATAATAATCTAATTTATACATCCAATTTCATCTTTATATGATATAAAGTGATATTATGAATACAAATATTGATATTTGACGATACAAATAACATTACTACAACAACTATATTTGTATTTAAATTTAATTTATTAATATCATCTATTATTATGTAATATTTAATAATTATGTAATATGTATTGTAACATATACTGAATATTATATATTTATGCATTTTAATATAAATATATTATAATATTTATTTACATACTAATTATATTATACTTATGTATGTAATTATGAAAAATATAAATGTTTTATATATGTAAGTATTATATTTATATATATTTATTAAAATAGTACATTATTTCATCATAGATATATTATAAATTTCTACATATACATAATATAATAATTATGTATAAAATCATATATATATAGTTATATTTATGTATATATGTATACTACCATATATATAAAATCATGTTTTAAATGTTGAGTAGATGATTAATTATGTATATTAAACAATTAACTACAAAGTATAACATTGTACATTTAATATTTTGATAACGTTGGTAAAATATGTTTGAATCATTTATATACAATATACTATATATATTCAAAATGAAAATCTTTAGTTATTAAATGTTATCTTTTATAATAATAAAATTACTTAATAGTTCATTAATACTAATATAATTAGTTTTATATATAATTATTTATATTTACATTCTTAGTTACAATTAAAGGTTCGTGAATCGTCGGAAATAGTTAAAGGTCAAATGTTATCATGAAATAGTTCAAACATAATGAGACTCGGTTTAATAGACTTTGCTTATCGAGTCGAATCATATAAGATTATGTTTAAATTTGGTCGGAAATTCCCGGGTCATCACAGTACCTACCCGTTAAAGAAATTTCGTCCCGAAATTTGAGTGAGGTCGTCATAGCTAACAATAAATATGTTTTCCTGACGAATATGAGTTGATAACTTGAGTTTTATCATCATTGAGTAATATGGATAAAAATAATTCAATTATTCGAAGAGTGCGAATGAAGCTATTCACAAAAGGATGAAATGAGAAACAAAGATTTGTTTTTAACTTTTGACGTAGTCAGGTTTGAATTTAGAAAATAAGGCGCGTCTTAACTTTTGACATTGCCTTGGTTGAATTCCGGAATTTAAGGGATTTAAAGAAAATCTTGAAGATCTATAAAATCTGATTCTTCGGGATTTATGGAAATTAAGATCTCTTTAATTAAATACGGTGATCTGCCCCGATTACTACGTCTGATATTTCCAGTATAAATTAAGCTCTTCCTTTCCATTATTCTCACCATTCTTATACTTTCTTTCTTAGTTCATACATCCAAAAGATTCTGAAAATGATTAATCCAGTTCTGATCCTTGTCCTCATCCTTACTATCGCAACAATCATTCTCCTTTTCCAACTTCCACCAGAGGAATCTGCTTTCTTCTACTTCGCCCTCGGGATTATAATGTTTTTAATTCTCCCGTGTCTTTATGTTGCGATAAACATTGATATACATGGTTTGTAATTTATGTGTTGTTATCGGACTTTATATTCTCCCTTATATTTCAAAGCTCTATGCTTTTGTTTTCTCTTCCCGACTTCAAGTCAAGCGAATAATGGTCCAGAATTTATAGATATAGAGTTTCGAATGATTATAATGTTCTAAGCATGAAGGAACGTGATAGCACGATTTGATTTTCAAATTTATCAACATCACGGAAGATAGAACCATCAAGAATACATTTTCTTGATTTGTTACGGAGTTAAGTAGGATGAAAGAGTTATGTAACATGGCACATGATGACGTTATGATCTGTGAATCATCACGTTTCATTTAGAAACTCAGCATGACTTACTGTAATATAATCACGTTGATCAAGTGTCATTATATTATACTAACTCATGCATCAGTTCCCATCATTACTACAATAACATTCATATTTTAAGCTTGAAAATTTACAGAATATAGAAACTAACAGTTTCTATATGATGTAATACTGATAGCACGAAAAGATTAATGATTTCAGATAAGAATAGTTATAAAAATATCTCCAGAAATATGGAGGATATTTATAATGAAAGGTACGATAATATCTCAGAATATCTAAGATCAGAGGATGATAGAAACTATTGTCTGCAAGGGTTTAGAGTAAGGAGCAAGTTATTCACTATAGACTTTAGCAGACATTGAATTATTTGGATTCTTTGAAGTCAAACTTATTCTTTGTGATTTATCCACGGCTTTCTTCATAGTTTCGCATAATCTGCTTTTCGGTACTATATTTTCTATTGAATGTTTCCAATATATTGATACACAGGAAGCACGAAGAGGTATATAATTTCGGACGAGAATATTTATGAAAATATCCTCAGAAATATCAAAGATATTGATGATGATATTTTGGAATTTCTAAGTTTGACGGTTGATGGAGAAAGATTTTCCGCAAGATTTTAACATGATTTCGGAGCAAGATATTCTCTAAAGATTTCAACGGATCCAGAATTACCTGAATCCTTTGAATATAGGATTTGGTCCTTGTATTTGTCCTTGGTCTCCTTCATGGGTAACTCAATCTGTTTTTCAATACCCAATTTTCTATCGAGCGTTCCTAACACTCATTTCTTTATCATCAAACTTTTGTCCGTTTAGACCATCTACCATTTTTCTGTTTCCTCTGCATTTAATGCTATGATATCTGAATCATCGGTTATTAATCCGAGGTGGTTTCAGGAGAATTGTGTTTTTAGATGATTAAACGCTGATGGTAATATGATGGAATATGAAAGGTTACCTGGTAACAATAAAAGAGCACGCGTATATATAAACGTTATAATAAGGTTGTTTCGTACGAAAAGTCGAAGTTGACTTGTTGGAGTTGTGACAAAATTGGCTAATTTTGAAAAGGGATCGCAAAGTTGTTTTTGTTAATAAATGCCAAAGGATCTGACGCGGCTACGTGTTGAACTTTTACTCAATTGCCGAGAGTTTCTCAGGTGCATAACTATATGCATAAATCTTTCCTTCCGTAGATGAAGTGCGGTTGATTCATCCTATCGATTGAGGTGTTTTCAAGAATCATGAAAGGTTTGAACGCAGAATGTAATCGTGAAGATACAAATGAGGTTTAAGACGAAATCAAGTGGCAAACTTGAAGAATTGTTTAGTTTCATATGTTATATTCAATATTTTAATTCATTTTAATTGTCCAATGTTATTAGTCCACAGTCGATAGTCCACAGTTGACAGTGCAATCATTCATATATAGTTTAATATATAATATTTGAATTAATTAATACGTATCGTGACCCGTGTACATGTCTCAGACTCGATCACAACTCAAAGTATATATATTATTATAGAATCAACCTCAACCCTGTATAGAGAACTCGATCATTACTGCATATAGAGTGTCTATGGTGATTCCAAATAATATATATAGATGTGTCGATATGATATGTCAAAACCTTGTATACGTGTCCCGATATTTAAAGTGCGTAAAATAAATAACAGAAATTAAATGACGATAAATAAAGTGCGTAAAGTAAATAACAGAAATTAAATGACAATAAATAAAATTGCGAGAATATAAATTGCGATAAATAAATTGCGATAAATAAAATGTAATACGGAATTAACAGTTAGCTAGGAACAGTTAGCTAGGATTTTGTTAGCGTGATTTCTTAATAAAATTTAATATTGTTAATTAGTCTGTTTCTAATCAATTTTTATTGTGTCCATTATTTCTTCATTATGCCACTTGTTGGATTCTGATAGGTCAAAATTCAAATATGAAATTGAATTTGAATGAAAATAGTTATTCTTTGGTGAACGGATAAGTATCCCGGTGGTTGTAAATAGGATAGTGAATAACTGTTGAATCAGATTCGAAGAATATACAGTGTAACTTATTAATGTGAAATTTAAATATTCCTCGGGTATTACCTACCCGTTAAAATATTTTTATTATTAACAGTTTGTACAAAAGAATTTTTAATTACAATCTTTATGAAAACATATATACATATATATTTTCTTCAGATGTAATCATGAATTTAATGAGTTAACATGATATTAAACTCATTTAGTTTTCAGTTGGAACTAGAATAAATAATCTCTAAAACATTAGAGATTACATAATCACCATGTCGAACGAAGATAACTGATGTAGAATGTCATGTAGAATGATGATTATACTCGAGGTATAGATTGAGATGTTGAGGCATGTGATATTGAAATTTGGGTTGTTGGTGGTACCGTTGGTGCCGGTGATTTGGATGAAGCTGGTACGTTTTGCACCATATTTTCCAAGACTACAACTTATGCGCGAAGTTCGTTAACTTCTTCTATTACACCGGGATGATTGTCGGTTCGGACGAGCGGATGAATGAGGTTTAGAATCTGAGATAGTATATGATCGTGATGAGATACTTTGGAAATGAGAGAGAAAATGGTGTCTCGAACAGGTTCGCCGGTAAACGTTTTAGGTCCATTGTCAAGAGGTGAACTTGGTTAGTGGAAATGATCGCCTTCTTCGCGTTTCCATTGATTAAGTCGACTACGAACCCATCTCCAATTCATTCAGAATAGATGATGGCTAATTGATCGATTCATTCCGGTTACTCTGCTTTCGGAGCTCGAGTGGAAATCCATATCGAAATAGCTGTCGGAATAACTATCGAAATAGCTATCGAAATCAGATGGACTCGAACTGGTTGAGGGATTCATCTCGTACGATCAGATGAAGGATTTTCGATAAGAAATAGATTATAGGATGTAGATTAGTACCCTGCAATACATAATTTACATATGCATATATAATACTAAAATCCCATAAGCTACGGAGGAATCTACGGAAGCTGTCAGGCAAAGGTAACAATAACAGATACGCTAAGATATGAATTTAACTATACACTGTCTATGCAATAAAGGCAGTAAGACGTGTCTTAGACTTTAAGGATGATAAGCAAATAATTTTTCGACACTAAATGATAAGCAAAACTTTTGACATGCAAACACGGTCGAAGTCCAGACTCATTAATGCATTCTAACGACTATCAGTTAGACTCACTAATGCAAGACCTGGTTCGCTAAGACCACCGCTCTGATACCAACTGTGAAGACCCGTCCTAATCCATCCGGACGAAGTCCATATCGATTATAAACGATTCACAACAGTTGATTACATCGCGAGATACTTGACCTCTATATGATACATTTTACAAACATTGCATTCGTTTTTGAAAAGACAAACTTTCATTACATCGAAAGTTGACAGGCATGCATACCATTTCATAATATATCCAACTATAATTGACTTGATAATAATCTTGATGAACTCGACGACTCGAATGCAACGTCTTTTGAAATATGCCATGAATGACTCCAAGTAATATCTATAAAATGAGCAAATACACAGCGGAAGATTTCTTTCGTACCTGAGAATAAACATGCTTTAAAGTGTCAACCAAAATGTTGGTGAGTTCATTAGTTTAACTTAAACAATCGTTTCCATCATTTTAATAGACCACAAGATTTCAGATTTCCATTTCTCATAAACATACGTCCCATGCATAGAGACAAAAATATCATTCATATGGATTGAACACCTGGTAACCGACATTAACAATATGCATATATAAGAATATCCCAATCATTCCGGGATCCTCCTTCGGACATGATATAAATTTCGAAGTACTAAAACATCCGGTACTTTGGATGGGGCTTGTTGGGCCCGATAGATCTATCTTTAGGATTCGCGTCAATTAGGGTGTCTGTTCCCTAATTCTTAGATTACCAGACTTAATAAAAAGGGGCATATTCGACTTCGATAATCCAACCATAGAATGTAGTTTCACGTACTTGTGTCAATTTCGTAAAACAGTTATAAAAGTTGCGCATGTATTCTCAGCCCAAAAATATAAAGGGTAAAAAGGCAAATGAAACTCACGATACTGTATTTTGTAGTAAAAATACATATGACGTCATTGAACAATGCAGGGTTGGCCTCGGATTCACGAACCTATATCAATTGTGTATATATTAATACGTATAATGTAAGTTACAAAGTTTCATTTATTAATATGTATTATTTATATATTATAGTTTTGTAGAATTTATTCTAACCTTTATTTTAAAACGTATACTTATATTATATTTTAAGTTATATTTTATATATATATATCGATTTTATGTATATATATCTATAATGATTTACGTTTATATAAATAGTGACATTAATATATTTATATACATATATTTGTGGTTAGTATTGTATTTATGAAATTTTATTAGTTTGTTATGTGAATTATTAATACAATCCTAGTATATACCATAAGTATATATATAGTGTACAAAAGATTTATTTGTTAAAATAATAATTTAGATAATAATGATTTACTAATAATAATAATAATTTTATTAATAATGATAATACTAATAGCAAAAAAAATGAAAATGATAACTGTTAATGATACTAATAATAATAACTCTAAAATAATATTAATACTAATACCATACTTATGTTAATAATAAGGGTTCTAATATTTATAAAATGATAAATGATAATCATAATAATACTAGTAAATATTAATGATGATACTGATAAATATGATATTATTAATTATAAATGTACTGATGATACTATTATTTATAAACCGGTACAAATTCTAATATTGATGATAATAATATATTTTTATTTCCTTCATAATAATAATAATGATAATCATAATCCTAATGATGATAAAATACTAAAATGATAAGTTTATTACTAATAATAATATTATTAATACCTATTATAATAATAATAGTAATGTCTATAATACTTTCAAATATGATAACAAGTATGATATTAATAATAACAATAACAATAACAATCAAAACAATCACAATAATAATAATAATACTAATAATAATTAATATATAATAACAATAATAAAATTAGAAAAGAAAACTACCTCACATGAAAAGAGTTTCAAAAAAAAAAAAGAAACTACCGTCCTCTGGACTCGATCTCGTGACCACATGCTCACACGCAAACACTCTCGACCATCCCACCAATTCTGATTCTCTGTACTAATATGGAATTTAAATTTTATATATAAACTGTTTTTCTTCTATTCCTCTTCTTCTCCACAAGTCTCATGGATTCAACAAAACATCAATAACCAAAAAAAAAAAAAAAATCAGGGTTCCTTTTAAAGCTTCAAAACATTACAGAAAAAATAATAATTTGGGTTCTAAAAAAAAAAAAAAAAAAAACACTAAAGGCCTACTGCAGCGTCGGTTCTTGGAACAAAACAAAAAAAAATTGATTTCGTAATAGATAACATTATAGATAATGTTTATAACACGAAATAGTTTTCTAAACATGTATAAAAACTACTGGAATCGTCAATTTGATCAGAAACATATACACGAACGCGAATTTGTCTCAAGAACAATTGTTGACTTTTTTTAAACTAAACTTTGACTTCAAAATTCAAGATCGATATAAAGATTTGAGAGTTGAGATTTTGCAGATAGATTCAAAGAAAGATTTCTAACCTTTCTGCATTTTTAGATTTTGAAACTTTATTCGAAATTGAATTAAGAGAAAAAAAAATTGGAGCGTGCAGAGAAGAAGAAAAAAAAAATATCGCTGTGCTCTTTAATCCCATTGGATTTCCTTTTTATTTGATTTGCAATTATACATAATCATTTTGTAATAATAGAGATCGGTTGATAAAAAATGGAGAAAATGTCAACACAGGTTCACGAGTTTGGAGCAGGAAAGAAACAAAAAAAATAATAATAATAGAGATAAAGGATACAGAGGTCAAACGTATAATATAGATCCCTACTGTTTTTTTTAATTAATAATAATAATATATAATAACAATACTATTAATATCTAATAATATTAATAAAATTAATAATAATGATAAATATAATATTAATGATAATAATAATTGTAAAAATGATAATAATAATAATAATAATAATAATAATAATAATAATAATAATAATAATAATAATAATAATAATAATAATAATACCATACTAATTATGATAATATTAATATTTTATCGATAATAATAATATTAGTAATAATAATCTAATTTATACATCCAATTTCATCTTTATATGATATAAAGTGATATTATGAATACAAATATTGATATTTGACGATACAAATAACATTACTACAACAACTATATTTGTATTTAAATTTAATTTATTAATATCATCTATTATTATGTAATATTTAATAATTATGTAATATGTATTGTAACATATACTGAATATTATATATTTATGCATTTTAATATAAATATATTATAATATTTATTTACATACTAATTATATTATACTTATGTATGTAATTATGAAAAATATAAATGTTTTATATATGTAAGTATTATATTTATATATATTTATTAAAATAGTACATTATTTCATCATAGATATATTATAAATTTCTACATATACATAATATAATAATTATGTATAAAATCATATATATATAGTTATATTTATGTATATATGTATACTACCATATATATAAAATCATGTTTTAAATGTTGAGTAGATGATTAATTATGTATATTAAACAATTAACTACAAAGTATAACATTGTACATTTAATATTTTGATAACGTTGGTAAAATATGTTTGAATCATTTATATACAATATACTATATATATTCAAAATGAAAATCTTTAGTTATTAAATGTTATCTTTTATAATAATAAAATTACTTAATAGTTCATTAATACTAATATAATTAGTTTTATATATAATTATTTATATTTACATTCTTAGTTACAATTAAAGGTTCGTGAATCGTCGGAAATAGTTAAAGGTCAAATGTTATCATGAAATAGTTCAAACATAATGAGACTCGGTTTAATAGACTTTGCTTATCGAGTCGAATCATATAAGATTATGTTTAAATTTGGTCGGAAATTCCCGGGTCATCACACATCATAGTAGTTTTAATCTAAAAAGACTTGACGTTTCGCGGGTTTTGGTCGTAAAAAAAAATTGAAAAATTAGGGGAAAAAAATAGAAAAGTTAGTTTAAAAATATAAAAACAATTGAAAATTCGGCCAAAACCTTTGTTATGAAAATTGGTTTTGATTTGGCTTGGTATTTTATGGCATATTTCGTGATTTCAAAGAAGCCAAAACCTTTGTTTCACATGTTCATTTTCTTGGACATAAAATCCTACGAGTTCGGGGAACTCAATAGTAGGTCACCTGTACTAAAACGGGTGTAAATCGTGAGAGAGCGGTGATTGCATAGCGTGATTGTGATCGAATCACGTGCCAGATCAAAAACTTTTGGTTAATTGGTATAGCAGACTTCCGAAACTGTACCATTTTATTATTACATAATCTAATGGTGTGATACTGTGGGAAGAGGAGCCTTGAGCTTCACCAGTGTTGTCCTTTTTAGGAACAATAGCTATGTGCTTGTGTTTACTTAGACAACACAACCCATAGCCAAAAGCTATGGCACCCAAAGGTTTTTGAGATTTATCGGAAGGGTAGTATCTACTTCCTACCTTTCTTAAAACAAGCAGAAAAGCTTGTCATGTGGGAAGTAGGCAACTTGGAATTAATTCCAACCACGTTCATTACCATTGAATGTGAAATCCTACGAATTCTTTAAGAATTCAATAGTAGGTCACCTGCACCAAGGCGGGTGTCAACCGTATGAACGGTGATTGTATCGTGTGGTCAAAACCGGGCCATGCGCTAGATCGAAAACTTTAAAAGGGCGATCCTCATTGTTTCTCCTAACAAGGACAATGCTGCACCCGACCACTTTATTAACCCGAGGAGTAAAGTCTCCAAATCGACACACTTGCTGATTTATTTCAGAAGTCGTAGTCTAGACCAGTTGTAGGGTGACGAAAAGTCTTGAAAAGTCATTGCTAACATCGACTGGAAATCTACCAGGCCTCAACATCAAACAAGAAAACTGGTAGTCAGACTTATCTCGATGAGGGAGATCTGTCTCGTCAAATGGGGAGCGCACCATGATACACAAATCTGTGATTGATCAGATCCCCAGTTGGATAACCTCCAGAAAGGTAAGATATCAGCTTTTAAGGCTGATGAACTTCAATCTCTATGGTTGACTTAACGAATTAGATGATTACCTCATGATTATCGATGATATCTGGACGTAATGTGAATCCTCCTAAGCACATTATTTTCTTACCGACATCTCACGATGTTAGGTACTGTGGGAGGCATTGGCTTGACCAATTGCGGAGTAGCCGGTGCGTTCTTTTTGGCACATGCGTTCGATTGTCATATCTTTGGTGTTTGACTCCCACTTGATTCCCGATTCCTTTGAAGACTTACATTATGGTTCGAGATCCTTTGCCTCATTTCATTTGGTATGCTATTCAAGAATTTATTTAGCTACTTTGTTCATATTTAATTGCTTGAGGATTGGGAAGTTAATTTCGGGGGAATGCAAGTGGGAGGTATGGTTGGTATTTACTCCAAAATCGTGCCCATGCTAGATGTTGGTTTGTTGGTTGTTCGTTTAGTTCTACATACATGTTTGAAGATGTTACTATATGGTAGAAGATCATTATCGAGTTTAATTGCTTGAGGACAAGCAAAACTCTAGTGTGGGGTTGTTTGATATCGCATATTTAATACACGTTTTTCTTAGCGATATCTGGCACATTTTGGTCCTTTTGGATACGATTTGGTGTTATTTCGATAAGTGTTCGAGTTCTAAGACCAATGAGATGAAATTTGAAGTTATTTGATGGTTTTAGTGATTTTCTATGGAAACGAGTGAAAGAGATTGGTTCGATGCGAGTTTGGAAGAATTTAATGAGTTTTCAGCTCGGAATCAGCAAAAAGGGGCCTGGAGCGTCGCTCAGAAAGGTGGAGCGCCGATCCAGTAGGCAGGAAATTGAGTTCGATAGTTTTCAGAATGCCAGAGTTCAGATTTCAGTGATATGGAGCGCCGCTCCATATATGGAGCGCCGCTCCACTTCCTGTCGGCTTCAGAATTTTACTATTTAAAGGCCGAATTTTTACCCTAGTTAATCATTCTTGCATCCAGACGAATTCCAGCAGCTTTTTGACGAAAAAGGGTGATTTTTGGAGAATCCAAGATCATTCAAACACATCAATCATTCTGGAAACGCGTCTCGATCCGTTCATCATTCAAGAACACAATTTTCATTAGGTTTAATTCTTATCATCATAATGAATACTCTTAATTGTTTATTTGTGATTTTGGCTTTAGCTATGATTTGGCTAAGCACTTCAATGTTTATCTAGATTGAATATTCGTATGTGTTTGGATGATACTTTAATGTTTAATTTGATTAATGCATGATAATTATGAGTTTTGATTAAGAACCATTCTTGTGGGTGTTGATTATTGTTACTAGGTTGATTAGTGTACTTGTTTGAACAAAGAGAACCCTGTTTCAATTTAGTGAATTAGTTTCCAATTGCTTTGTCTTAACCAATTGGGTGCTTACTGGACCAAGGGGGTAAACCGGGTAACATAGATTGAACAAAATAGGGGTGAATTGTGTGGAGCGAACACGTAACCAATTAAATCTTAATCTTATAATTAGTTAATTACTAAGTCACAAACGAAAGAGGTCTTTGGTGAAAGGGAACCCTAAGCCAATAAATCCTAGTTTGACGTGTTTGCTAAAAGAGAACTCTGGGTAAACCGACTCTGTAGTTGCATGTATTGATAAATTGAACTAGTGCTTAATAACAAATCATCCGACACTGTGAATAGGAGATCTTGGCGAACATTCTTTTATCTATTGAATTCAAATATCTTTACTTTTCGTTGAATCTGCATTTATTTTCTATAAACTTAAAAACACAAAAATATTGTCTTTTACTTTTAATCTATCCTTGATTTGGCTAATCGTTAAATAGCCACAAAACAAATTATCTCGTACTTTCGATTTTCATAGATTAACTTAGTTTATTTTTATTAGTTGCAATCTTAATTCTCACGTTTAAATTATCCTTGGAACGATTTCGGAATTACCAACTTTATACTATTGCACGATCGGGTACACTGCCCGTCAATGTGTAGTAATCTTTAAACCTGCATTTTTCAAGATAAATTATATACTAGATTTCACACATCAATAATACATTAATGTTTATGTTTATTTTCCACTCTATGTTTTCATAGCGTCTACCGGATGAATTCGCTGGATTGTGGGAATTGAAAGACGGGATGAAGGTTCCTGTAGTTAATGAAGATGGTATTGAATGTATCTGGGGGTTGAAAACAGATTTCACAAAGCGTCTACCAAATTTCTATGTATCATCTGGTTGGTATCAGTTTAAGCGCGTGAATAATATCAAAACAGATGATGAAACAGTTTTCACCTTCAAGAAAAGAGAAAGAAAGTTCATTGTGTCTAATGTAAGGCGAGTGATTTAACGATTGTGTTTTTGTTGCTAGCTGATCTTATTTTTGGGTTGATTTTAAAAACAACTGTCCTTGGTAAATGTTTGTAAGTAAATCCACTTTGTGATGTGGTATGGGTGGATGTTGTGAACAAACTTTTTTTTTTTGGGATTGTGGTAGTTTGATCATCATATGATAATGGATTTGGTTAATTATTTATAATTAATATGTGGTCGTAGTATATGGCGATTGAGATGCATTTTATAACATCAGAAATGTCTTAGAAATGTTTATGTTTGATGTATCAGATACAAATGTATGTACAGTCGTAACAATGTGTATCAAAACTAATTATAACTATAAACTAAAATGATAGATAAAGATGACCATTAACATAGTATTGACCAAAACTAACACAAACAACAATCACAAATAGATAGTATTGTTAATCCACGCCATAAAGGCAGTTAAATCAACTTTCATTCACATAAAAAAGTAGTAGCAGCAACCAAATGTTTTAAAGACAAAAACAAACATCGAAACAAACTTCCATAAAAAAAACTTCCAAACAAAGTTCAAACCACCAACAAACTTCTAAACCTTACGTTTCACAAACTGAGACATAACAAAGTTGTCTGAACCCGCTTTATATGTTAAAATAGCTTCATCACCATGTTGAAAATCATTAGCACGAACAAAGTGGTACCAACCACCCGAAACATATAAATTGCTTTTGGGCCTGTCAAGGTTTGTTTTTAAGCCCCACTGGAATGTGTTTCCCTCGTGAGTTGATACCATCACATCTCTATCGGGTTTCAGCTTTCTGATTGCTAACAATTCATCAGGTAGGCGCTACATTATTAAAACCGTAAATGCGTTTTAGTTTCAATGAAAAACATAACATATAATTGCATACAAAACATAACAATAAATTCTTTAATTTAAAATAAATCACAAAATTCTTACCCATACGTTGCCTTTTGGAAAAATCATCTTAACACTAACATCATTGGTATCTTCAACATCATCATCATCTTCTTCAATTGGGATTACATCAGTATCATTCATCGTTTTCATACTCACAGGTTGTAGAATATGAGGTGTCATCAATAACAATTCGTTCAATCGGTTTTGATCTGCTACGTTGCTTAGTCATTGTCTCTAGAGAGTGTATGTTAGACGTATCACCATTAGCAGCGAAAAAGGTGAAGTGTAAATTGTCATCATCCAAAACCGTGAAGCACATTACATCTCCGTGGTTGACTCGAAGATCTTCTAATAACTCAGGAAAACCATGGGTTAAATAGAGGTTGATGCCTTCTGATCGCAAACCGATTACTCGTTTGTATCCAAGCCTCGCGTTGATCGTGATATCAACTTTGGTTTTCCAACTTGGGTAATGAGAAAACAGCCATTGATAAGGGAAAATCTTTGTAAATACAATAGATAGACAATGGTAACAATATTTATGTTTAAACCTGTAATATATAAATCAGAAAGGGTAATAATTATAATACCATTTCAGATGTCTGTTGTTTGTAAAGAACACTTAGAAATGAAGTGGATATCTTTTTTGTTACAGAAAAGTGACAGTAATCATCTTCATACGCATAATGGGTTAATTCAAAAGTACGGTTTCCAATGTCCGTAAAGCGAATATAATCAAATTCAGTCACATCAAACAGTTTGCGAATGTGTTCCTTGCCCGTGGTGAAATGCACTTTTAAACCATCTTTTCGAACTCCCATCCTCAAGGTACGTCTTCCATCTGCTTTCTTCACAAATATATCAATCTCTTCCTCCCATGAGAAGTTGTTTTGAACAAAGCCTTTTGGTATAAGCTGTCAGTTAAATAAATGAAATCAACAATATAGATTGTTCATTATATATCCATGAATATGGGACTGGTTAATCACGTTGAAATATAATATTTTCATTATTTGTATCCGTAAAGAAATGGTAGTATTACCAAGCGAGATAGAAAACGTGTCTTGCGTGATTTTGATGATGAACATCCTTCTCGATTCATCTCCATTGTATGAAAATTGAAGACAATAAAATATAAAGTAAATAAAGGAATCATGTATAATTATAAAACATAAATTATTTTTAAACATTATTAGTTATAAGTTTGTGTAAAATAGAGTACCAAATTTAATCATAGTACACACACTCTATAGTGTACTGTGTTATCATATTTTCTAAAATAAAATTATGAGATACCTATAATACAGATGCGTGTTATACGATGGTAAGCATAATCAACAGTATTAATTATGAGTTATTGGTGAAATTGTACCTTTACGGCTAAAGTTAATCAAGGAAGACATAAAGTTAAAGTTGAAGGTATAGTGAAGAACCTGCTATCTGAGTCGATTTTTTAATAATAATAAAAAGTACTGCGTATAAAATTAATTTTTGACTTTTGATTATTTGAGTCTTAACCTAACAAAGAATAAAAGATTGATTATTATTGGGCTACTTTATCGGACGGGTCTAAATAGGTTTCAAGAGTGGGGTATAAAAGATATATAATATATCATGGCCCAAAGATAATTTATGGTTTAAAAAAATTAATATAAATAAAATGTATTTTGATAAAAAAAAATTCATTATATCTTTTATCAGTTGATGAATTTTCATTTTAAAAATGGTCATTAAAAAAAAAGGCTGGTTTAAAACCGGACAGGTCGAATTATGTTGTGATATCTGGGCACTTAGGATTACATGTGAAAGTTACAAATAATACGGGGGAGCAAAATACACAAAAAAGTGCCATAGCATCATGATAATTCATAACTTTGAGAGCATCATTAACAAAATAAATTATCATGAAATAAATAAGTTATGAAAAATTAACAAAAAAAAATACGGTTAATTACGGAATAATGAAATTTGGGGGAAAAAAAATAATACCTGGATGAGTCTGGAATCTGTAATAGAGAGGCAAAACAGAATTAAATCATCATTGCAAATACACTATAATTAAGAAAATCGAGTAAAAATATATTATACCTGGATGGGTGGGTGTGCAAGGATTATGAAATTGAGAGGAAATGAAACTGAAAATAAGAAGGAAGATTTTGAATAAAATGCTATAATGAGCGGGATTAAGCAAAAATGAGATTTGTGAAGATAAGATATGTTGGTAAATGTGTGCACTTGAGTGTCTTTTTGAAAAAAGAGTACTTTTTGAAAAAAAGTGTGTGCACTTGAGTGTTTTTTTTTTTGAAAAAATGAACTTTTTCACCACTTTCTAGACAAAAAGGTAATTTTGAAAAAAAAATAAACTGATAGAAAATTCGGATGCCATGTAGGATGATGAGGTGGTGTATTGTATCTATAGGTTTGGTGTGAGGTAAAAAAAATAGCAACAAATAGTGTATATGTATAGGTTTTTTTGTGAGACAAACTTCTCTTCTACATGGACCGAAATTTACGGGTTTGATGCCATTTGAACAAAAGTTTACCGATTTATATGTATATATATATATATATATATATATATATATATATATATATATATATATATATATATATATATATATATATATATATATATATAGATTTAATCAAGAGGGAAGCACTTTTTTGGGGGGAAGTAATTTTTTTTCACTTTTTTTGAATTTTTTTTAGGCATCAAAATCACATGAAAATATGAACATTTAAAAAAGACACTTTGTGATGAATGTTATTATTTTGGCGGTAAAACGATCGAAGAAAAAAAAATGAAAACATTCAATGCATTGAATGTTTTGATTCTGAGTTTTTTTAAGGGTTAGAAATTAGGAGTTTAAAAATTAGGGTTTAGCTATTAGAGTTTAGAAATTAGGGTTTTAGGTTTAGAAATTTGGGTTTAGGGTTTAGAAATTAGGGTTTAGTTTGAATATTTTAACACGAACGATTTAAAGTTTAGGGTTTAGTGTTTTGGGTTTAGTCCCAAAACCCAAACCCTTAAACCCTAAACTCTAAATCGGGCTAAATTTCGAAAAAAACACTTCACACAAGAGAAAAACAAAACGATGCAAATAAACTCAGAATCAAAACATTCAATGCGTTGAATGTTTTCATTTTTTTTCTTCGGGCGTTTTACCGATAAAATAATAACATTCATCACAAAGTATCTTTTTTAAATGTTCATATTTTCACCTAAAACTTGATGTCTGAAAAAAATGAAAAAATTTTACTTCCCCCACTTCCCCTAAAAAAGTGATTCCCTGATTTTATATATATATATATATATATATATATATATATATATATATATATATATATATATATATGGGCAGGATCAATGGGGAAGTAACTAATCGGGGGGAAGCAAAAATTTTTTTTTTACGTTTTTTGAAAAAACTTTGTTCACGAACATTATAGATTGGATGAAAATAAGAACATTTAGAAAAGACACTTCGTGATGAATGTTATTATTTTGGCGGGAAAACGATCGAAAAAAATAACATTCAAGATAATATTGTTCGTGAAGAATGTTAACGGTTTTTTTTCATGTTTTGTGAAGTAAAATTTAGCCCGATTTAGAGTTTAGGGTTTAGGGTTTGGTGTTTTGGGTTTATTCCATAAACCCAAAACACCAAACCCTAAACCCTAAACCCTAAACTCTAAACCGTTCGTGTTAAAAACTCATTCTAGATCCTAAATCTAAACCCTAAATCTAAACCCTAAACCTTAAATTTCTAAACCCTAATATCTAAACCCTATAAACCCTAATATCTAAACTCTAATGTCTAAAACCTCAACATACGCTCGAAAAACACGATAATTGTTATATATTACTTCTTCGAGCGTTTTCCCGCCAAAATAAAAACATTTATCACAAAGTGCTTTTATTAAATGTTCATATTTTCATCCAATCTATAATGTTCGTGAACAAAGTTTTTTCAAAAAACGAAAAAAAAAAATTTGCTTCCCCCCGCTTCTCCCGATTGGTTATTTCTCTCTTGATTCTACCACTATATATATATATATATATATATATATATATATATATATATATATATATATATATTAACCAATCGGGGGGAAGCGGGGGGAAGCAAAATTTATTTTTTTTTTCGTTTTTTTGAATTTTAATTTTTCCGGCATCAAGAACACACGAAAATATGAACATTTAGAAAAGACACTTCGTGATGAATGTTATTATTTAGGCGGGAAAACGATCGACAAAAATAACATTCAAGATAATATTGTTCGTGAAGAATATGAACATTTTTTTTTCATGTTTTGTGAAGTAAAATTTAGCCCGATTTAGAGTTTAGGGTTTAGGGTTTGGTGTTTTGGGTTTATTCCATAAACCCAAAACACCAAACCCTAAACCCTAAACTCTAAACCGTTCGTGTTAAAAACTCAATCTAAATCCTAAATCTAAACCCTAAATCTAAACCCTAAACCCTAAATTTCTAAACCCTAATATCTAAACCCTATAAACCCTAATATCTAAACCCCAATAGCTAAAACCTCAAAATACGCTCGAAAAACACGATGTGAACAAAGTTTTTTCAAAAAACGAAAAATAAAAAAAAAAAAATTTTTGCTTCCCCCTCTTCCCCCGATTGGTTACTTCCCTCTTGATCCTACCCTTATATATATATATATATATATATATATATATATATATATATATATATATATATATATATATATATATATATATATATATATATATATATATATATTCGTTAATTGTTATTGGCTGCAGTTTGTGGAGGAAGATATGGCCAAGAAAGATGGCACCCAGACACCAAACCCTCGATTGCAGCCATCAACCCGGCTTTTATGGACCCCTCATACACGTAACAAATAAAATAAAATATATGTATCATTTTATATTAAATATTTCATTTCGTGATATCATGTACAGTATAATAATTTTGAATACAATATTAAAGTTCCTATATTAACTAGTGTTTTCAAATCTACGAATATACGGAGTATATCTTAATTGTTAATGTTTAATATTGCAGTATGAAATCATGACTAAAGTCGCCAAATTAGAACTTATATGAAATATGATTTGTTACAATGAAAAAGACAACAAAATTTTAAATTCAAATCTTTCAAAAACACCCGGCATAAAAAATTATAAAAACTCAAAAGTATGCATAATGGGATTCCTAATCTCCGTATACATGCACTGTATTAACAAGATACAAATTTATTTTTTATAAGCATTCATAACATAAAAAAATGGTCAATAAAACGTGGCCTTTTTTCTATTTCTATAATCGTAACGACTCCAACTCGTCCACCACCAGCTCCAACGAATCAAAATAACCGGCAATTACGACCGATCTTTTTTATCAGCCTTATTGGCTCGAACCCGGTTCAATATAGCCGTCTTCACTTTTTTCCAAAACCCGGTCTTTCTAGCTCGACCTCTCATCGACCCAACCCGACCAGTACACGAAACCCTTGGTGACCTCGGTTCAACCACTTGTTGACCCGAACTCTTTCCCGGGACGGACCGGTTCTTGAAGAGACGAAGGTTAAGATCTTGTCGGTCGTTTTGTTTGTTTCTTGAATCGGGGTTATGTCCAGGTTTTTGTCTAAACCCGATCATAGTCGTTTGCGGTTTCTGGTTAAAAGAAACCGACCGTTGAGAAGACCGGGTTTGACTCTGATCAAACTTCTTAGAAACAGCCACAAGTTTCACCGAAGCTTTACGTTCAATGAATGTGTGTTGGTTTAGCCAATCGGTTACTTTATTTGTACTGACCCAAAATGATTCTGGTGGGTTATTATCAGTTAAAACACCGCCAGGGTCAGTACTTAATGCAATCTCGTGATGATGAATAGGGCGAGGTCGCTCATACGAGCTGGTTCGAGCGATCTCACCACTTTCATCATCGATATCAGATTCATTGAGAATTTGAGAGCTTTCATCATTGTTATTATCTTGATCATGATCGTGAGAATAATTGTTGGTGGTGGAAGTTGAATTTAAGCTGTTGAGCTCATGGTCATGATCATGTTCTTGATCATTGTTGGTGTTGGGGTTTATTGAACTAGGAGTTAAGGTTTTTGAATGCATATAAACAATGTGTGTTTATGTGCGTTGAAATACAGGGTGTGAGGTGCTAATTAAAGAAGCTAGGAACATTATATGCAAATGGATTTTTGGGTTGATTACAAACAAACAAAAATGAAATATTAGTTTAACGTTGTATAAAAATGTAATTTTATAAGTCTGCATCGAGTACTTAAAAGAATATATTAGAATCTTCTTCAAGTACTTAAAAAAATTATAATCTTCTTAAACTATAAGCTTCTTGCAATCATCTAAAGTTTAATATTGTAGATGAACTATGGACCTTAGATCAAACGTATTAACCTAGATTAACGGCGGAAACGATAACTAAGGCGAGTCGAATACTTAATTAACTATCGGGATCAATCTAACCAACAAATAGTTTATATAATCGATGCCTAGAGCCTTTTATTCGGTTGGGGATTGGTCTGGGACGATAAACACAGAATGATACGACGGCTAAAGGGTTTGTGGTGTGTAACCTTACAATGAACCACAAAACCCGTATATATATATATATATCTTCAGTGACCATCGGCCGGTGGTCTGTGACCTACGGCCGATGGTGAGAGTCCCTCGACCGATGGTCCCTACCATCGGTCGATGGACTGAGCAGCCAACCAACTGCTCTTAACCATTTCACGACATTATACTAAGCAATTCAAATACAAAGTATTAATGACGATGTTCATACATGACTGAAATACGAAATACAAAACTAATAGAACTTATTACATAATAGAACTCGGGATTATGCACCAACAAACTCCCCCTAAGACCTAGTTCTATTTCAAAAAATCTTCAGTCATCATTTACTTCATTCATACGGATCGATTACCATGTTGTTCAAGTAGCACAGCTTAGCTACTTTCACATACTGTTCAGCATGTACCCTGTTCTCACGACGATAGAGCATATGGTTGTAATACAATGTGAAAATATCGGCCTCGGTACAGTTTCTTAACCAAATCGGATCCAACACATGAATGCAATCAATATCATCTTCTTTCAGCTTATCCAAAACAATCACAGCTTCTTCAGAACGATCATCATAAAATCACCATCTGAATCTCTGACTCCAATTCTGCGGTAACTTCCTTAAAGGTACCTTCTTCATAGTCTTTGCTCGCTTATACTTCACAATCCTTCGAGATTCACCAGTTCTAGGATTAACTTTGAAACTAATCCTAGGAAATTGTGGTCTAAAACCTTCCCAATTCTTTGAATTAAAAGCAATTCAAATCTTCTTCACCAGCAACCAAGATCGATCACCAAATCCACAATATAACATTCTTAACCTGGCAATCTGCATTAGCTCAAAATACGGCAGTGATTTGAATTCGTGACCATGTTTAATATAATCAACACCAAACTCTCTCTTAATCGCAAACATGTTGAATTCTTCAATGTACGACCAGGCAAGAATTCTTCCTTTCGCACTCTTTCTCAAATTAATCATCTTCAAATACTTTGGCTCAAGCTTCGATTTCTCACAGTACTTTCTGATTCTCAATATATTACGCCAATCAGCTTCTAACTTCTCGACAACTTCATCATTATACTTAACCGGCAAGAAACCTTCAGGCAAAACCTCTGTCCTTTCCTTCTCTTTACACATTCTATTCAAAATCTCATCATCAGTTCTAAACAACTCCTCAAAACCCGGAAGATCTTCATTCTTATCATTTTGATATATAGGAAAATCTTCATGAGTAACATCCTCAACTAAATCATCAACATCCCGATCATCAAGATCTTCAGAAATCTCAGGCCCAAAAGAATCATCCTCTGATGGTGGATCATCGGACTGTGCGTCAGCAACTTTAGCTTCTTCTTGCTCTCGACGCACCATTTCGTCCAGCTCAGCTCTAGTGAAGTTGTGAGGAATCTCTCCCTCTTCTAAATCATCATAAACAACAGAATGCTTGAGCTCATCCTGTTTAGAAAAGAAATCACTAAAACTATAATCAATTTTAAGAGGAATTACTGACAGTGCTGTAGCTTTGGAGGAACCAGGTGCCTCCACCATTTGATTATCAGTCTCTCCCTCAGGCAATTCAATCAAATCAAACTTTTCTTCCCAAGCTGTAACCTTTGCTAGAGCAGATTCAGCCAACTTCCTAGCTTGAGAAGCCTCTCTTTTCGCATCAGTCAATAACAACGACTGATCATCAACCTTCTTCTGAAGCAATTCAACTTGCATACTTAACCGAGTAACGTCCTCAGACTTCACACGATTCTCTTCCTTCAAATTCTCAACCTTCTTATCCATTTCCTTTCTCAACCTCAAGTTGTCAGCCATCGCTTGAACATATAAATCATTCAAATTCTGAAGAGTAGATGAGCTAACACCTCCTTCTGCCCTTGTACGTGGTGGAGAACTAGGAGTTGGAGTAGAAACCGTCTCTTGAGAAACCTGTTGAACCACGGGTGGCGACTGTTGCGTTGACGGACATTGTTGTTGTGAAGTTTGTTGTCCTTGAGTCTGAGTTGTGAAGACCCGTCCTAATCCATCCGGACGAAGTCCATATCGATTATAAACGATTCACAACAGTTGATTACATCGCGAGATACTTGACCTCTATATGATACATTTTACAAACATTGCATTCGTTTTTGAAAAGACAAACTTTCATTACATCGAAACTTGACAGGCATGCATACCATTTCATAATATATCCAACTATAATTGACTTGATAATAATCTTGATGAACTCGACGACTCGAATGCAACGTCTTTTGAAATATGCCATGAATGACTCCAAGTAATATCTATAAAATGAGCAAATACACAGCGGAAGATTTCTTTCGTACCTGAGAATAAACATGCTTTAAAGTGTCAACCAAAAGGTTGGTGAGTTCATTAGTTTAACTTAAACAATCGTTTCCATCATTTTAATAGACCACAAGATTTCAGATTTCCATTTCTCATAAACATACGTCCCATGCATAGAGACAAAAATATCATTCATATGGATTGAACACCTGGTAACCGACATTAACAATATGCATATATAAGAATATCCCAATCATTCCGGGATCCTCCTTCGGACATGATATAAATTTCGAAGTACTAAAACATCCGGCACTTTGGATGGGGCTTGTTGGGCCCGATAGATCTATCTTTAGGATTCGCGTCAATTAGGGTGTCTGTTCCCTAATTCTTAGATTACCAGACTTAATAAAAAGGGGCATATTCGACTTCGATAATCCAACCATAGAATGTAGTTTCACGTACTTGTGTCAATTTCGTAAAACAGTTATAAAAGTTGCGCATGTATTCTCAGCCCAAAAATATAAAGGGTAAAAAGGCAAATGAAACTCACGATACTGTATTTTGTAGTAAAAATACATATGACGTCATTGAACAATGCAGGGTTGGCCTCGGATTCACGAACCTATATCAATTGTGTATATATTAATACGTATAATGTAAGTTACAAAATTTCATTTATTAATATGTATTATTTATATATTATAGTTTTGTAGAATTTATTCTAACCTTTATTTTAAAACGTATACTTATATTATATTTTAAGTTATATTTTATATATATATATCGATTTTATGTATATATATCTATAATGATTTACGTTTATATAAATAGTGACATTAATATATTTATATACATATATTTGTGGTTAGTATTGTATTTATGAAATTTTATTAGTTTGTTATGTGAATTATTAATACAATCCTAGTATATACCATAAGTATATATATAGTGTACAAAAGATTTATTTGTTAAAATAATAATTTAGATAATAATGATTTACTAATAATAATAATAATTTTATTAATAATGATAATACTAATAGCAAAAAAAATGAAAATGATAACTGTTAATGATACTAATAATAATAACTCTAAAATAATATTAATACTAATACCATACTTATGTTAATAATAAGGGTTCTAATATTTATAAAATGATAAATGATAATCATAATAATACTAGTAAATATTAATGATGATACTGATAAATATGATATTATTAATTGTAAATGTACTGATGATACTATTATTTATAAACCGGTACAAATTCTAATATTGATGATAATAATATATTTTTATTTCCTTCATAATAATAATAATGATAATCATAATCCTAATGATGATAAAATACTAAAATGATAAGTTTATTACTAATAATAATATTATTAATACCTATCATAATAATAATAGTAATGTCTATAATACTTTCAAATATGATAACAAGTATGATACTAATAATAACAATAACAATAACAATCAAACAATCACAATAATAATAATAATACTAATAATAATTAATATATAATAACAATAATAAAATTAGAAAAGAAAACTACCTCACATGAAAAGAGTTTCAAAAAAAAAAAAGAAACTACCGTCCTCTGGACTCGATCTCGTGACCACATGCTCACACGCAAACACTCTCGACCATCCCACCAATTCTGATTCTCTGTACTAATATCGAATTTAAATTTTATATATAAACTGTTTTTCTTCTATTCCTCTTCTTCTCCACAAGTCTCATGGATTCAACAAAACATCAATAACCAAAAAAAAAAAAAAAAAAAATCAGGGTTCCTTTTAAAGCTTCAAAACATTACAGAAAAAAAAATAATTTGGGTTCTAAAATAAAAAAAAAAAAAACACTAAAGGCCTACTGCAGCGTCGGTTCTTGGAACAAAACAAAAAAAAATTGATTTCGTAATAGATAACATTATAGATAATGTTTATAACACGAAATAGTTTTCTAAACATGTATAAAAACTACTGGAATAGTCAATTTGATCAGAAACATATACACGAACGCGAATTTGTCTCAAGAACAATTGTTGACTTTTTTTAAACTAAACTTTGACTTCAAAATTCAAGATCGATATAAAGATTTGAGAGTTGAGATTTTGCAGATAGATTCAAAGAAAGATTTCTAACCTTTCTGCATTTTTAGATTTTGAAACTTTATTCGAAATTGAATTAAGAGAAAAAAAAATTGGAGCGTGCAGAGAAGAAGAAAAAAAAAATATCGCTGTGCTCTTTAATCCCATTGGATTTCCTTTTTATTTGATTTGCAATTATACATAATCATTTTGTAATAATAGAGATCGGTTGATAAAAAATGGAGAAAATGTCAACACAGGTTCACGAGTTTGGAGCAGGAAAGAAACAAAAAAAATAATAATAATAGAGATAAAGGATACAGAGGTCAAACGTATAATATAGATCCCTACTGTTTTTTTTAATTAATAATAATAATAATATATAATAACAATACTATTAATATCTAATAATATTAATAAAATTAATAATAATGATAAATATAATATTAATGATAATAATAATTGTAAAAATGATAATAATAATAATAATAATAATAATAATAATAATAATAATAATAATACCATACTAATTATGATAATATTAATATTTTATCGATAATAATAATATTAGTAATAATAATCTAATTTATACATCCAATTTCATCTTTATATGATATAAAGTGATATTATGAATACAAATATTGATATTTGACGATACAAATAACATTACTACAACAACTATATTTGTATTTAAATTTAATTTATTAATATCATCTATTATTATGTAATATTTAATAATTATGTAATATGTATTGTAACATATACTGAATATTATATATTTATGCATTTTAATATAAATATATTATAATATTTATTTACATACTAAGTATATTATACTTATGTATGTAATTATGAAAAATATAAATGTTTTATATATGTAAGTATTATATATATTTATTAAAATAGTACATTATTTCATCATAGATATATTATAAATTTCTACATATACATAATATAATAATTATGTATAAAATCATATATATATAGTTATATTTATGTATATATGTATACTACCATATATATAAAATCATGTTTTAAATGTTGAGTAGATGATTAATTATGTATATTAAACAATTAACTACAAAGTATAACATTGTACATTTAATATTTTGATAACGTTGGTAAAATATGTTTGAATCATTTATATACAATATACTATATATATTCAAAATGAAAATCTTTAGTTATTAAATGTTATCTTTTATAATAACAAAATTACTTAATAGTTCATTAATACTAATATAATTAGTTTTATATATAATTATTTATATTTACATTCTTAGTTACAATTAAAGGTTCGTGAATCGTCGGAAATAGTTAAAGGTCAAATGTTATCATGAAATAGTTCAAACATAATGAGACTCGGTTTAATAGACTTTGCTTATCGAGTCGAATCATATAAGATTATGTTTAAATTTGGTCGGAAATTCCCGGGTCATCACAGTACCTACCCGTTAAAGAAATTTCGTCCCGAAATTTGAGTGAGGTCGTCATAGCTAACAATAAATATGTTTTCCTGACGAATATGAGTTGATAACTTGAGTTTTATCATCATTGAGTAATATGGATAAAAATAATTCAATTATTCGAAGAGTGCGAATGAAGCTATTCACAAAAGGATGAAATGAGAAACAAAGATTTGTTTTTAACTTTTGACGTAGTCAGGTTTGAATTTAGAAAATAAGGCGCGTCTTAACTTTTGACATTGCCTTGGTTGAATTCCGGAATTTAAGGGATTTAAAGAAAATCTTGAAGATCTATAAAATCTGATTCTTCGGGATTTATGGAAATTAAGATCTCTTTAATTAAATACGGTGATCTGCCCCGATTACTACGTCTGATATTTCCAGTATAAATTAAGCTCTTCCTTTCCATTATTCTCACCATTCTTATACTTTCTTTCTTAGTTCATACATCCAAAAGATTCTGAAAATGATTAATCCAGTTCTGATCCTTGTCCTCATCCTTACTATCGCAACAATCATTCTCCTTTTCCAACTTCCACCAGAGGAATCTGCTTTCTTCTACTTCGCCCTCGGGATTATAATGTTTTTAATTCTCCCGTGTCTTTATGTTGCGATAAACATTGATATACACGGTTTGTAATTTATGTGTTGTTATCGGACTTTATATTCTCCCTTATATTTCAAAGCTCTATGCTTTTGTTTTCTCTTCCCGACTTCAAGTCAAGCGAATAATGGTCCAGAATTTATAGATATAGAGTTTCGAATGATTATAATGTTCTAAGCATGAAGGAACGTGATAACACGATTTGATTTTCAAATTTATCAACATCACGGAAGATAGAACCATCAAGAATACATTTTCTTGATTTGTTACGGAGTTAAGTAGGATGAAAGAGTTATGTAACATGGCACATGATGACGTTATGATCTGTGAATCATCACGTTTCATTTAGAAACTCAGCATGACTTACTGTAATATAATCACGTTGATCAAGTGTCATTATATTATACTAACTCATGCATCAGTTCCCATCATTACTACAATAACATTCATATTTTAAGCTTGAAAATTTACAGAATATAGAAACTAACAGTTTCTATATGATGTAATACTGATATCACGAAAAGATTAATGATTTCAGATAAGAATAGTTATAAAAATATCTCCAGAAATATGGAGGATATTTATAATGAAAGGTACGATAATATCTCAGAATATCTAAGATCAGAGGATGATAGAAACTATTGTCTGCAAGGGTTTAGAGTAAGGAGCAAGTTATTCACTATAGACTTTAGCAGACATTGAATTATTTGGATTCTTTGAAATCAAACTTATTCTTTGTGATTTATCCACGGCTTTCTTCATAGTTTCGCATAATCTGCTTTTCGGTACTATATTTTCTATTGAATGTTTCCAATATATTGATACACAGGAAGCACGAAGAGGTATATAATTTCGGACGAGAATATTTATGAAAATATCCTCAGAAATATCAAAGATATTGATGATGATATTTTGGAATTTCTAAGTTCGACGGTTGATGGAGAAAGATTTTCTGCAAGATTTTAACATGACTTCGGAGCAAGATATTCTCTAAAGATTTCAACGGATCCAGAATTACCTGAATCCTTTGAATATAGGATTTGGTCCTTGTATTTGTCCTTGGTCTCCTTCATGGGTAACTCAATCTGTTTTTCAATACCCAATTTTCTATCGAGCGTTCCTAACACTCCTTTCTTTATCATCAAACTTTTGTCCGTTTAGACCATCTACCATTTTTCTGTTTCCTCTGCATTTAATGCTATGATATCTGAATCATCGGTTATTAATCCGAGGTGGTTTCAGGAGAATTGTGTTTTTAGATGATTAAACGCTGATGGTAATATGATGGAATATGAAAGGTTACCTGGTAACAATAAAAGAGCACGCGTATATATAAACGTTATAATAAGGTTGTTTCATACGAAAAGTCGAAGTTGACTTGTTGGAGTTGTGACAAAATTGGATAATTTTGAAAAGGGATCGCAAAGTTGTTTTTGTTAATAAATGCCAAAGGATCTGACGCGGCTACGTGTTGAACTTTTACTCAATTGCCGAGAGTTTCTCAGGTGCATAACTATATGCATAAATCTTTCCTTCCGTAGATGAAGTGCGGTTGATTCATCCTATCGATTGAGGTGTTTTCAAGAATCATGAAAGGTTTGAACGCAGAATGTAATCGTGAAGATACAAATGAGGTTTAAGACGAAATCAAGTGGCAAACTTGAAGAATTGTTTAGTTTCATATGTTATATTCAATATTTTAATTCATTTTAATTGTCCAATGTTATTAGTCCACAGTCGATAGTCCACAGTTGACAGTGCAATCATTCATATATAGTTTAATATATAATATTTGAATTAATTAATACGTATCGTGACCCGTGTACATGTCTCAGACTCGATCACAACTCAAAGTATATATATTATTATAGAATCAACCTCAACCCTGTATAGAGAACTCGATCATTACTGCATATAAAGTGTCTATGGTGATTCCAAATAATATATATAGATGTGTCGATATGATATGTCAAAACCTTGTATACGTGTCCCGATATTTAAAGTGCGTAAAATAAATAACAGAAATTAAATGACGATAAATAAAGTGCGTAAAGTAAATAACAGAAATTAAATGACAATAAATAAAATTGCGAGAATATAAATTGCGATAAAATAAATTGCGATAAATAAATTGCGATAAATAAAATGTAATACGGAATTAACAGTTAGCTAAGAACAGTTAGCTAGGATTTTGTTAGCGTGGTTTCTTAATAAAATTTAATATTGTTAATTAGTCTGTTTCTAATCAATTTTTATTGTGTCCATTATTTCTTCATTATGCCACTTGTTGGATTCTGATAGGTCAAAATTCAAATATGAAATTGAATTTGAATGAAAATAGTTATTCTTTGGTGAACGGATAAGTATCCCGGTGGTTGTAAATAGGATAGTGAATAACTGTTGAATCAGATTCGAAGAATATACAGTGTAACTTATTAATGTGAAATTTAAATATTCCTCGGGTATTACCTACCCGTTAAAATATTTTTATTATTAACAGTTTGTACAAAAGAATTTTTAATTACAATCTTTATGAAAACATATATACATATATATTTTCTTCAGATGTAATCATGAATTTAATGAGTTAACATGATATTAAACTCATTTAGTTTTCAGTTGGAACTAGAATAAATAATCTCTAAAACATTAGAGATTACATAATCACCATGTCGAACGAAGATAACTGATGTAGAATGTCATGTAGAATGATGATTATACTCGAGGTATAGATTGAGATGTTGAGGCATGTGATATTGAAATTTGGGTTGTTGGTGGTACCGTTGGTGCCGGTGATTTGGATGAAGCTGGTACGTTTTGCACCATATTTTCCAAGACTACAACTTATGCGCGAAGTTCGTTAACTTCTTCTATTACACCGGGATGATTGTCGGTTTGGACGAGCGGATGAATGAGGTTTAGAATCTGAGATAGTATATGATCGTGATGAGATACTTTGGAAATGAGAGAGAAAATGGTGTCTCGAACAGGTTCGCCGGTAAACGTTTTAGGTCCATTGTCAAGAGGTGAATTTGGTTAGTGGAAATGATCGCCTTCTTCGCGTTTCCATTGATTAAGTCGACTACGAACCCATCTCCAATTCATTCAGAATAGATGATGGCTAATTGATCGATTCATTCCGGTTACTCTGCTTTCGGAGCTCGAGTGGAAATCCATATCGAAATAGCTGTCGGAATAACTATCGAAATAGCTATCGAAATCAGATGGACTCGAACTGGTTGAGGGATTCATCTCGTACGATCAGATGAAGGATTTTCGATAAGAAATAGATTATAGGATGTAGATTAGTACCCTGCAATACATAATTTACATATGCATATATAATACTAAAATCCCATAAGCTACGGAGGAATCTACGGAAGCTGTCAGGCAAAGGTAACAATAACAGATACGCTAAGATATGAATTTAACTATACACTGTCTATGCAATAAAGGCAGTAAGACGTGTCTTAGACTTTAAGGATGATAAGCAAATAATTTTTCGACACTAAATGATAAGCAAAACTTTTGACATGCAAACACGGTCGAAGTCCAGACTCATTAATGCATTCTAACGACTATCAGTTAGACTCACTAATGCAAGACCTGGTTCGCTAAGACCACCGCTCTGATACCAACTGTGAAGACCCGTCCTAATCCATCCGGACGAAGTCCATATCGATTATAAACGATTCACAACAGTTGATTACATCGCGAGATACTTGACCTCTATATGATACATTTTACAAACATTGCATTCGTTTTTGAAAAGACAAACTTTCATTACATCGAAAGTTGACAGGCATGTATACCATTTCATAATATATCCAACTATAATTGACTTGATAATAATCTTGATGAACTCGACGACTCGAATGCAACGTCTTTTGAAATATGCCATGAATGACTCCAAGTAATATCTATAAAATGAGCAAATACACAGCGGAAGATTTCTTTCGTACCTGAGAATAAACATGCTTTAAAGTGTCAACCAAAAGGTTGGTGAGTTCATTAGTTTAACTTAAACAATCGTTTCCATCATTTTAATAGACCACAAGATTTCAGATTTCCATTTCTCATAAACATACGTCCCATGCATAGAGACAAAAATATCATTCATATGGATTGAACACCTGGTAACCGACATTAACAATATGCATATATAAGAATATCCCAATCATTCCGGGATCCTCCTTCAGACATGATATAAATTTCGAAGTACTAAAACATCCGGCACTTTGGATGGGGCTTGTTGGGCCCGATAGATCTATCTTTAGGATTCGCGTCAATTAGGGTGTCTGTTCCCTAATTCTTAGATTACCAGACTTAATAAAAAGGGGCATATTCGACTTCGATAATCCAACCATAGAATGTAGTTTCACGTACTTGTGTCAATTTCGTAAAAAAGTTATAAAAGTTGCGCATGTATTCTCAGCCCAAAAATATAAAGGGTAAAAAGGCAAATGAAACTCACGATACTGTATTTTGTAGTAAAAATACATATGACGTCATTGAACAATGCAGGGTTGGCCTCGGATTCACGAACCTATATCAATTGTGTATATATTAATACGTATAATGTAAGTTACAAAATTTCATTTATTAATATGTATTATTTATATATTATAGTTTTGTAGAATTTATTCTAACCTTTATTTTAAAACGTATACTTATATTATATTTTAAGTTATATTTTATATATATATATCGATTTTATGTATATATATCTATAATGATTTACGTTTATATAAATAGTGACATTAATATATTTATATACATATATTTGTGGTTAGTATTGTATTTATGAAATTTTATTAGTTTGTTATGTGAATTATTAATACAATCCTAGTATATACCATAAGTATATATATAGTGTACAAAAGATTTATTTGTTAAAATAATAATTTAGATAATAATGATTTACTAATAATAATAATAATTTTATTAATAATGATAATACTAATAGCAAAAAAAATGAAAATGATAACTGTTAATGATACTAATAATAATAACTCTAAAATAATATTAATACTAATACCATACTTATGTTAATAATAAGGGTTCTAATATTTATAAAATGATAAATGATAATCATAATAATACTAGTAAATATTAATGATGATACTGATAAATATGATATTATTAATTGTAAATGTACTGATGATACTATTATTTATAAACCGGTACAAATTCTAATATTGATGATAATAATATATTTTTATTTCCTTCATAATAATAATAATGATAATCATAATCCTAATGATGATAAAATACTAAAATGATAAGTTTATTACTAATAATAATATTATTAATACCTATCATAATAATAATAGTAATGTCTATAATACTTTCAAATATGATAACAAGTATGATACTAATAATAACAATAACAATAACAATCAAAACAATCACAATAATAATAATAATAATACTAATAATAATTAATATATAATAACAATAATAAAATTAGAAAAGAAAACTACCTCACATGAAAAGAGTTTCAAAAAAAAAAAAGAAACTACCGTCCTCTGGACTCGATCTCGTGACCACATGCTCACACGCAAACACTCTCGACCATCCCACCAATTCTGATTCTCTGTACTAATATCGAATTTAAATTTTATATATAAACTGTTTTTCTTCTATTCCTCTTCTTCTCCACAAGTCTCATGGATTCAACAAAACATCAATAACCAAAAAAAAAAAAAAAAAAAATCAGGGTTCCTTTTAAAGCTTCAAAACATTACAGAAAAAAAAATAATTTGGGTTCTAAAATAAAAAAAAAAAAAAACACTAAAGGCCTACTGCAGCGTCGGTTCTTGGAACAAAACAAAAAAAAATTGATTTCGTAATAGATAACATTATAGATAATGTTTATAACACGAAATAGTTTTCTAAACATGTATAAAAACTACTGGAATCGTCAATTTGATCAGAAACATATACACGAACGCGAATTTGTCTCAAGAACAATTGTTGACTTTTTTTAAACTAAACTTTGACTTCAAAATTCAAGATCGATATAAAGATTTGAGAGTTGAGATTTTGCAGATAGATTCAAAGAAAGATTTCTAACCTTTCTGCATTTTTAGATTTTGAAACTTTATTCGAAATTGAATTAAGAGAAAAAAAAATTGGAGCGTGCAGAGAAGAAGAAAAAAAAAATATCGTTGTGCTATTTAATCCCATTGGATTTCCTTTTTATTTGATTTGCAATTATACATAATCATTTTGTAATAATAGAGATCGGTTGATAAAAAATGGAGAAAATGTCAACACAGGTTCACGAGTTTGGAGCAGGAAAGAAACAAAAAAAATAATAATAATAGAGATAAAGGATACAGAGGTCAAACGTATAATATAGATCCCTACTGTTTTTTTTAATTAATAATAATAATATATAATAACAATACTATTAATATCTAATAATATTAATAAAATTAATAATAATGATAAATATAATATTAATGATAATAATAATTGTAAAAATGATAATAATAATAATAATAATAATAATAATAATAATAATAATAATAATACCATACTAATTATGATAATATTAATATTTTATCGATAATAATAATATTAGTAATAATAATCTAATTTATACATCCAATTTCATCTTTATATGATATAAAGTGATATTATGAATACAAATATTGATATTTGACGATACAAATAACATTACTACAACAACTATATTTGTATTTAAATTTAATTTATTAATATCATCTATTATTATGTAATATTTAATAATTATGTAATATGTATTGTAACATATACTGAATATTATATATTTATGCATTTTAATATAAATATATTATAATATTTATTTACATACTAATTATATTATACTTATGTATGTAATTATGAAAAATATAAATGTTTTATATATGTAAGTATTATATATATTTATTAAAATAGTACATTATTTCATCATAGATATATTATAAATTTCTACATATACATAATATAATAATTATGTATAAAATCATATATATATATAGTTATATTTATGTATATATGTATACTACCATATATATAAAATCATGTTTTAAATGTTGAGTAGATGATTAATTATGTATATTAAACAATTAACTACAAAGTATAACATTGTACATTTAATATTTTGATAACGTTGGTAAAATATGTTTGAATCATTTATATACAATATACTATATATATTCAAAATGAAAATCTTTAGTTATTAAATGTTATCTTTTATAATAACAAAATTACTTAATAGTTCATTAATACTAATATAATCAGTTTTATATATAATTATTTATATTTACATTCTTAGTTACAATTAAAGGTTCGTGAATCGTCGGAAATAGTTAAAGGTCAAATGTTATCATGAAATAGTTCAAACATAATGAGACTCGGTTTAATAGACTTTGCTTATCGAGTCGAATCATATAAGATTATGTTTAAATTTGGTCGGAAATTCCCGGGTCATCACATGAGTGGGCGGTGTTCCTTGGGTAGCACCAGCAGCAGATCTAGCAGCATCTTTATAAACCAACTTGAACCTTCTTTTCAATTTTAGCTTAGTTGAAACCTGAGAATACTCATCTTCAACCATTCTTCTTTTTGATCCCCTTGTGGCTTCTTCACCAACATCAAGATTAATATCACCAATCTCATCAACTAAACCTTCTGTACCTGAACCACCTGCAGCTTGAGTATTCACAGGTTGATCAACTTCTTCATCACTGTTAGCTACCTCAAAATCAGGCTCTTGATCAGATAAACTGTTTTCGTTTCTCCACTTCTTTCCTGGTGGACACCGATAATCCTCTCGAGCAAGATGACACACCAGCTTGCTATCACTAGCACTTTTCATCTGATTCAATCGGTTGAATGTAAGATCTGTCATGTGTTTCAAATCAATGGCATCTTTCCTCAATCTTGGCAAATCAACAGTTTGCTGGTTGATCATAATTTCTAGGAACCTTGGATAAATCAGATATGACTTGCTCGTCACATTCTCCATCAGTAGATCAAAGATAACTCCTGAGAAATTGAAATCAGCCTTCAAAACCAAAGCAGCAAACATTCCTTGATAGATCTCGCTCAGTTCATCAAACCCTCCTTGCAACGGACTTAAACACCTCAGCACAACAAGTGACAAATATCTATACGATGGTGTGAATCCACTTCTCTTAATCGTTGCTCTCGTAATATCACCAGAATACTTGCATCTTAACACACATCCAGTAATCTTTGTCTTTGACAACTTCTTCGGCATATTCTCATCATCCTCAAACAAGAAAGTGTTTCGAATTGTATCTTCGAAAATCTGAATCTCCTGACCACAAACAGTACTTATAATTACCTTCTTTTCATCTACAGTCTCAACTCTTGCACGTTCCCAGAACTCTCTCTGATGTGAGTAATATGCTGTACACGGCATAGAGATAGCTGCAAATACTCTTGAACGTTTCAGAAACTCAATTACCCCCTTGTACTTACCAGCATTAGGACCTTTCTCATTTAGACATGCAGTGAGATTAGAGCCACTGTTAGCTTTCAATCCTGGAAGATCAATAGAAAATGGACCTCCCGATGACTCAGTATCGGATTCATATGCAATGTTTTCTGGATCAGCTTGAACACCTGACATTATGAAAATAACTGCAAACACAATTCAAATCAGCATTATAAAGACAATATCACAGTGTGATCATCACAAAATATATTACATTATAAAGACTAATAGATCAGGATCTCAGTTACACGATTACATGTCCGAAGTAGAATTAATACAGACATAGAATAGTGTATTAATGCTAACAAGCTAGCATTATCAAATTACATAACAAGCTGAAAATAAACAAACACATAAACATAAATTCAGAATCATTCATCCCATAATGGAATCATCTGGCACTAGCTTTTCCTCATGTTGAATTACACCAAGTTTCTCAAACAAGGTATATAGTAAAGCTGCGTATGGAAATGGTTCTTCCATCTCAAGAAGATCTTTCATCACATGAATGAGAAAATGGCCCATATTCACTTGAATACCTTCTAGCAGGCAATACAAAAGCATAACTTCAGTACCAGACAACAAATTATCTCCTTCTTTCCTAAAGGTCACATTCCTTTTGATGATTCTCAAGTGTATCTCATGTTGTTGTGATACCTCGTCATCACTAATTTCAACCCTACCAGCATTAACTACTTTCCCTGGCTTGCATAACCTTGCAACTATGTCAGATAGTCTGAATCTGTTGGGAATCTTTCGTATATCTTTGCTAGGATACAAAATTTTAACCCAGTGTGCGGGACATTCAATAGGTTTGAAAATTCCTCCATAGTCCACTTAAACTGATGGTCAAATAGATCTGAGTGCACAAACTTCTTCTTCCCATCTTCTAAGGCAACATTGGCATAAAATTCCCACAACAAATCAGGACAAAAGTAATCCCCAATGTCTAAAAAAGCTTGACATCCAATTTGTTCCCAAAGACTATAGGTCTGTCGAGTAGCAATGACCTTTTGTTCCACTAAGATGGGTTGTTCACTAGCTAGAATTCTCCTACGATCAATGTTAAACATCCATTGCCCAACAAAGGATCCACCTGACATCCTAATACAGACTACAAGCACTAGCATTAGATAAACACAATAGAAATTACCAGAGACCAAAAGAATTCATTCAAACATAACAAAAAAAACGACCATCAGTTCAATCAAGTGACCATCGGTCGATGGACTGGACCATCGGTCCGATGGTCTAGACCTACGGCAGTTGGTCTAAAGCACATCTACAAACTGATCAATTTAGGACCTACGACCGAGTGAGGTGTCTTCCGGCCGAATGTGAGACACCATCAGTCGATGGTCAGAGACCATCGGCTGGAGGTAGTTCATCAGATCTGTTTGATTAAAAACCTCAATTCGACCAATCTGTGGTTTCTGGTTTGGATTTTGGTCACAATAGAAGCTAAAGAAGCCGATAAACATATATATATATATATATATCATCAATTTCAACAGATAGTTAACAAAAATCACTCGATTGACATGTTAACCTTCAAAAACAAATTAAACGATTTAAACTAAACGAAATCGAGTTAGATTACTTCGCTTACGGCGCTAGAATCACAAAGGAATGATGCACAAAACACACGGACGAAAACACCTTTCTCTCTCACTTGAAAATCTAGGGTAAAATCGCTCAAAAATACACAAAGTGACAGACCCGATTGACTTTGGATCCTTTTATACTCTGTCAGTGACCATCGGTCGATGGTCTAATCCTTCGGCCCGATGGTCTAGACACTCGGTCGAGTGTCTTAGTCTTTAGGCCGAGGGTAATTTCATTCGGCCGGTGGTCTATGCTTTGAAAAACTTAAAAACTTAACACTTTTCAAATTCAAACTATACTTCTTTTATCACATTTACTCTCCCTGGGACTGATCTCCACAGTATACGTCAACACGGAGAACATAAGATTCCTTTCACAGTAAACCTTTCCGAGAACTGAGTTGTTTAGCTTAAACCATAAACAGAAATGCTCATGCAACTAATCTTATGAATGCAAACAATTTCAGATATGCATGCACATGCAAAAACACAAAGCAAATAACTGTACCAGACCCAGTGTGTCATGATTAGCAAATATTATAACAGACGTAATCAGTAACATTTAACCTTTTATATCTGTAGTGAATTAACTTCTAACATCAGTTTCATTAAACATTAACATTAACAAATGCATGATGTAATCGACATAAGAACAAGAAAAACTGCTTATCATGAATCACACTTCAAGGAGTATATCACATCTTTTTGTGAGTTGATATATCAAATTAATTAAATCTTTTGATTAGGGGATCAGCACTGAACTACATTAACATGTTTTTCACAGTTCATTCATAACTTATTTGATAAAGCATATACAGAACAACTTTCAAATATATCAGTAAACATTAATCAACTTTCACCCCAGACTTCGATGATCACGTTATATTAATTACCTTAACACTTTTCAATGTTAGACTTTGATCACGAAGTCAGTCCTCATTTGAGATCGCACGATGTTTCAGGTAGAACAATTGAGCACAACATGTTGACGCTGTCCTCTTATTACATTAATGTACTTTCAATTTGATTGAACAGAACCATCTCACGATGTTTCTAGCAACCCTGTCAGCCATGAGCTTCTACCTTAAACTTACACCTTTCGTTTCAGATAACCTTTTGAATCTCAAATTTATTGCTTGCATACTTTGAAAAGACGCATACCGGCCGCTATAAACCCCATACTTAAACGAAAATTGTATGATGTATGATGTTGGATGGATGGTAGTGATATATATATTTGAGTGATGGAACGCTAAGATATCCTCCAGAAGATATTCCCTCTATCCAGGTCAATAGGCATAATCCCATTCCACAGATAAAAGTCTGAATGATTTAAGTTCTCTATATCTGATGATCTGATAAATTCTCCCCCTCGGATGTAGATAACTAAAGTGTTCATAATAAGTCTCCGATTAGAATATATGTTGTCGCAGACATAGAAAACCGAGGAATCTCTGAAGCTTTGTTCAATTCTTGATCCATGATTCTCTTGCAGCTAGGTGGCGCATCAAATTATTTACAACTTTAAAGGAATAAACATAAACAGGCCATAACTTGCATTTTTTTTTTTTTTTGGATTTTCTGATGTTGCCTTTTCTCCATAAAACAAACAAAATAAATAAGTAAATACAACTATACATGATGATGATGCACTACTGTCTTTGACGTTAGTAGTAACTGCACGGAAAACCAATCTTCTGATATTGAAATCTAGAACCCGATGACATTGCAATATACAAATCATTCTGTGTCTGTGATACAAGACTGCACTTCTCAACCCTTCAAGAGAAAACACCTCCCTTTGGGTATCCGATATGTACGTTGTTGGATTTAGGTCCAAGTAATAAAGGTAAATAGAAACAAGTATGCATCCTAGACAAAGTATGCTCACCTTGGGGACTCACAAAATTATCCTTTTGCTACCGAGTATAAATCGTAGTAGGGGAGACCTCAACCGTCTGTTGAGTTTCTGAACAACCATTTCTCAGTACATATTCAGTGATAAGTAGGTGACTACCCTCAACCGCTGTAAACCTTTCCATGATTTCCTTATCATGATATTTACGCTTTGTTCGTGTGATCATCTCTATCTAGAATTAGGCCAATAAAGTCTACTAACACATTATCAATCATTCTATATTACTTGTTATCACAACTTACATGTCAGTTTAGTATTGCAATCACTTCCCACAAACAAAACAAGCAACTCATTTTCAGGTTTTTCAATTTTTTTATGGATTTTCCATTTTTCAACTTTTATTTGTTTTTCTGGTTTTTTTATTAATTTTTTATATGGCTTTTTGATTTTCTCTGTACAAAAGCATAATCTTATCTAAAAACATAAGCAAACATGAAGAAATATCAGGAAAAACTAATCTATCATGCAAATGAAAAGTAAACATGCAAATGATCTACAAACTACCATGCAAAACTATACATACTCTACAAGCAGTTTCTTAACAATTCACAACAGTCTCAGGTTTAGGTTCCTCTGTGTCAGGAACCTCAGTTTCAGGAACCACGTCAGTAAGCAACTTAATACCTATTTCCTTTAACAGAAAAACAAATCGCGGTTTATCAAAAGCTTTTGTGAAGAGATCAGCCCTTTGGGCTGTTGTGTCTATCTGCACTACATCTATCAGCTTTTTCTCATAGCAATCTCTAATGAAATGGTATTTAATCCCTATGTGTTTCGTTTTAGAATGATTTACGGAATTCTTAGTGACAGCTATGGCCGCAGTATTATCAACATAAATAGGAGTGTTAGAAATTTGCAAACCGTAGTCACGTAGTTGCAGTTGGATCCAGATGACCTGCGATGTACAGCTGGCTGCGGCAATATATTCTACTTCACACGTGGACTGAGCCACCGCTGTCTACTTCTTACACTGCCATGTTGATGTTATGCGAGGTGTATATAAAATAACTATTATATTTTAGCAGAAAATACTATTAAATACGATACAATTTTACACAAAATATTTATTTATTTATAGAATGGATATACTTAAACCTTGCTACAACACTTATAGGCAGTGTACCTAATCGTACAGTAGTGTAGTTTTTAGTAAGTCCGGTTCGTTCCACATGGAAAATCTTTAAACAAAGCTTAACGCTATATTAGTTTACTTTTATAAAAATACAAATATATATATAAGTAATATTATTATTATAAAGGGGGGTTTTTACCGTTTAATGACCGGTTTGTCAATTTTAAAACTTTAGTCGCAGTTAAAACCAAATGTAAAATAATAAATAAATACAAGACTTAATTTAAAGCGTAAAGTAAATAACAATAATGAAATTGCGAATAATAAAAGTGCGATAAAATAAACTTGCGATAATTAAAAAGTATGATAATTAAAAGTGCAATTAAATATAATAACAATAAATAAAAGTGCTATAATTAGAAGTGCAATTAAATATAAAATAAAGGAAATTAAATATGAAATAAAAGAATTATGCTTATTTAAACTTCCGTAATCATGATGTTTGACGTGTTGATTTTAGTTTTATGCCCATGGGTTAATTGTCCTTTGTCCTGGATTATTTAATATGTCCGTCTGGTTTTTGTCCATAACAGTCCATCAGTCATAAATATAAAGTGCGAGTATCCTCGTCAAATTATCCTTATACCCGAAGTTAAATATTCCAACTAATTGGGGACTTAAACTATAACAAGATTTTAATACTTTGTTTAATAATTACACCAGGATGTCGACTGAGTGTAACCCAAGGTTTTAATATTTTGTTATCAATTATGCCAAGTGTCCTTTTACATAATTTCACCCCTGTTTTAATTATTCTAGTGGCTATTAATCCATTCCAGTGTTCGGTTAAATGAACGATTATTCGTACATATAAATACCCTGCCCATCGTATCTGATCGAGTGTATATGGTTATTTATAGGGACGTTCAATTGTAAATCTTTATATTAACATTAACAAACTATCATTTAGTTAAACAAATATAAAGCCCATTAATAGCCCATAGTCTAATTTCCACAAGTGTCGTTCTTTTGTCCAAACCCCAATTATGGTACAAAGCACAATTACCCAATTTTAATATTTTTAGCCCAACATCATGATTACTTCGGATTAAATAAGCATAATAATAACTTAGCTACGAGACATTAATGTAAAAAGGTTGAACATAACTTACAATGATTAAAAATAGCGTAGCGTTACACGGACAGAATTTCGACTTACACCCTTACAATATTCGCTAACATACCCTTATTATTAGGATTAAAATTAGAATTAAAATTAAAATTAAAATTAAAATATAAATATAAATATTTACGTATAGATATAGAGAGGATGGATATATGTTGGTTTTTGCGATCAGAATTCGTTTGCTTTTATAGGGAGTTTCAGAATTTGGGGCTCCGCGACTCGCGGCCCTTTTTGCCTTCAAACTCCGCGAGTCGCGGAGTTTGTAAATACAGCTCACTCATTTTGGCTCTTTTTTTACCGACGGTTTATTATATAAATATAATATATATATAATTTATATAATTAATTATATATTATATTATATTTATATACATAGTTAACTTGTAATTTTTAGTCCGTTGCGTCGAGCGTTGAGAGTTGACTCTGGTCCCGGTTCCGGATTTTCGAATGTCCTTGCGTACAATTTAATATCTTGTACTTTGCGTTTTGAATCTTGTACTCTTGTAATTTCGAGACGTTTCTTATCAATAATTGGAACCTCTTTGATTGTCTTTTGTACTTTTGAGCTTTTTGGTCGTTTGCGTCTTCAATTCGTCGAATCTGTCTTTTGTCTTCACCTTTTATTATTTAAACGAATATCACTTGTAAATAGAACAATTGCAACTAAAAGCTTGTCTTTCTTGAGGAATAATGCTATGAAATATATGTTCGTTTTTAGCATTATCAAATATTCCCACACTTAAACATTGCTTGTCCTCAAGCAATATCGTCTTGAAATACTAGAATCACTTCTTTATTCTTCACACTTTGTACATCAGTGATTTCTATACGGCGGTATAAACAATGGTAGTAACGATATGGTTTACAGTCCCACATGACTATAAAAATTTAGATCCATTAAGGAAATTGGATCTTTATGAAAACATTTGATCTTTTGAAAATTAAATCTAGTTTTTACCCTAGATAAGTTTTCCGGAATAATCCTTTACCGGTGTTTGCAAAATATTTTTGTGGGTTTGGTGGGTTTCAGATTTGAAAATTTTAGCTCAAAACTTGCGGTTTTGTGTCACCCACTTGCTAACCTTGTATTTGGAAAGCAACACGTCCAGTTTACTTGTCCCGTATATAACCTTTCGGTAAACTACCGTCCGGTTGTAAAGGAAAGCGTTGAACAAGCAACTGTTAAGGCAATGTCCCCTGACATGCTTTTAATTATGGTCTATAACGTGTCGGACACAATTACTATCCTTGATAGGAGCAATAGTAAAGCTCACCCTTATGATTTTTCGGTCTGGCACAAGGTCCTGTCTTTGACCACTATGCAACCACCGTTCTTATGGTTGACACCCAATTTAGTTCAGGTGACCTAATGAATTCCAGGTGAATTCCTAGGATTTTACGTTCAATGGTAATGAACGCATTGAAAATAGGGTTTTCAGAAAACAAATCGGTTTGTAATTTTGATCAAAATATTTTCTCGTTCAAGCTCGAGCTTAGATATCATTGAATTCCATGAGTTTGTATTTCTCAATCATTAAGGTCAATCTAAAGGATTGAGTAATATCAGGCTTAAAAGCTGATTTTTGATCTTTTAAGGAGATTATCCTTTCTGGGGATCTGATTCATTAGTCTTATCCAGCTAATTTGCATGGTGCCCCCCATTTTACGAGATAAATCCTTCTCATGGTTAGGATAAATCTGACCACTTGGCGACCCTGTTTAATGCTGAGGTCCGTGGATTTCCTGCTGACTTTAGTGATGACTTTTCTAGATTTTTTGTCAACCTACAGCTGGTCTGGACGACAACTTCTTGACCTAAATCAAGAAGCGCGTGTCTTTTTCGGAAGACTTTACTTCCTTTTAATGATGGAATTGATTCATCGTGTAGATCCATCTTTCTTACAGTAAATCAGGTAAAACTTTTTAGTTTAGTCCAAAGCAAAAGTATTTTCATTTATTTGTACAAAAATATGTGATATATGTTTTGAATAACTTGGAGAATTTTCCCACACTTGGCTTTGATTTTCCTTTTTATTGTCCTCTATTCCATTTTAAATGAATTTTAACATTTTGGTTTGTTTCTCAATTTATGTCCTTTCCGAGGTTACAATAATTTCGGTGTTAAAACCTAGTTTTATCGTTCATAAATATGTATAAACATGATTTTGAGTTCATTTAATTGAAAATTTTGAAAAATTTTACTAGAATTGGGTAGTCAGTATATAAGACTAGGGCTCTTCTTTATTATCAGAGAGCACTAGATTCTAATACAACTACTGCTTTACTAGTATTTTTAATGGTAACCCAGTGTTTAAGATAAAAATTTTAAAATCCGAAAGAATTTAACCCCTTCCCACACTTAAGATCTTGCAATGCCCTCATTTGCAAGAAATCAGTAACAATTTAAATTATTGAGGGTGATTTGTGTGAAAATGATTAAATTTTTACCAAAGTTTCCAAATATATTGGCGTTTGTTTGCTGAATGATAAATGGTGCACATCATTTGTTCATTCCGTCTTGTTGTTATTTCACATATATTTTGCATCTTGTCTTCAAAATTAGTTGCTTTTGCTGAACTTAATGCCAGTCTTTGAAAATGCGTTGTTTTACCCTGTTGTGTACATAAGATAAACTACAAACATATATACATATTTTTGAAGTTTGGTATATTACCCCACATTCAAAAATTATTAAAATCTAAGAATAAAAGTTAGAAAATTATAAAAACTATTACAATATTAACATAAGTATTAAACGTATCAACATTACAAATTACAAAATAAATAAAACTAAGTAGACTAGGGATGATACTGATACCAATAGGGGTTCCATGCATAACCATAGGTGCTATAGAATGCTTCAGCTGGGTTATACGTAGGATACGGTGGTTGAATCTCTATAGACCAGGGAGGGAATATTGGCTTTAGAGTAGGAATATAGTTTCTACCTATATGTTGGCAATAAGCTATGATTTAGTTTTGATGAACTTGTCAATCTTCAAATGCTCTTTGTCTAGCATTTTTGTACTCCTGTGAAGCTATAAACCTTTGTATTTCTTGCATTTCATTTCCCCCTCCTACATTACCTTGCTGTTGGTTTCTCTCAACCTGTGGATGTCTACCATGGTATTGTACTGCGGCGTTATTTCGCCTCTTCAAAACTTTCGCACCATGGTATACATTTAAACCTATAGTATCGCGGGGTTCTGGTTCTTCGACTAATAATCCCCCCCGACTTATATCCACACCGAGATATTCAGCAATCAAAGTAATAAAAATACCACCTCCTATTATGCTATGCGGTCTCATCCCCCTAACCATAGCTGATAAATAATAACCCACACAATAAGGTATACTTACAGCGCTTTGTGGGTCTCGAATACACATATGGTAAAACAAATCCTGTTCATTTACCTTTTCCTTGTTCTTACCTCTTTGTGTAATCGAATTAGCTAAAAACCTATGAATCACTCTTAATTCAGCTCTATCTATATCCAAATAAGAGTAATTTCCCCCTTTGAATCGGTGATGGCTTGTCATTTGACTCCATACACCATGTGTATCAAAATTTTCATCTATCTTTCTACCATTTAGTATCAACCCTCTACAATCGGCAGATGCTAACTCCTCAGGCGTATATATACGTAAAGCCTGAGCCATGTCTAGTAAAGACATGTGGTGCATCGAACCTCCTAACAAAAATCTAATAAAAGATCGATCGGTTAAACTAGCTACCCGATCATTTAATTCTATACTACACAACAATTCTTCACACCATACTTTATATACAGGTCTACGCATGGTGAATAAACGTACCCAGTCATTAAAAGTAGAATTACCATACCTCTGTGCAAGTAATTCCCTAATTGGCCCGGCCAATTCTACAGCTTCTAATGGTCCCCATTCTATGACCCTAGGTACCTCAACAACTTTAGAATGAAGAGTATGCAAACCCCTTTGGTATTTTGGATAATCTATCCAAAGTCTGCCAAATCTCAGGTTCGGGTGCAAATCTTCCAAGTGCATATCAGAAAATGTCATGACTGGATGAGGTATATCTTGTTTGTAGTAGTTATCCACCTCCTGTTGTTCCGCATTCTCAGCAGGAGCATTGCGAGCTTGGGATGAAGATTCACCCCTTTCAGTCTGCAAAACACATCAAACACAATTTTTGTGCATCCAAATATACATTAGTGTCAGCAAAATCATCAATCAAAATAATTACAATGACATGATCAATTTATATCAAACTTAAACTCATTTTCATATTTTCATCAAATCTACACTTTTTCAAATAAGCATATACGAAAATGTTCGTCAAGTTCATAAGCATTCAACTCAAATAACATGTCAAAATAATCATTACTAGCAATTAAACAAGTTTCAAATGGCATTATTTTTCAAAAATCAAGTTCATGAATTTTAAACTTGAAAAAGTCCACTTTAATTCTCAAAATCATATTTAGGCTCAAAGTTTGGATCATTTAACTACCTAAACATGTTACACTACTTAATTTAGCAATAATTCATGACAAAAATCGGCCATAACCTGTTTATATCAAAAAGCCCCAAATTGCTCAAGAACACAAACCCTAGATTACTCAAAATTTGAAGTTTAAGGCTTCTAATCATGTTAAATAGCATCAATCTAGGTTATACAAGCATAATACATAAACAATTTAAGCATAATTACACTAAAAAGCATCAAAATCAAATTGGGAAAAAAAATTGCTCAAGAACACTAGTTTTCGGATTAAATGGTGTTTAGGTGTAGAAATTTACCGTTTTTCTTGAGTAATTCCTTGATAGCATCCTTCTCAATATGATTTTAGTAAAAGATTTGATGATTAACGGTTAAAAATTGTGATTTTGGGGGTGTTTTTGCGGGTTTTTTCGGAGTATTTTCGCTGTATGTTTGAGTTGTGGTGTGGACTGATCAGTTCTTTGCGTTTTATTTTTTTTCTGTATTTCGGTCCCTCCGCGAGTCGCGGGGTTTAAACCTTCAAACTCCGCGAGTCGCGGAGTTTGTTTGTTTGTTTTTTTTTTTATAACATCTTATACTAATTAAAACAATTAAGTAATTAATTTTAAAATTTTGTTTCCCTTGTTATTTAGGACGAGGTCGTTTCGGATCGATGTCCTAGTCCGTCCTTCGACAAAATTTTAAAATTTGTCTTTTTGTAGCGATTGTTTTAAAAGCTAAGATTTTTGGGTTTTTTTTAATGTTTTTGGCATACTTTAATTCAATAAGATTAAAAATAATGATAATAAAAGTTCTCGTCCCTCCCTTGGGTAAAGCAATTTCGGTTTAAAGACCTAGTCTTCAACTTATGACGAATTTTAAAAATCATGTTTTTAACTTAATGAGATAAAGTAAATTTTTGTTTTTAAATTCACAAAATTTAAATATAAAATTCAAAATTAATATTAAAAATTCACACCAAACTTAAAATTTGAAATGCATAAAATTAAAAATTCATATTTTAAAAATTAAAAATTCACACCAAACTTAATTTAAAAATTCATATTATAAATTCACACCAAACTTATATTAATTTTTCAAATATTTACAATTTTAAATATATTGTTTTTACAAAGTTTACAATATTAATTTAAGATTTAAATATTAATTTTAAAAACATGGTAAAAATAAAATTAAAAATCTTTTTGGCTTTTTATCCCACTTTAATCAATCAAATATTATCAAAAATATGCGCCCCTCTTTTTGGTAAAGTAATTTCGGTTCCAAGACCTAATTTAACTCATGACGAATTTTTGAAATATTTTGGGTTGATTGATTAAAGATATTTATACCTTAAGAATAAACGTTAAATTTCGCAGTGATGTAATAAATTTTTGAATGATATCAATAATTTCGGTCGCCAAACCTAATTTTATTCAATACCAATTTAATACTTTATAGCGAACAAATTAGCGTTTATTATCAAAAGGTTAAAAATAAAAAAAATAAAATAAAAACTGTACAAACATACCTGTGAAATAGATTTCTTAGTTATATGATCTATCCCATTCATAAGATAGTCGGTTTAATTAGTTTTCCATAGCTACATAGGCGTAACCTCGAGCATTCAGTGTCTTTTCTTCTAAACATATGAACGGTCCATCTCTGCATAAAGTAACAAATTCGGTATTTGAATAGGTTTGATTATTTGAACATTTACCTCCATGTGACCATTTTCCGCATTTGTGACATCTTTCTAGGTGTCGTGCTCTTCTTTTCGCTGCGGATTTTGATTTTCCTTTACCAAATTGTAACTTATTATCTTCGTATCTGGATTCTTTTCTAACTCCGTCCAATCTTTCTCTGATTACTGATACTATTTCACTCAGAAGTGTGTCATTATTACGTTTAGTGATCAAAGCGTGTAGCATTAGACCATGGTTTAGTTCACAGGCAGTCTTCATTTCCTAAAAAAAATAAAAATTCAGAATGGGGGGAGAAGACTAGTTCTTTAGGGTCTGCTAGGGAAAGACCATTCGGGTTCCATTTTCGAGAACTACACGAAAACAGACAATCTAACTCTAACAGAAATACATATTATCCTTTAAAGACTTGATTCTCCCCACACTTAGTTAACTGTGGTGTCGAAATTGTGATTAACTTCGTTGTCGACTTCTATCGGACCATGTATGTAATGTTTAACTCTGTGACCATTAACTTTAAATTCAATCCCATTTGAATTTATTAATTCTATCGTTCCGTATGGGAAAACTCTTTTGACTATGAATGGTCCAGACCATCTTGATTTCAATTTTCCAGGAAATAGCTTGAATCGTGAATTGAAAAGAAGAACTCTGTCTCCTTCTTTAAATTCTTTTGAACTTCTGATTCTTTTATCATGCCATTTCTTCGTTCTTTCTTTATAGATTAACGAATTTTCGTATGCTTCATGTCTTAATTCTTCTAATTCGTTTAGTTGACTTAATCGTAGACGTCCGGCTTCATGTAAATCAAGATTACATGTCTTCAAAGCCCAAAATGCTTTGTGTTCAATTTCTACTGGAAGATGACATGCTTTTCCATAAACAAGTCTAAAAGGTGTGGTTCCAATTGGAGTTTTGTAGGCTGTTCTAAAAGCCCAGAGTGCATCCTCCAATTTAATGGACCATTCCTTCGGATTTGATCCTACGGTTTTCTCTAGAATACGTTTTAAAGCTCGGTTGGTATTTTCAACTTGTCCACTTGTTTGTGGATGATATGCGGTGGAGATTTTATGAGTTACTCCATATCTTTTAAGAACTTTCTCAAGTTGATTATTACAGAAATGAGTACCCCAATCACTTATTAAAGCTTTCGGTGTTCCAAACCTTGCAAAAAGACATTTTAAAAAGTTGACTACAACTCGTGGATCGTTAGTTAGGAGAGCTTGTGCTTCCGCCCATTTAGATACATAATCAATGGCTACGAGTATTTATAGATTATTATGAGATTTTGGAAATGGACCCATAAAGTCAATACCCCAAATGTCAAATACTTCACATACTTGTATGACATTTTGTGGCATTTCATCACGTTGACTTATTTTTCCGGCCCTTTGACAAGCATCACAGGATTTGCAAAGAAGGTGTGGTCTTTGTAAATTGTAGGCCAATAGAATCCAGCATCATAAACTTTTCTTGCTGTTAGTTGAGGCCCATAATGCCCTCCTGTTGGTCCTGTGTGACAATGGTTTAATATTTTACTAGCTTCATCTCCAAATACACATCGGCGTATTATTCCATCGGGACAACTTTTAAACAGATGTGGATCTTCCCAAAAATAGTGTTTTATATCACTGAAGAATTTCTTTCGTCTTTGGTACGATAATCCTTTTTCAAGGAATCCACATACTAAATAGTTTGCATAGTCTGCAAACCATGGAATTTCTTTATAATCTATCTTCAATAGATATTCATCAGGAAAGTTGTCTTGTATGGCCGATTCATTTGGAACTTCTAATTCGGGATTTTCAAGACGAGAAAGATGATCAGCGGCGAGATTTTATGCTCCTCTTTTATCTCGGATTTCAATATCAAACTCTTGTAAGAGTAAGATCCAACGGATTAATCTTGGTGTAGCATCTTGTTTCGAAAATATGTATCTAAGAGCAGAATGGTCGGTATAAACCACCGTTTTTGCTAGAACGAGATATGATCGAAATTTGTCAAAAGCAAAGAAAATAGCAAGGAGTTCTTTTTCAGTAGTTGTATAGTTCGTTTGTGCTCCTTGTAACGTCTTACTAGCATAATATATAGGTTGAAATCGTTTTTCAATCCTTTGTCCTAAAACGGCTCCCATTGCAAAATCACTTCCATCGCACAATAGTTCAAATGGTAGATTCTAATTTGGTGTTATCATGATCGGCGCATTAGTGAGTTTCTCTTTAAGAATATTAAAAGATTTGATACACTCATCTGAAAAGATGAATGGAGCATCCTTTTCTAGGAGTTTATTCATAGGAGTGGCAATTTTAGAAAAATCTTTTATGAAACGTCGGTAAAAACCGGCATGGCCTAGAAAACTCCTAACTCCTCTAACATTGGTGGGATGTGGAAGTTTAGCAATTACATCTACTTTAGCTCTATCCACTTCAATTCCTTCTTTTGAAATTTTATGACCAAGAACGATGCCTTCTTTAACCATAAAATGGCATTTCTCCCAATTAAGTACTAGATTTGATTGTTCGCATCTAATGAGCATTCGTTCAAGATTAACTAGACATGATTCAAATGTATCACCGAAGACTGAAAAGTCATCCATGAAAACTTCCATGCATTCTTCTATCATGTCGTGAAAAATCGCCATCATACACCTTTGAAAGGTTGCAGGGGCGTTGCAAAGTCCAAATGGCATGCGTTTCTAAGCAAAAGTACCATAAGGGCACGTGAATGTGGTTTTCTCTTGATCTTCGGGTGCTATTGGAATTTGAAAATATCCAAAAAATCCATCTAGAAAACAATAGTAACTATTTCCGGCTAATCTTTCCAACATTTGATCTATGAAAGGTAAGGGAAAGTGATCTTTTCTGGTGGTGTCATTTAATTTTCTATAATCAATACACACACGCCATCCTGTTATAGTCCTAGTAGGAATAAGCTCATTTTTCTCATTTGTAATGACAGTCATGCCACCCTTCTTAGGCACGCATTGAACTGGGCTTACCCATGGACTATCAGAAATTGGATAAATTAGACCTGCATCTAGCAGTTTAATAATCTCTTTCTTAACTACATCTTGCATATTAGGATTTAGTCTTCGTTGGCGTTGCACATACGTTTTATGACCTTCTTCCATAAGGATTTTATGTATGCAATACGAAGGACTTATTCCTTTAATATCATGAATCTTCCATGCAATGGCTGGTTTATGAGCTTTCAACACAGAAATGAGTTGTGATTTCTCATTTTCAGTAAGAGAAGACGATATTATTACAGGTAATTCAGATTCACCATGTAAATAAGCGTATTCCAAATGGTTTGGAAGTGGCTTTAACTCTAATTTCTGAGGTTCTTCTATCGATGATTTATATCGATATCTGTCTTCTTCTTTTAGCATTTGAATTTCTTCTGTTGTTGGTTCATATCCATTAGCTATAAGTGTAGCTAACATTTCAGCTTCATCAATTGGTTCATTACCTTCTCCTAAAGAACATTCTCCTGTTCCTTGTAATTCTGGAAAATTCTTCTAATAATTCTGCATGTGCATCTATAGTTTGAATATAATAACATGTATCATCTGCAGATTGTGGTTGTTGCATTGCTCTATCAACTGAAAAGGTAACACTCTCATCCTCTATACTTAGGGTCAATTTCTTACCGAACACGTCTATCATTGCTTTAGCCGTGTTTAAGAATGGTCTTCCTAATATGAGAGGAACTTGAGAATCTTCTTCCATGTCCAGAACAACAAAATCTACTGAAAATACTAAAGTACCAACTTTAACTAGCATGTTCTCCATTATCCCTCTAGGATATTTTATTGATCTATCGGCTAGTTGTATGCTTATTCTGGTTGGTTTCAATTCTCCAAGGTCTAGTTTAGCGTATAGTGAATACGGCATTAGATTTATACTAGCACCTAAGTCTGCCAATGCTTCTATTGAACTAAGACTACCCAGAAAACATGGAATTGTGAAACTTCCTGGATCAGATAGTTTTTCTGGTATCTTATTCAACAGCACTGCTGAACAATTAGCATTCATGGTAACAGCCGAGAGTTCTTCCATTTTCTTTCTATTTGAGATTAGATCTTTCAAGAATTTAGCATATCTAGGCATTCCTGAAATCACATCAATGAAAGAAAGATTTACATTTATCTGTTTAAACATATCCAAGAATTTGGATTGCTCGGCTTCAAGTTTCTCTTTCTTCATTTTACTCGGGTAAGGAAGTGGTGGTTGGTATGGTTTAACATAAGGTTTATCCTTAGCTGTGTTATCTTCATTAACCTTTTCAACTACCGCTTCTTTTTCCTTATCTTGATCAGGTTGTGGTTCTTGTGGAGTAGGAATAGCTTCATCAGAAGTTACAGGTATTTCAGGTGGTTTAAGTGTTGTACCACTTCTTGTGGTAATGGCTTTAGCTGTTTCATTCTGGGGATTAGCATTTGTATCACTAGGTAGACTTCCCGGTTTTCTTTCACCTATTAACCTTGCTAGGTTACTTACTTCTTGTTCCAGATTTTGAATAGAAGGTTGTTGATTTCTAAATGCTTGAGCATTTTGTTCATTGGTTTGTTTTTGAGATGTGAAAAACTGCGTTTGAGTTTCAACTAGCTTCGTCATTATATCTTCTAAATTCGGCTTTTTATCATCGGTTTGCTGTGGTGGTTTGTTTTGAAAATTAGGTCTTTGCTGATTGTAAGTATTATTGGATACTTGTTGATTGCTAGGACCTTGTTGGTTGTTGTATGGAATATTTCGGTTATAATTCTGGTTTTGATTGTAAATTGGTCTTGGCGGTTGATAATTATTCTGATAATTATTTCCAGGCCTTTGGTTTATGTATGAAATATTCTCTCTTTGTTCCATTGTTAATTCAATACTGAGACAATCTTTTGTCAAATGTGGTCCTCCACACTGCTCACAACTAATTCGTATTGCGTGAATATCTTTAGTCATCTTTTCCATTCGTCTCTCGACATCATCTATCTTTGCGGAAATGGAATTTAAGTCATGGCTAGAATCGGCTCTAGCTGCTTTAGATGATCTAACGATATCTTTTTCTTGGTGCCACTCAAGTGAGTGGGAAGCAGTGTTATCAATAATTTTGTAAGCATCAGTTTCGATTTTCTTCATAATAGAACCACCAGCTGCTATATCTATGTCTTTCCTTGTAGTGATGTCGCATCCTTGATAGAATATTTGTACTATTTGACAGGTGTCTAAACCATGTTGCGGACATCCTCTTAACAACTTTCCAAATCTAGTCCACGCCTCATATAGAGTTTCATTTGGCTTCTGTGTAAACGTAACAATTTCTGCTTGAAGTCTTACGGCTTTAGATGCCGGAAAGAATTGTTTAAGAAAATTTTCAACTAATACGTCCCATGTATCGATCGCACCTTCAGGTAACGATTCCAACCAATCTTTGGCTTCTCCCTTTAAAGTCCAGGGAAATAACATGAGATATATCTGTTCATCCTCCACTTCTCGGATTTTAAATAGTGTGCAGATCCTATTAAAGGTACATAGATGTTCATTTGGATCTTCCTTTGGCGCACCACTAAATTGGCATTGATTAGTCACCATGTGTAGAATTTGTCCTTTGATTTCATAATCTGGCGCATTAATGTCTGGATGAGTAATTGCGTGACCTTGGCCAGTGCGTTTAGCTCTCATTCTGTCTTCCATACTTAAAGGTTCCAGATTCTCCATAATTGAATTTGTTGAATCAGAATCACTAGAGGATTCTGATTTAATGGTTCGTTCCTCAACAATCTCTGTTTGAATGATTGGTGGTTCCGGAGGAAAGTTTAGTGGTTCAGGATCTACGAATCGTTCTTGAATATTCTCCGGATTCTCAATTGTGAGGTCGGGTTCAAAAAATGGATTATCGGAAATTTGAACTGGAGTACTTGGTCGACTGGATGACGATTCTAAAGAAAAATCAACGGCAGTAATATTTGCTAAATGTCTTGATCTAGTTACAGGTGGTGAACGTACAAAAGGTGGTGAACGTCTTGCTCGGTGCATTCACTGAATATCCTATTAGTTTTTAAAAGGAAAGAAAAATTATAATAAGTTATCCAATCAATAGACTTTTCTGATTTTGCCCACGTTTCGAATAGCCAAAAGATGCAGCAGAGGGGCAGGATTCGTTTGGTCTCAATATAATTGAGGACTGTTTGGCTCCAATAACCCGGTCCACGTACAAATCCAACTATTACTACGAACCAGAAAATTTTGATGTCTATTAATTTAACCACTTAAAATAAATTTTCGTAATTTTAAGAAATTTAGAAAAGAAGTAGAATAAAAATCTATGTCCTAAAACTAGAATAGCGAGAAATAAGAAAGAAAAAGAGTTCGTCGAAAAAGGTCGAAAAAGAAAAATAGTTGAAAAATAAAAGGTGACGGAAAAATAAAAGAAACTTATAAAACTTAAAAATACTTGACTAACCTAACCTTATTACTACAACTAACTTAAAATTATAATCGCAAATTGAGATTACTAATTGGAATGATAATTGATACATAGGTAAAAGTCGTCTAAAAATATTAAAGCTTACAGGAAAAACTAAATCCCAAATGGAAATAACTTAAAAAGAAACTAAAACTTAAAAAGGCGTCGCAAAATTCTAAAGTACCTAAATCTTAGTCTAAAGAAAAAGCACTTAAGGAATTCTACGGCAAAGCCTAAAAATCTAGAAGTAAAAATAACTATGGCAAAAACTAAGTTTAAAACTAAATATGAGCTAAAAATACAAATATTACGCTAAAACGATTAAAAAGGGACAAAATATAAAAATATACAAAAAGTTGTAAAAAGTTACAAATTTTTATAAAAATATTATTTTTATATTATTTTATAAAAGCATTAATTTTTATATATATTAAAACTAATTATAATTAATTATACTAATTAAATTAAAACTTAAACTAAATTATAATAATAATTAAACTAATTAGGGTTAAAATAATAATAATAATTAATTACTCCTAATTAAATGCAGATTAGGGTTTCTGTCGGTGTCAGAGTGGCTCCGCGAGTTGCGGTATTCGAGGCTGCAAACTCCGCGAGTCGCGGGGTTCCAGAATTCAACTCAGGTACAGTTTTTTTTTATTCGACGTTTTTTTTTCTGTTTTATATTTTCTGTTTTCAAATCTAAAATATTGAAATAATAAAAACTTATATTTTAAAAATTAGAATAAAAATAGAACTACTTTATAATTTTATAAATAAAAATCTTAAAACTAGATTTATATATATATTTTTTTATATGTTTTAAATAAAAACAAAATACTTAAATAAAACTTATATAAAAATAAAGAAACTTTATAAAACTTAAATATTTAACAAAATCTTAAAAATACTTATATTTTTGTTTTTCTTTTTATATTTTCGAATATTTAAAACGTATTTTTATAAAAACGAATTTTAATAAAAGTAAACTAAAAATCTTTTTTTTTTAATTAATTAATTAGCGTTGCGCTTCCGGCTTTTAAGCTAAATTGTCCCCGGCAGCGGCGCCAAAAATAACTTGATGTTATGCGAGGTGTATATAAAATAGCTATTATATTTTAGCAAAAAATACTATTAAATACGATATAATTTTACACAAGATATTTATTTATTTATAGAATGGATATACTTAAACCTTGCTACAACACTTATAGGCAGTGTACCTAATCGTACAGTAGTGTAGTTTTTAGTAAGTCCGGTTCGTTCCACAGGGAAAATCTTTAAACAAAGCTTAACGCTATATTAGTTTACTTTTATAAAAATACAAATATATATATAAGTAATATTATTATTATAAAGGGGGGTTTTTACCGTTTAATGACCGGTTTGTCACTTTTAAAACTTTAGTCGCAGTTAAAACCAAATGTAAAATAATAAATAAATACAAGACTTAATTTAAAGCGTAAAGTAAATAACGATAATGAAATTGCGAATAATAAAAGTGCGATAAAATAAACTTGCGATAATTAAAAAGTATGATAATTAAAAGTGCAATTAAATATAATAACAATAAATAAAAGTGCTATAATTAGAAGTGCAATTAAATATAAAATAAAGGAAATTAAATATGAAATAAAAGAATTATGCTTATTTAAACTTCCATAATCATGATGTTTGACGTGTTCATTTTAGTTTTATGCCCATGGGTTAATTGTCCTTTGTCCTGGATTATTTAATATGTCCGTCTGGTTTTTGTCCATAACAGTCCATCAGTCATAAATATAAAGTGCGAGTATCCTCGTCAAATTATCCTTATACCCGAAGTTAAATATTCCAACTAATTGGGGACTTAAACTATAACAAGATTTTAATACTTTGTTTAATAATTACACCAGGATGTCGACTGAGTGTAACCCAAGGTTTTAATATTTTGTTATCAATTATGCCAAGTGTCCTTTTACATAATTTCACCCCTGTTTTAATTATTCTAGTGGCTATTAATCCATTCCCGTGTCCGGTTAAATGAACGATTATTCGTACATATAAATACCCTGCCCATCGTATCTGATCGAGTGTATATGGTTATTTATAGGGACGTTCAATTGTAAATCTTTATATTAACATTAACAAACTATCATTTAGTTAAACAAATATAAAGCCCATTAATAGCCCATAGTCTAATTTCCACAAGTGTCGTTCTTTTGTCCAAACCCCAATTATGGTACAAAGCCCAATTACCCAATTTTAATATTTTTAGCCCAACATCATGATTACTTCGGATTAAATAAGCATAATAATAACTTATCTATGAGACATTAATGTAAAAAGGTTGAACATAACTTACAATGATTAAAAATAGCGTAGCGTTACACGGACAGAATTTCGACTTACACCCTTACAATATTCGCTAACATACCCTTATTATTAGGATTAAAATTAAAATTAAAATTAAAATTAAAATATAAATATAAATATTTACGTATAGATATAGAGAGGATGAATATATGTTGGTTTTTGCGATCAGAATTCGTTTGCTTTTATAGGGAGTTTCAGAATTTGGGGCTCCGCGACTCGCGACCCTTTTTGCCTTCAAACTCCGCGAGTCGCGGAGTTTGTAAATACAGCTCACTCATTTTGGCTCTTTGTTTACCGACGGTTTATTATATAAATATAATATATATATATAATTTATATAATTAATTATATATTATATTATATTTATATACATAGTTAACTTGTAATTTTTAGTCCGTTGCGTCGAGCGTTGAGAGTTGACTCTGGTCCCGGTTCCGGATTTTCGAATGTCCTTGCGTACAATTTAATATCTTGTACTTTGCGTTTTGAATCTTGTACTCTTGTAATTTCGAGACGTTTCTTATCAATAATTGGAACCTCTTTGATTGTCTTTTGTACTTTTGAGCTTTTTGGTCGTTTGCGTCTTCAATTCGTCGAATCTGTCTTTTGTCTTCACCTTTTATTATTTAAACGAATATCACTTGTAAATAGAACAATTGCAACTAAAAGCTTGTCTTTCTTGAGGAATAATGCTATGAAATATATGTTCGTTTTTAGCATTATCACATGTAACTAGTTTGCTTCCCAGAAACTGACAACCTCCTGATGTTGACTTAAAATCTTTCTTACATCCTCCATAGTCTGAATCACTGTATGCTGTGAGATCAAAACCATCCTCACACGGATACCATAACCCTAAGCTGGGAGTATCTTTCAAATACCTCAGAATCTTCTTAACCACGAACATATGATGAACATTAGGATTCGCCTGATAACGAGCACACAGGCAAACCGCAAACATAATATCTGGTCGAGAAGCTGTAAGGTACATTAGAGAACCTATGATCGCCCTGTACAAAGTAGGATCCACTGGAGCACCCTCACAATCGGGTGAGATCCCATGATTAACCGACAACGGAGTCTTAGCTGGTCTCTCTGTATCTGCCTGAAAGCGCTTTAGGATATCAGCAACATACTTAGTCTGATGCAAGAAGATGCCTTTATCCATTTGAGATACCTGCAAACCTAAGAAAAACTTTATAGTTCCCATGGAACTCATTTTAAACTTCCGTTGCATAACCTTCTCAAATTCATCAACCATACTCTGATCTGTAGACCCGAAGATAATATCATCAACATAGACCTGCACCAACATAAGATGTTGTCCCTTCTTTTTGATGAAAAGTGTCTGATCAATGACACCTCTTCGAAAACCATTCTCTATCATGTAATTGGACAACGTAGCATACCATGCTCTAGGAGCTTGGTGAAGGCTATACAGTGCCTTTTCTAGTCGATAAACCTTTTCTGGAAAATGCGGATCTTCAAAACCAGGTGGTTGTTCAACAAACACTCTTTCATTGATCTCGCCATACAAAAATGCACTTTTAACATCCATCTGAAAAATTTTAAACCCCATGAATGATGCAAAAGCCAAGAAAATCCTGATTGCTTCCAGTCGTGCAACCGGAGCAAAAACCTCATCATAGTCAATTTCAGGGATCTGTTGATATCCCTTTACTACCATTCTAGCTTTGTTTCTGATAACGATACCCTGTTCATCCATCTTGTTCTTTAAAACCCATCGAAGACCATAGGGTACACAACCATGCGGTGGATTGACTAGCTTCCAAACCTTTAAGTGTTTGAATTGTAACAGCTCTTCTTGCATTGCACTAACCCACTCGTCAAACTTCAATGCCTCATAAGCATCTTTAGGTTCAATTTGACACACATAACATGAGTGAGCATGCACAAATATTCTTCCTGTCTTATTCAACGTTGAATAAAAAGCTGTTGCCACATTCGCACTCTCTGTCTGAACATCTTCCGCTACTGTTGAACTTACTCTAGTCACGGGAACCTCTGATGTAGTTGGAACTTCAGATGTAGAGGATGCATTAGACTTCCCTAGAGGAATACTAATGTGAGGAATGCCTCTTGAATCCACATGATAATCATCAAGTCGTTTAGGTGGCAGAATCACACGATTGGATCTACGTACACCTCCTGCTTCAGTTGGCGGTTCAGTCACTGTTACAGTTGGTGGTTGATTATATAGAGGATTAAGATGTTCCTCAGTCAGTTGTGTTCGACTAACTTCCTCGCCATCTTCAACCTCACTATCTTCATCTGTATATACTACCCCATCCTCATTTGAATCAAAATCACCTCTAACACTCTGCGGACCTGGTTGCAAGCTAGAAACCGGATTCTGAACCTGCACTGGAGTAGGGATAACATTTTCAGAAGTGTTTTGAGAATCAAACAATATCTGAGTCAGAACTTCTTCATCTGTAGCGTCTGGCGGAAGATTGAAGGAATCAAATAACTTATCATATTCAAACTGCCATGCGAATTCTTTACTGACATGAGGTAGAGCATTGCGTTGAATATCAACCTCATAACGTTCTTCCACACACTTGGACTCAGTATTATACACCCGTTTGTTCGGATTCCCATATCCCAAGAAGATACCAGAGATCACCTTTGAATTAAATTTTCCTCCAGCGTCTTGTACCAGAATAGTACAAGGTGCACCAAAGGGTTCAAAATGTTTAATGTTTGGCTTTCTCTTGTGTAACAGTTCATAACATGTTTTACCATGTCTCTTCACTACTAGAACTCTGTTCATTACGTAGCATGCAGTACTCACGGCTTCACCCCAGAAAACAATTGGAAGACATGAATCTGCTAGCATTGTTCTTGCGGTCTCAATTAGAGTCCTGTTCTTTCTTTCAGCAACACCGTTTGATTGAGGTGTATAAGCAGGACTGAACTGTTGTTGTATCCCCTTCTCATTACAGAACAGCAGCATCTGATTGTTCTTAAATTCCGTACCATTATCAGTACGAATCTTTTTAACCTTCAACTTATACAAACTTTCGAGCTTCAGAATCAAAACTTTAATATGATCGAAAGTATCTTACTTGTGTTTTAACATTACGACCCATGAAAACCGAGAATACTCATCTGTAACCACCAAGCATAAGACTCTCCGGTGAGAGTTTTACAGTTAACTGGACCAAAGAGATCCATGTGTAACAGTTCCAAAGGAATATTAACAGAATGATGCTTTTTGGTAGTATGTGACTTTCTAGTCTGCTTCCCCTGTTTACACGGAATACATACTTCAGGAATATGAAAACTCTTAACATTCACACCATCAACTAATCCATTATGGACTAGATTATTCATCTTCCTTAGACTCAGATGACCCATACGCTTGTGCCAAATAATCGACTCCTGTTCAGTAGCTTTAGAAACAAAGGCCTGATGGCCTGAAGCTGCTTTAACATGAGCCTTACGCATATCAAGGATATAGAGATCCTTGCACCTTAGAGCTGTCATCAAAATCATGTCTTCCGGAATCACAAACTCTTTTCTCAAAATATAACAAAACTTATCATCAAAAGCAATTGAATACTTTTTGTCAGCAACTTGTGAAACTGAAAGCAAATTGTTCGACATCTGCTCTACATAATTAACTTTATCAAAGCTGACGTTCTCATTAGAAATAACACCCTGAGGAGTAATAAATCCTCCTTCACTACCTGCAAAAGAAACTGGTCCTCCATCTACTGTTTTCACATTAGACAGCAAAGACAAGTTCCCTGTCATGTGCCTGGATGCCCCACTATCAACAATCCAAGTACTGCAGCATGGATTGTAGGCGACCTGCACATTAAAGTAAGAGGATTAGTTAAAAAGGGTCACCCATGCCCTAATGGCAGTGGGTTTCCCATAAACACCAACAACTGGCAACTCCACCCATTGTCCTTTAGATCCAAAAGGACCTTCAGGATGTTGAACACTCTTAACTTCTGATTTAGGTTTCTAAACTGTGTTATTCGTTAATGGTTTTCTATAATAATCATTAGTTTGAAAAACCTTTTTATCATTTGTTTGCACTGAAAAAGAATTAAACACTGGTGAAGGTGATCTCCTATTAAAGAACCGATTTGCACTAAGATCAACCTTCCTTCTTGGTGTCTGTAGAATGGGTCTACAATTCATAGCCCTGTGTCCCAACCTCCCACAATTGAAGCAGTTAACATTATCAAAATCATGAGAATTAAACACTTTGCGTCTAATTGGTGAAAACTGTCTCCTAGGTGGTTCAGTATGTTGTCTAGTCGTAGGGGATGACGAGACTTGTTGCTTAACAGTCTGTCGACGACCAGGCGGAACATACTTGGACACACTCCCAGATTTGGAACTTGCCTCTGTTGGTGATTGTTCTACCTTAGGACCTGATTTATCTATCCCGCCCTTACTGACAAGCTTAGGTGACACTCCCTGGGTGTTCTTCTTCTTATTCTGTTTGGGAGTCACAGTTTTCTTAGACTGAGCCTTTTGACTCTCAGTCATCTTACTAGCATTAACAGGATTTTTCAGAATGGTAACTGGTTTAGTGACAAGCTCAAATGGTTTGCTGTCTTTCTCAGTGTCGATATCAGTATCTGACTCTGTTTCATAGACAACATCTAAAGGCTTCTTCGACTCAACTATCTTAACAGTACTCTCAACAGGTGCTTCTTTAGGCTTACCATATTCTAGTTCTACAACAGGACCCTTACTTTTCTCAACTGGTTTGTTAATATACTCATCTAAAAGTGGCGGGGCAACCTGGTTGTAACCTAAACCCTGCTGTTTAGGAGGATTCAAAGTCTGTTTCACATAAGACATCCTATGCCAATTGTCGATCCTAGCTTTTTCAGACTCGTATTTCAACTTAAATGAATCCCTTTCAGCCTTAAGAGTCTCTATCTGTCCCAAATACATAGTAATCACTTTTCCATCATCTATAACCGTTGATTTTAAGTGACCCACCTGATTTTCTAAAGACTTAATCACATCAACATAGTCTTTCTGTTTATTAAGGTAGAAAAGCGCATCATCATAGTTCTTTTTATTAGTATGATTCTCCAAACTTAAATTCTTAAGGTCAACTCTAAGCTTAGGACAAGTCTCACATGTAACAGATATCTCATTAAGCTTTGTGATAACACATTCAAGTCTCTCAATTTTCTGTTCATAACCAATGCATTTAGAACAATTAGAAACTGAGTCAATACATACCTTATCATTTCCGGGCGTGTTAGCCATGAATGCATAGTCATTTCTTCCAACCTGAGAATCTGCATCTGATTCTGACTCTGACTCTGAGCTCGTACTATTCGAGTAATCAGCCTCATAACCTCCTCTACTCTCACCTTGATCTCCACAAACTGGACCTTGAACAGTAACAATCTTCTCATCATCACTCTTAAGATCACAGTTGAGCAAATGTTCCAGCTCCTCTCTGAACCAAGTACCAACATGACAACTCATCCCTTCTTCTTCATCAGATGAGTCAGTAGTAAACTCAAAATCTGATAAGTCCTGAGCTTTGCGAAACTTATCATACAACCTATCCTTAATCCTCTTCCTGAAGCAAAGTTTCATCAGCTCTTCTGCTCTCTTCAACCTAGCATCACATTTGCACACATAGCATGTGCAATTCGGATTATCCTTACCCGTACAACCTGCATTTTTCCGAACAATTCTTTCCTCTTCAATTTATGCTTCGCCTTTACCTACAAACACAACATTAGCCTTTTGCGTATCTACCGAGATGGACCAGTCACATACTTCATCCGCATACGTTGTAGTCAAAGCCTTGGATTGAACAGAACCCGAAGATTCTTTCTCTACAATTACATGTTGTGGTGTAACTGAGATGGTTGTCTGGTGAAAAGGATCATGAAAACCAGGCTTGGGTGGTCTCATGCAAGTCTTCTTAAAATGACCATATTCATCACAATTGTAGCACCTAACCTTTGACATATCAAAATCAAATTTCGAATCTCGATTCAAACTCAACGATCTTTGTCCTGTTTTCTTCAAGTACTTTCTAGCACGTCTCAAAATGCTACCCATACAGTAAAGTATATCCATTCTCTCAAGCTCGTCCTCTTCAATCTGATCATAGTCTTCATTTTCAAGATGACTATTAAGCACCTGCCCACCAATCATATCATTGTATGAGTTAACAACAATAGTTGCTAATGCCATATCTTCCTGAATAGATTCTTGAGATCTCTTCTTGATATTCTCAGTGTGAAACACAGGAGTTTGAGTCTGAGTCTGAGTCTGTTGAATCGGAGAATCCTCAATCATCTTAATTGTAGAATTTTGAGCTTGTAATTTAGCATTAAAGTAGCCCAACTGAGACGATGGTGCAGACATTTGTGAAGCATTGGCTGATATGTATGCTGTATGTAGTGGAGCATGAGTACCAGAAGACGAAGCTAAAGATGATGCAGCAGCTGCTACAGAACCAAGTCTCTTTCTCTTTGCTTCATCTTGAATGTCCTTCTCCATCAACTTCGACGTAAAAGCTGTTAGTGTCAACGGATGACCTGATGAGCTGTACCTGTTCTGAATCTTTTCAATCTTATGATCCCACTTTTCTGGAAGACCATCTTTCAACACCCTTACCACCTTTTCATCAGGCACCTCAATCCCATAATCTGCCATCTCTGCAACCAATAATCGATATCTTTCCAAAGTCTGTCCTAGAAATTCTGAGGGAAGAGCCGCAAACACCCTCCATTCATCCTTCAAAACCTTACCCTTAGTCGCACGATAAGTAGCTGTACCCTCTGTTGCTGATTGAAGAGCCAACCAGATAGTATACGATGTTTTGTTTCGATTCTTAAATTGCTGAAAAATCTCCTTAGACAACGCTTGGGTTAGCTGAGCATAACATCTACACTCAAGATTGTACTCTTCACGCTCTGTGGGACTAAACTGTGAAGTTTCTTTGGGTTCACCATCTGCTCCGCATGGGCATACATACGGATTCTCAATACATTCCCAAAGTCTAGAGTCAACTCCGTTTAAGTAAATAACAAACCTAACTTTCCAGTCCAAGAAATTCTTAAGGTTGTCAAGTCTAGGTACTTTATTCGCTGATCCAGATTCACTTTCATTAAGTAACAGTTTTTGTAGTCCAGCTGCAATTACTAACGCGCTGTATTCATTTGTCATTTGTTCATTAGTGACAGACATTTTGACTGATTAAGATTGATTAAGAATACTTAAGTGCAATTAAAAGATTCTGTCTCAAAAGAGGATCGGTCGAAGGACGAGACGATCAGTCGGAGGACGGTGACAATCGGTCGGAGGTCTACGACTGACGGCCGATGGTGAAAACTCAGTAGCTCAATCTTAGAGTAAGGACCTTCGGTCGATGGACGAGTCAGTCGGTCGATGGACGAGTCAGTCGGCCGATGATAACAGACGATCGGCCGATGGACAAAAGACGAACGGCCGATGGTTAAGATAAACGGTTCTAAGTTATGAAAGACTGTCCTCCGGTTCACTGCTAGATGATCGGTCGATTGTATCTGACGTACGGTAGAGGGTCGTGACGAACGGTCGATGGTCGAGGACGATCGGCCGAGGATAGTTCTTACGAATTCTGGGCAGAAAAAACTAGGGTTTTTCGACAAAAACTTCAATCTTGATCAAATTTGACGTTCTAGACTTAAACAAAACCGATAGAAACCTCAGAAAAACACCCTTGAACAAAAATAGACTCGAAAACACAAGATTTAAACGTAAAAATTTCAACTTTTGATTGAAAACCCGTTTTGACCAAAACCCTAAAACAAGAAAACTATAAAATCGACTCAAAAACATTTGGATCAGCAACTCTGGGCTCTGATACCACTTTGTAGATGAACTATGGACTTTAGATCAAACGTATTAACCTAGATTAATGGCAGAAACGATAACTAGGGCGAGTCGAATACTTAATTAACTATCGGGATCAATCTAACCAATAAATAGTTGATATAATCGATGCCTAGAGCCTTGTATTCGGTTGGGGATTGGTCTGGGACGATAAACATAGAATGATACGACGGCTAAAGGGTTTATGGTGTGTAACCTTACAATGAACCACAAAACCCGTATATATATATATATATATATATATATATATATATATATATATATATATATATATATATATATATATATATATATATATATATATATATATATATATATATCTTCAGTGACCATCGGCCGGTGGTCTCTGACCTACGGCCGATGGTGAGAGTCCCTCGACCGATGGTCCCTACCATCGGTCGATGGTCTGAGCAGCCAACCAACTGCTCTTAACCATTTCACGACATTATATTAAGCAATTCAAATACAAAGTATTAATGACGATGTTCATACATGACTGAAATACGAAATACAAAACTAATAGAACTTATTACATAATAGAACTCGGGATTATGCACCAACAGATATGTCGAGTGTTAATTTGTTTGCTCATTTGGAGACGCCTTTTTTTTTTTGACAAAAAGACGAAAACTAGAAAGCGATAACACTAACTAACTATCTATAACCGAGCCTCACCAAACGAAACCGAACTAAAATTACATTACAACGCATTGAACCCGACAAGGATATCAACAAACCTAAGCATAAAACATAAATGTACGTTCAACTTAACAAAACGAGACAAAAGACTTAACCAATTGTACCCGCTTTTTTCAATTTACCTTCAATGATCTCCGGCCGAATTCCTTTGCACGACCAATTATTAATATTGAACGATAAGTACACTTGAGAATCCATTGGCATCTAAAGTATTTGTCGAGGGAGGAAAAGACTCTCGGTCCTCGGGCACCATGTTCGAAGAACTTTCAACCCGATTAGCAACTTGAGCTTCCAAAAACAAATTTTGGATCGCTTCTCCGTAATCTAAATAATCATCATTATCTTTAAGAGTATATGAACACAAAGCGGATTTATCGTTCGTTCTTCTTTTCGAACTCTTACGAACAATGTCACTTTGATGATTTGTTTTTCTCCGATTAACCATATCTTCATCTTCATTCGAATCAACCCCATTCGACATCTTGTTCATAAGTTCCACAAAGTCGATATATTTGTCGCCCAAAACTGCATCACCCATTCTATTAGTGACTAAAACAGGGGCGAGGGAAGCCTATTACTCTCGGACCCAATAAACCTTGAGTCTAAATCTAAACAATTCACCTCTTCATTCACAATAACATTAACATTGGACTTCGACATACTAAGGGGGCTGCCAAACTGATCCAAGGAATCGAAACAAAATTCAGACCCAGAAATGCCGTCAACCTTGTTAATGAAAGACATCTTATGTGTAAATGAAGGACTGATATTAGCAGGTTGATCAGTCACCATTTCAGCCGGTTCATTAAAGTCGTATGTAATATTTAGAGACCCCTTATATGGTAATGGACACTCTTAAATAATTAAATGCACGTATTTAAATCATGAAAAATACGTATTCAATTTTTATAGTTTATAATTTATTTATGGTTAATAAATATAAATATATTAAATGTGAAATTCATAACAGATTAATATGATGTTCATATTATTTAAGGAATCTATACTATCTATTAAAACTCTAAATTGATGATATCACCTTATATAATGAGCTGGACACATGTCGTTATATTAAGTTATAAGATGATGTAATAAATATTTTATTTACAATAAATATTTTATCAAAATTAATAAAATCACAAATAATTACATTATTAAAAACGAGAAAAAAATGCAAAAAGGGCAAAATAAAATACGCATTTGATGGTGATTAGAAAGTTACCAAAAAATTAATTAATGCCATTAATAGTTTATTTAATAAGAACAAATAAAAACGAACGTACTTTATTTTAATAATAAAAGGGCAAATAAGGATTAAGGACACACAAATCGTCCAATTATAATGTTTTACCAAAATATATAAGAAATACACCATTTATTTCATTATATTATCCATTTTTCACAATTCTTTTAAAAAAATATCATATCTTTAAACATGTAGCTTTAATAAAAAAAAAATTATTGAATTGATGATTTGTGTGAAGAAGATGATTTAAGCTCATATTATAGCTATAATATGAGCTTAAATCATCTTCTTCACACAAATCATCAATTCAATAATTTTTTTTTATTAAAGCTACATGTTTAAATCTCTTCTATTCGATCTATATCTTATATAAAAAATTTTTTTATATATTTTATTTGATTAAAAATATCTTAAACATTTAGTTATTTTTACCACTTGAGTGAATAAAGTTTGAATATTTAGTTTGTTATGTCATTTAGTAACTCTTTAATTTCTGTAGAATAGTATCATCGAATGAAACATATAATGCTTAACTTTGTACAAAGTAATGAAGATAAACAAATATGAATATTCCTTAATTTATTTAGTTTGATGTTGAAATCTATATATAGTATCCAATAAATCTTTATAACGATGATGTCATAAATAATGATTATCTAAGTTTAAAAAAAAAGCTTAATGAGAAAAATTTTAAACTCCCATGATAATGTCATTAAAATAATTAATTGTATTTAATAAAAATATTAACATGTTAATAGTATAATATGTGAAGCATAAAGTACAATTTTATGATAAAACACTTTTATGACCATATGTACAATATTTGAGACATTATGTACAACTTTATCATAAAACACCTTCATGACCATATGTACAATATTTGAAGCATTATGTACAACCTTATGATAAAACACTCCATAATCATATGTATAATATTTAGCACCCTCATTACCATATGTACAATATTTGAAGCATTATGTACAACCTTATGATAAAACACTCAATGATCGTATGTACAAACTTTAAAACAAATTGTAAAATCTTTTACAAAATACCCCATAATAATAATAATAATAATAATAATAATAATAATAATAATTATTATTATTATTATTATTATTATTATTATTATTATTATTATTATTATTATTATTATTATTATTATTATTATTATTATTATTATTCAAATATGAGTTCTCTTTACGAGATTAATGACGTTACAGACATATGCGAAATACATGTCTCAATAAAAGATGTAGTGTATGCTTTTATGACAATAAAAATAGTAATTATGATAAAAATTGAAAGAGGGTGGTGGGAGAATAAATGTAGTTATTTTATTCTGATTTAGTTAAGTACATTAATAAGTTTTTAAAAACAACGAGAAGTTTTTTAGTCGGAATTCGTGATTTCACGGGTTATTAAACTAAATGACTTTAGCATTTACATTCACTTAATACCTAAAACATATCATTAAATTGTTTCGTTTAAACAAACCCGTGATTCCACGGGTCATTTCACTAGTAAATTTATTATACTTATATACTAATTGTAACAGGGGTTGATGTCGTTTTAAAGGTACAGAGAGTGTCATTTTGACACTTTCGCCATGGATAGTTTCGTTGGGGCGGATTTGAGGGCGTGCAACATGTGCGTTTGCACATGGCCCATAATTCAAAGAGTTCATAATCCGACAATGTGTAGTACTTGTGCAAAATATTGTTATCATTATATACTAATTGTAACAGGGGTTGATGTCGTTTTAAAGGTACAGAGAGTGTCATTTTGACACTTTCGCCATGGATAGTTTCGTTGGGGGCGGATTTGAGGGCGTGCAACATGTGCGTTTGCACATGGCCCATAATTCAAAGAGTCCATAATCCGACAATGTGTAGTACTTGTGCAAAATATTGGTATCACTGATACTTGTACTTAACACAACTATTTTAGTATTTATTGAATTTATTCTTATATATATTTAAAACTTTTGCATACAAAAGGTATATTTTTCATTAATTGGACATGGCCCATATGAAAAATTGAAATCGACGTACGCCTCTGAGCTTCGTCATCTTAATTTATTCCTTTTTCAATCTTCGGGTAGGAGATTATTAGGAGTGCGAAGGCGAGTTAAACACGAATAGGTTTCTGAGCTGGAGTCCTATCGAGACCGGGATAGCCTTCATCGCAACCGGGATGGTCTAAAAAATATGGTCAATAGCATCAGGGCGTTTTTGAAGCTCCATCGTGACCGGGATGACTTCCATCAAGACCGTGATGGGGCTCGATAGGGAGAATTGAATTTGGACTAGGAGCTCGCGTTTGATTCGAATTCGTTGTTCTTTTTGCACTATAAATACCCGCATATTATGTAACATATAAATATAATATAATGTATACCTACCAATTTTATAAATAAGAATACTTTTTTGTTGGCCGAGGTTTATATCTTTGATTACATATAGCCTCGTTAACTTCTTGTCTTTTTATCGTTTTTGCTATTTCTTCGTGTTCATCATATTTTTTGTTTATTGTCTTGTGAGTTTGATAATCAGGAGTTGTCGAGTCTTGTTTGAGTTCACCTAATCGTACCTAACCCTAACCGCCCATAATTCACTCCTATAATTCGGCTAACTAAAAACTCGAATACGTGACCAAAGTGCACGGTCTTAATTTTCTGTTTTGGTCCAGTTTGACTTGGCAGAGTATACCAAATGCATTCTGAAGGCGTGCCACTTTATTACTCCGTATTACTCCATTATTTACTCCTTAATGAAAACAAAAATTTGAAAAAATAAATAGTCAAAGAGCCATTCAATTACGATCACAATTGCCGATAAATCTTATATACGAGAAGGACAAGTGTTGCCATTAGGTGCAGGTGGCATCTATAGAGCTAGGTGGATGGTACGTGTTTCAATGCAGGGACACGTGTCTTACATTTAAAGCTTCTAGTCTACTATAAATTGTCACTGCGCTCTTCTTTCCACTTGTCGTGTTTGATTGATTGTTTGTTCGTTGTTCGTTTGTTGTAATTAAATCGGAAAAATGGGAAAAGGCTTCTTTGTGTTCATGTTGGTACTTGTTCTCTTTGCATCACGTAAGTTACATCTTGATCTCTCTTTCCAATATTAACAAAAATGAATGAATTAAATTTCAAATATATAATGTGATCGTATGTATTATTTTCTTAAAAAAAATTGCAGAAGAGAGTATGATGAAGGTGAGTGAAGGGAAGATGTGTGAGACAAAAGGTCACGCGATGAGTTGCATAAATGATACGCACTGTAATAGCAAATGTGAAAAGGATGGTTTTGCTGCTGGCAAATGCGATGGTTTGCGTCGCAAATGTAGGTGCATGAAACAGTGTTAAGTTACATCTTCATCTTGCTAACTATACGTTGTAAAAAAAACACAGTCGTTACCATCAGAGTAACATCATGTGTGATGTCATACATAAATATCAATAAATAAAGTTTGTGTCGATGTATATATTTTGTATGACCGCCGTTATGCGAATAACGTTTATTATTACATTGTACATCTAAAGCGCCTGAAATTGATCAGGAGTATATGTAACTGTTGGATCATACTGTCTAGAGGCTCATTCGTGGTAATGAGGTCCATTAGACTTAATGTTTAATATATATATATATATATATATATATATATATATATATATATATATATATATATATATATATATATATATATATATATATATATATATATAGGGCAGGATCAATGGGGAATTAACCAATAGGAGGAAGCGGGGGAAGCAAATTTTTTTTTTTTTCGTTTTTTGAAAAAACTTTGTTCACGAACATTATAGATTGGATGAAAATAAGAACATTTAGAAAAGACACTTCGTGATGAATGTTATTATTTTGGCTGTAAACGATCAACAAAAATAACATTCAAGATAATATTGTTCGTGAAGAATGTTAACGTTTTTTTTCCATGTTTTGTGAAGTAAAATTTAGCCCGATTTAGAGTTTAGGGTTTAGGGTTTGGTGTTTTGAGTTTATTCCATAAACCCAAAACACCAAACCCTAAACCCTAAACCTTAAATTCTAAACCGTTCGTGTTAAAAACTCAATCTAAATTCTAAATCTAAACCCTAAATCTAAACCCTAAACCCTAAATTTCTAAACCCTAATATTTAAACCCTAATATCTAAACCCTATAAACCCTAATATCTAAACCCTAATGTCTAAAACCTCAACATACGCTCGAAAAACACGATAATTGTTATATATTACTTCTTCGAGCGTTTTCCCGCCAAAATAATAACATTTATCACGAAGTGTCTTTTCTAAATGTTCTTATTTTCATCCAATCTATAATGTTCGTGAACAAAGTTTTTTCAAAAAACGAAGAAAAAAAAATTGCTTCCCCCCGCTTCCCCCCGATTGATTACTTCCCTCTTGATCCTACCAATATATATATATATATATATATATATATATATATATATATATATATATATATATATCAATTTAATGCGTTCTTTAGGGTTAAGAGATAAGTCTAAACCCTAATTAGGAAAGCCTCATTTTGGCGGTCCTGTGCATAGGGGAGATCATGATCGGTCTCCCCTGGCCACTCGGTCTCCCCCGGCCACTGATGTTTCTTTATTTAAATCAACAGTAAGTTCAACGATTATACATTTATTATATTGGTTTATGCTTGATTCATCGTGTTTATCTCTTCCGTCTATAATTTTGCTCGTGTATGGCTGTTTATGATCCTTAATCGGTCCAACAGTTTGGAATAATTTTGTAGTTTTTTACACATTTTATTAGGGCCTAGTTCTAACTATAACCTATACTCTCACACTCGGCTCCCATTATTATAACATTGTTTAAATTGCTAGAATCAATGAAAGAAGACAATCGAATTAAAACGAGTAGAGATAAAGTTGATTTATTAAAACCGTAATTAATGAGTGAAATGTTTGGAAGTGTGACCTGGGTTAAGTTATTTTTGTCTTTTCGTATAGTAGGGCTATTGGTTTATGCTTGATTCATCGTGTTTATCTCTTCCGTCTATAATTTTGCTCGTGTATGGCTGTTTATGATCCTTAATCGATCCAACCGTTTGGCATAATTTTGTAGTTTTTTACACATTTTATTAGGGCCTACTTCTAACTATAACCTATACTCTCACACTCGGCTCCCATTATTATAACATTGTTTAAATTGCTCGAATCAATGAAAGAAGACTATCGAGTTAAAACGAGTAGAGATAAAGTTCATTTATTAAAACAATAATTAATGAGTGAAATGTTTGGAAGTGTGGCCTGGGTTAAGTTATTTTTGTATTTTCGTATAGTAGGGCTAAACTTAGGGTTAAGTTATTTTTGTATTTTCGTATAGTAGGGCTAAACTTAACTCTGGAGGAAGAGAAAGATATAAATTAAATCTGAATTTGGCATACTAACAAATCATATAGTAGTTTGTTAGTCGGTGGTTTTTACTCCTTTTCATGATTGTAGGATTTGTAGCTTGTTCGAAGGCTATGGGGCTCGACTTTAGTTAGCTTTTGATCGGTTTATGTCTTTAGGTTTAATTTAATTACTGCCTTCGCGCCCTGCCCGTGTTTTCCTCTTATCTCTTGTATTTTCTTTTCTTTTTTCTGTCTTTGAGTCAACAAAAAACGTCAATTTATTGGCATTTTGACTGCTGTTTAATGTCTAAATTGAATTGTATGTAGGATTTAAAATCCATGGAAATTTTATTCTACCATTTTCATGACGTTTCAATTTTATTTTTAATTTTATTTTACTATTTTTTTTTAAAAAAATTCTACTTATGTTATTGGTCGGAGGTACATTCGGAAGCAATCTCTTTATTCTTCGAATAGAGAGAGTGATGACTTTCTCTACTTTTGAGAGTGTTTCACTCTGTGTGAAGAAATGACTTGTTTTTATTCTCGGATATGGTAGTGATTATCGACATCTTACCTCTTCATACACCACTCATGTGATATTGGATTTTGTTGTTGTTGATTGGTTATAAAGTTTTTTTTTTCCCAAAAAAAAAAAGAAAAAAACAAATCAAATAGTATGATAAGTAGTTAAGTACTCCGTAACATATATGGACCTCTTAAACCGTTGCATTAAACAAAAGTATTAAAAAGAGGAAAACGGAAAACTATATCTTAAGAGCAAGGTTGAAAAGGACACGAGTTGGGCTCGAGATGGTTAAAACGTCGAGACGGGGTTGAGACGTACCTGACGTTGACTTATATATATATATATATATATATATATATATATATATATATATATATATATATATATATATATATATATATATATATATATATATATATATATATATATATATATATATATATATAAAAGCCAAACGTTGACCAATTTTTATCTATAATCGCTATTAGTTAATATAATAAAAAAATCTAACACTAAACTACGTCAGTTTTGATCGATTTGACTGACTTTTGATCGAAATTTTGACTTTGATCGGCTTTGAACCGACCTTTCTCGCATTTGACCCGACTTTTGACTGTTGACCAACTTATTAGAAGACGAAATGGGATCTAAACGGGCTAGTAACTAACATTCCATAACATGCGTACAATAGACGCAACTGACGTCGTTTACAACACGACTTAAGAGTTACAAGTGTAGACCTGCTGTGTAGCATGAGCATAACAGATACCATAGGTGTCTTTGAACATGGATAAGATGGACAACCACTCATGGTCCAAATTTTGGATATATATACACTTTTCTTAAAATAGTCAACCAAATTATATAAAAATTATAAATTAAGGTTAATACTATAATTTTAAATTGTTAAATACGTTATTAGTAAAAAGTAAAAAAAAAATTAGTAATATATTTTTATATGTATTAATATATTAAACGTGTATGAGGGCCCATCTTTCAAACTATGTTGCTTGTATTACTACGAGCATAATGTCATATTTCAACAAAATAATAAGACCATTTCAAAAAGTAAGCTCGCAAAAACTAATAGCTTCAACATAAGCTTGATCCACATTGCCCATCTTTAGTTTATTACTTCTTCTAATTCTCTTCAAGTTGTTAAAGGTGTGAATGCCACAATCGATATCAAAAATTCATAAATCACTAGAAAAAGTATAATATACATAGAATATACCTGATTTGCTAGTCTCACCAGCTTTGCCTTTTCTCAGTTCATATTGGTAGATGGATAATTCATGGTCACAATGAAAACATTCAACGTCTTTTACTGGGTTTTCCTTTTTGGAAGGTGGAGTCTTCTTTGTAGCAAATGGTATGTCATTTCCATTTCACAAAGTATTCGGCTTATTATTTCTCACCTTTAATATTTGTTCCCCTGCTCATCGAATACCTTCGATAATCATTTGCTGAGTAGCAGTAGCTGCCCAAACAGGAGGATCATATTAGGGTTTTAGATTTTATTCAATAATTCTCGGGTTGCGGTGCCACTATGGGAAGTGTGTTTTGATTTACGTTTTGATTGTTTGACATCCACAACAGAAATAAGATTCAATTTAGTATTTTCGATATTGAACTTTAATTAATTTACTGCCCAAAATTTTATATATTTTAAAAACATCAATTTAAGAAATCCTAAGTTCCACATAGAGGTTTCATAGCCACATCTGTTGATCAGCTAACAATTATGGAGTCTATTGGTATGTAGCGATAGTCGGGTACCAATTACATTACAAGTGCAACTCTTTGATCTTTATGGAACCTAGAGATATATTTAGTGCAACAACTAAGGTTATCTACCGGCATCATTGTCCCATCTTTGCCTCGAACTCACGTCTCACTGTGATTACGATTAAGTCGTCTAATTTGAAAATAGTGAAAATTCACCTTAGTCTCACTCGATTTTCAAAATACACCTCATGGTTATAATACGATTAGGATCTGACCATAATAAAAAAATAACGAGGAGTGTTTGCAAGCTCACTGGATGACATGCTTTATTTTTGACAGAAATTAAAAAAAAAAAAGGTTTGTGTTAACGCATAATGTATACACACAAGATTCGTTACACTTGATGTGTTAAATCTAACATATAAATTAAACTAGAAATACTACTATCAATTACACACAAATATGCAACTATCTTAATCATGCAATAATAAATTACGGTAAATCTGGTTCGTTCCACAGGGAACATATGTAATAAAGAATTTAAAACTAATAATTAAGTAGATTGAGGATATTTAAAGAGAAATTGAATTAAACTAAAATAACGCGTAAAGTAAATAAACAATAATTCAATGGAGACGACGGTATCCACTCAGAATTAATTCACTTGGCTATGATTACTTTATTAAACCCGATTAAACAACTGTAAATGTAGTGACACTGTATATATCTGTCGATTCCTATAGTTTCTTAACAAGTATTTACCTAGTAAGCGTCACTAATCCAGATACAAGTTAAGTCACCACTAAGTTTATCAACTATGCGATTTAGTCCAGTTTCACTTTCATAAAACCCAGGCTACTCCGGTGTCCCAAACCTAGCCACACGATTGTAAGAATTAGACTCAAACCAATCACCAATTATGTTCATACTTCGGCGTCCCTTTGTATTCACAGAATTATCTAGATCACTCAAGGTGTTGAAGCACAAGCTATATTTTGTAACTTAACTGTCGTTAACCCACTCACTAACTTATGTGACGAGTTCAAACCGAATAACTCTAACAATAATGGATCTTTCTACTAAGCACACAATTAAATAACTTTAAGTCACTCAAGAATATAATCTAACTTATGTTGTTTTGGTGCCCCTTATATAATTTTAACGATTATCTAAACGATTGTCAATAATTTAGCAAAGTTCATCAGTCAACATAACTGTCGTTAGCAAATCAATAAACTTGGTGATAATATTAATTGGAAAATTTTAAATAATAATGGTTCTTAGTTAAACATAATCACAAGCAATTTTAATCAGTTGAATAAAAAACAAAAGATAACAATGCATCACTAGGGTTCAATCATCTAAGTGGATACATAGATATTTAGCTACTCATCATCATCCAAAAGATAAATAAACACAAAGATAGACAATTCATAATTATTGTAATAATCAAAATATTAAAATAAATGTACCTAATGATTACACGAAATCAAAATGGATCCAAAGTGTTAAAACCTTAAGAACAATGATAAAAACCCCAAAATTCGACTTTTATTGCCCCAGAATTCGTAATAAGGTGATTACCCTAATTTGGGGTTAAAATATGGTATTTATAGTAAAACGGAAAAGTCAGACATCGAGCAACCACGCGTTTCATGAGGTCTTCAAAATGCGAGCTTCGTGTTTCGAATGCGGGAAAGATGGCAGGGATTGAAATCTGATTTTTACTGGAATTCTCGCGTTTTGGGCATAGATCTCGCATTTCGGGAGATACTTGGGTCACGAGATGGGGGACTGAAACGCGACATATGCAGCTGCTTCTTCAATCTTTCTTTTGCTCTTCACTTGTCTTCAACTTAATCTTGACTCATGCTGAAATGTTCAATAAATGGTCAAAAACCAAATCTTGAACCTTAAGCTTCATCTATACTGAAATGTACGCAAAAATTTGTTAAAAGCTTCAAAAAACACGTATTTAGAACCCGATGATGCATAAAATATATATGTCTGAATATGGCGTTATCAACACTATTAGATAAAAATCATTTTAACAAATTATATATGTCGATCATGTTTATATGTTTAGTTTTTTATTTTATTATGTTATTATAGTATATATACTACAACAGATACACAAATGTGTATCGTTTTCCCCACATATATTATTTGAGTGTGAAAATCATTTATTTTAAAACTCGTTAAAGTTTAACTTTTAGAATCAGTAATTTTAATCTATAAGCTTGTTATATGTTTTATTTAACGTATCCATAAAAAACATTTAGCACATATTATAATCAACAATTATATATAAATGCGAAAATAAAGAACAGTCATGCATCACACTCATACATAGCGTAGCCCATAAATCTTATGTATCATCCCATGAAACGACATGAGATCAAGATGTCAAACTAACGACAATTTCATAGCTCCAACTTCATTCAAAACCAAACTCTATGTTGCATCTTTATCTTCAGTCTTCATCTTGTTAAGTTTATTTAAAATTAAAAAAATATAATTAATCTGGTACTTTTGAAATAAACTTAAATTAAATACAAAAATTATAAATTTGGAAATACATACAATACAACTTTGTTCCGGCATTAATGCCTATGTGCAATTACAATTTTAATAACTACATTATTGAAACTTGCATATGACTAGTTCATGGTTGAAATGCATGTGTAGAATAATGGAATAAAATAAATTCAAGCTTTAAAACACTATATCTATAATTTAAAATAGTGATATTATTTCAATCGTATTTGTGCCTCATGAGTTAAGTCTAAATCAATCGATTTGACATTAAAAATCATAAAGGTTTTGACTTTAACCAATTTAACACAGAGCTTGATTTAAATAATGATCACACGACAATTAAAACGATGTAAAAGCGGCTCGGATTACCACCGATGAAAAATCGTATGTACTTTTAAATTTTAAAAAGCAAATGAACGATTAAAATAAAAATATTTTAAACTATAATAGAACTTTCGATTAAATATTCACACAATTAACGGTTGTTTCAATTACATCACTAATAATTGTCAAATAATAAAATTACAAAGTGGAGTTTTGATATATCTTTACGAATTGATGTCCACGTCTAAGTTAAAACATATATTCAAAAGTATGAATATTTTTAAGGTTGATCCACACGAGCACGTCAAACAAACACTAAAGATTACTAGATTTTGAATCACCAAATATCAGAAACACCAAACACACCCCTTATGTGTTTGCGTAAAAAACCAAACTCTTTTCTTTGCTTTGTTTACAAGTCCAATAAGCATATATATTTGTGCAGTGTTTACGTATGCTACCGAATTAAATCAAAACCATTTGCTTTAATCTCTTGACCAACTTTTGTAAACTATGAGGCTGGCAAAAATAAGAGACAACAAACCCTTTTATATCCGTGTTTCTTTTATGGCTACGTTATGTGGAACCAAGCTGATTGAAACTTTAATTGAATTGGGCCTGGAGTTGAGAAATTCCCTATGCTTGTAGCCTTGTAGGCAAAACAATAGCTCGTTATCTTAGTTTATTTTATCCATTAATTTATTAGTTTGAATTATTAAATCGAATTGGCCTAGGAGTCTAGCCTTAATTGGACTCCTAGTTGGTTAGTGTTTAACTATTATTATAATAATAATTATTATTATTATTATTATATATATATATATATATATATATATATATATATATATATATATATATATGTGTGTGTGTGTGTGTGTGTGTGTGTGTGAGTCAGGGGATATCTTTTGCTAATTAAATAATTAATAAATTGTTTTTTGTTCTTCATCATATTTGTGCGCAAGTAATTGTTCGTCCTTATTAGTTGGCAACCAGAGCGAGGTTAACTCGTCATGATGACCGGCGATGAAAGGGTTAGGGATAACGAACTCTCTGACGTGCTCAAAGGGATAGACTCGATCAAGTCTACACTCAATGACATCAATGAACGTCTTGCGCAGACGAAACTTAATGTCCAAGAATTGCAGCAGGATCTAGAAAACGCAAGGATGGTTACGAATCTGAGAGGCATACTCTTGGCGGCCATTCTCGAGTTCGACCGACACACGAGCGCACCGATCACCACCCCATTAGCACCAGCGTACCACTCAATATCAACAACTCCGACACTACCAGCAACCCACCTTCCAACAACACATATTCCGCCGACCCTTAAAAACCATATGGATGAATAGGATGATTCTTCTTCGGATGACGGTTTCTAGGAAACCAAGAAAGAATATCGCATGACCAGGGGTCGACAACAACATCAAGAGGAGTTTTGTTTGAAAGTGGATCTTTCACTATTTAATGGGAACCTGAACATAGAGGAATTCATGGATTGGATATCTGAGGTGGAGAGGTTTTTCGAGTGCTACAAAATCCTAGAACACAAGCAGGTTGTAGTAACCCGAACTTTTCCATGTTTATATATATATTAAATGAAATTGTTATTTACATGATTAAGTGTTTCCAACATGTTAAGCAATCAAACTTGTTAAGACTTTATTAATTGAAATAGGTTTCATATAGACAATTGACCACCCAAGTTGACCGGTGATTCACGAACGTTAAAACTTGTAAAAACTATACGATGACATATATATGGTTATATATATAGTTAACATGATTTTATTATAAGTATGTATCTCATTAGGTATTTTAACAATGAGTTATAAACATAAAAATGAGACTATTAATTTAAGAAACTCGAAAACGATATATATAACGATTATCGTTATAACAACGTCTTACTAGGTACATATGAATCATATTAATATATTGATACACTTGGTTAATTATGTTAAATGATAAGTAAATATATTATTAAGTGTATTAACAATGAAATACATATGTAAAAATAAGACTACTAACTTAATGATTTCGAAACGAGACATATATGTAACGATTATCGTTGTAACGACATTTGACTGTATATATATCATACTAAGATATATTATATATCATAATATCATGATAATATAACAATTTAACATCTCATTTGTTATAATAAACAATGGGTTAACAACATTCAACAAGATCGTTAACCTAAAGGTTTCAAAACAACATTTACATGTAACGACTAACGATGACTTAACGACTCAGTTAAAATGTATATACATGTAATGTTTTAATATGTATTCATACACTTTTGAAAGACTTCAAGACACTTATCAAAATACTTCTACTTAACAAAAATGCTTACAATTACATCCTCGTTCAGTTTCATCAACAATTCTACTCGTATGCACCCGTATTCGTACTCGTACAATACACAGCTTTTAGATGTATGTACTATTGGTATATACACTCCAATGATCAGCTCTTAGTAGCTCATGTGAGTCACCTAACATATGTGGTAACCATCATTTGGCAACTAGCATGAAATATCTCATAAAATTACAAAAATATGAGTAATCATTCATGACTTATTTACATAAAAACAAAATTACATATCCTTTATATCTAATCCATACACCAACGACCAAAAACACCTACAAACACTTTCATTCTTCAATTTTATTCATCTAATTGATCTCTCTCAAGTTCTATCTTCAAGTTCTAAGTGTTCTTCATAAATTCCAAAAGTTCTAGTTTCATAAAATCAAGAATACTTCCAAGATTGCAAGTTTACTTCCAAGTTTTCTAAATCCATTCCAAGTAATCATCCAAGATCAAGAAACCTTTGTTAATTACAGTAGGTTATCTTTCTAATACAAGGTAATAATCATATTCAAACTTTAATTCAATTTCTATAACTATAACAATCTTATTTCGAGTGAAAATCTTACTTGAAATTGTTTTCGTGTCATGATTCTGCTTCAAGAACTTTCAAGCCATCCAAGGATCCTTTGAAGCTAGATCTATTTTTCTCATTTCCAGTAGGTTTATCCAAGGAACTTGAGGTAGTAATGATGTTCATAACATCATTCGATTCATACATATAAAGCTATCTTATTCGAAGGTTTAAACTTGTAATCACTAGAACATAGTTTAGTTAATTCTAAACTTGTTCGCTAATAAAAGTTAATCCTTCTAACTTGACTTTTAAAATCAACTAAACACATGTTCTATATCTATATGATATGCTAACTTAATGATTTAAAACCTGGAAACACGAAAAACACCGTAAAACCGGATTTACGCCGTCGTAGTAACACCGCGGGCTGTTTTGGGTTAGTTAATTAAAAACTTTGATAAACTTTGATTTAAAACTTGTTATTCTGGGAAAATGATTTTTATTATGAACATGAAACTATATCCAAAAATTATGGTTAAACTCAAAGTGGAAGTATGTTTTCTAAAATGGTCATCTAGACGTCATTCTTTCGACTGAAATGACAACCTTTACAAAAACGACTTGTAACTTATTTTTCTGACTATAAAACTATACTTTTTCTGTTTAGATTCATAAAATAGAGTTCAATATGAAACCATAGCAATTTGATTCACTCAAAACGGATTTAAAATGAAGAAGTTATGGGTAAAACTAGATTGGATAATTTTTCTCATTTTAGCTACGTGAAAATTGGTAACAAATCTATTCCAACCATAACTTAATCAACTTGTATTGTATATTATGTAATCTTGAGATACCATAGACACGTATACAATGTTTCGACCTATCATGTCGACACATCTATATATATTTCGGAACAACCATAGACACTCTATATGTGAATGTTGGAGTTAGCTATACAGGGTTGAGGTTGATTCCAAAATATATATAGTTTGAGTTGTGATCAATACTGAGATATGTATACACTGGGTCGTGGATTGATTCAAGATAATATTTATCGATTTATTTCTGTACATCTAACTGTGGACAACTAGTTGTAGGTTACTAACGAGGACAGCTGACTTAATAAACTTAAAACATCAAAATATATTAAAAGTGTTGTAAATATATTTTGAACATACTTTGATATATATGTATATATTGTTATAGGTACGTGAATCAACCAGTGGCCAAGTCTTACTTCCCGACGAAGTAAAAATCTGTGAATGTGAGTTATAGTTCCACTTTTAAAATCTAATATTTTTGGGATGAGAATACATGCAGGTTTTATAAATGATTTACAAAATAGACACAAGTACGTGAAACTACATTCTATGGTTGAATTATCGAAATCGAATATGCCCCTTTTTATTAATTCTGGTAATCTGAGAATTAGGGAACAGACACCCTAATTGACGCGAATCCTAAAGATAGATCTCTTGGGCCTAACAAACCCCATCCAAAGTACCGGATGCTTTAGTACTTCGAAATTTATATCATATTCGAAGGGTGTCCCGGAATGATGGGGATATTCTTATATATATGCATCTTATTAATGTCGGTTACCAGGTGTTCACCATATGAATGATTTTTATCTCTATGTATGGGATATGTATTGAAATATGAAATCTTGTGGTCTATTGTTACGATTTGATATATATAGGTTAAACCTATAACTCACCAACATTTTTGTTGACGTTTAAAGCATGTTTATTCTCAGGTGAATACTAAGAGCTTCCGCTATTGCATACTAAAATAAGGACAAGATTTGGAGTCCATGTTTGTATGATATTGTGTAAAAACTGCATTCAAGAAACTGATTTCAATGTAACATATTTGTATTGTAAACCATTATGTAATGGTCGTGTGTAAACAGGATATTTTAGATTATCATTATTTGATAATCTACGTAAAGCTTTTTAAACCTTTATTTATGAAATAAAGATTATGGTTTGTTTTAAAAATGAATGCAGTCTTTGAAAAATGTCTCATATAGAGGTCAAAACCTCGCAACGAAATCAATTAATATGGAACGTTTTTAATCAATAAGAACGGGACATTTCAGTTGGTATCAGAGCGTTGGTCTTAGAGAACCAGAATTTTACATTAGTGTGTCTTATCGAGTTTGTTAGGATGCATTAGTGAGTCTGGACTTCGACCGTGTTTACTTGAAAAATGATTGTTTAACAAATTTTGTTGGAAACTATATATTTTTAACATGTGAATATTATGTGATATATTAATCTCTTAACGCGTTTGATATTATGTGATAGATGTCTACCTCTAGAACAAGTCCCATTGACTCACCTAATAATAATGAAGAGTCAAATGTAAATTGGAATGATTCGTGGACTGATTCACAAGTTCCCGAAGAGGAACCGGAAGAAGAGTCGGAACCGGAAGAAGAATCAGAACCGGAAGAGGAGGAACCGGAGGAGGAAATAGAACCGGTGGGGAAATAATAAAACAGTTAAGTAAAAGAAAATCCTCAACCAACCGACCAAGGTTAATTATGGTCAATGGTGTTTCCGCCAAGGAAGCAAAATATTGGGAGGATTACCAATTCTCCGATGAATCGGATTCCGACGAGAATTCCGATGATGTTATAGAAATTACCCCAACTGAATTTAAAAAGGCAAAAGAAAATAATAAGGGAAAGGGCATAAAAATAGAGAAAACTAATTCCAACCTCGATGAACTTTATATGTATCGTCAACCCCCGAAGCCCTTAAGTTGTAACAATGACCCGGGAACCTCTAAACCACCAGGTTTTTCTAAACCAATGTGGAAAACGACGGCTCGTATTAGGGGAACATCATATATCCCTAGAAACTTGGCAAAACGAACCAAAACCGAAGAAGAAGAAACGAGCGAGTCGGAATAAGATAGTTGTATTCGTGTGGTGTAATATATGTAATATAGTGTGCTTATGCTTTATGATATATGTAAAAATTGCTTGTATTAATAAGTAATTTTTTTATGAATATAACTCTTGTCTATTTTACAGTTTAAAAACACAAAATGGATAGACAACCCAATATTTTAAGAGACCTACCCGGAGACACGATTGATGAAATCTTGTCTAAAGTCGGTTAGAATTCCTCGGCACAACTATTTAAGGCGAAATCAGTTTGTAAGACATTCGAAGAACGTTCCAAGAATGTCTTGGTTTATAAGAGACTTTCGTTTGAAAGATGGGGGATATCACATTGGGAAACCCATAAGTTACGATGTGTTTACATTGACGCATATATTGCGGGGAACCCAAATGCTATTTTACGCAACGGGTTAAGAAATTATTTTGACTCAATGTATCCGAATATAGGACTTCATGATTTAGAAAAAGCGGCTAACATGCAACATAAAGAAGCATGCTATGCTTACGGGTTAGTAATGTTCGCTTCTCACCAAAGTGAGAACAAGAACATCGGGCTACAACTATTAAACAAAACGTTCTCACAAGTAACGGAGTCGGTAATTGGGGTAAGAAATGAGGTTTTTAGATTGTTACGGGACTGTTGGACATTACGTAACCCTCGTCCCTTTGAAGACGTTACAACACACTGTCTTATCAACGGCCATAACGGTTATGTTCCACAAGACCAAGGATGGGAAGTAGTCCTAGTAAAATCAGAATGCATGACTTGTTTCTGGACGTATGAATTACGTGTCTTTATTGCCTTTGCTGAACGACTTGTGTACTAGCTAGAATTATCTTCACAACTATCTTTTATCAAAGTTATTGTGTGCTATATTTCATGCTTTATGTAAAATAAGCGGTATTGTAAGTTTGTAAAATATTGTATAAAAGTTTGAACGCGAAATATTATTATAATCAGTTTTTCATATAGAATTGTAGTAGTTGAATTGTATATTAGCTACTAAGTATGAACTTAACGGGTAGGTACTACCCGAATTTAAAATTATAAAACGCTAATATGAAGAAAAAGCTTTTATAAATGAGTTCATATTATGCTACGAAATACTATTAACTACTCTTAATATTCTGTATGATTAACTTGTTCCATTTGACTATTTTGAAGGAAATGGCACCGACTACTCGACACACCGTGAATATGAATGAAGAGGAATTCCGTACTTTTCTAGCTTCAAACATAGCCGCAGTACAGGCTGCGCTACATACCAACAATAACCTTGGATCTAGCAGTATAGGAAATCGTGTAGGATGCACCTACAAAGAATTCACTGCCTGCAAACCTTTGGAATTTGATGGAACCGAAGGACCGATCGGATTGAAACGGTGAACCGAGAAGGTCGAATCGGTGTTTGCCATAAGTAAGTGTACTGAAGAGGACAAAGTGAAGTACGCTACGCATACCTTCACAGGTTCTGCGTTAACATGGTGGAATACCTATCTAGAGCAAGTGGGACAAGATGATGCGTACGCACTACCGTGGTCAGCATTCAAGCACTTGATGAACGAGAAGTACCGTCCCAGAACCGAGGTCAATAAGCTCAAGACAAAACTTAGAGGGTTACGAACCCAAGGATTTGATATTACCACGTACGAAAGACGATTCACAGAATTGTGCCTATTGTGTCCGGGAGCGTTCGAAGATGAGGAAGAGAAGATCGACGCGTTTGTGAAAGGATTACCGGAAAGAATCCAAGAAGATATAAGTTCACACGAGCCCGCCTCCATACAACAGGCATGTAGAATGACTCACAAACTAGTGAACCAGATTGAGGAAAGAATTAAAGAACAGACGGCTGAAGAGGCCAATGTGAAGCAAGTCAAAAGAAAGTGGGAGGAAAACGGTGATAAGAATCACCAATACAACAACAACAGCAATTACAATAATAATCGCAACAATTATCCCAACAATCGCAACATCAATCGCAACTACAACAAATGGCCCAACAACAACAACAACAACAACAACAACAACAACAACAACAACAACAACAACAACAACAACAACAACAACAACAACAGCAACAGCAACTACAACAATCATCCCAACAAAAATAACAACCGCAACAACAACAACAATCAGAAGCAGCTATGCCAAAGGTGTGAAAAGTATCACTCGGGGTTCTGCACCAAATTTTGCAACAAGTGTAAAAGAAATGGTCATAGTGCGGCGAAGTGTGAGGTCTACGGACCAGGGGTTAACAGAACGAAAGGAACAAATGGTGTCAGAACGAGTAATGGCAGAGCAAGTAGTGTCGGAGCAAGTTATGCCAATGTAGTTTGTTATAAATGTGGAAAACCAGGCCACATTATTAGAAATTGCCCGAACCAGGAGAACACGAATGGACAAGGCCGCGGAAGAGTTTTCAATATTAATGCAGCAGAGGCACAGGAAGACCCGGAGCTTGTTACGGGTACGTTTCTTATTGACAATAAATCTGCTTACGTTTTATTTTATTCGGGTGCGGATAGAAGCTATATGAGTAGAGATTTTTGTGCTAAATTAAGTTGTCCATTGACGCCGTTGGATAGTAAATTTTTACTCGAATTAGCAAACGGTAAATTAATTTCAGCAGATAATATACGCCGGAATCGAGAAATTAAACTGGGTAGCGAAATATTTAAGATTGATTTGATACCAGTAGAGTTAGGGAGTTTTGATGTAATAGTTGGCATGGACTGGCTGAAGAAGGTGAAAGCAGAGATCGTATGTTATAAAAATGCAATTCGCATTGTACGAGAAGAAGGAGAACCCTTAACGGTGTACGGAGAAAAGGGCAACATGAAGCTACATCTTATTAGTAATTTGAAGGCACAAAAACTAATAAGAAAAGGTTGCTATGCTGTTCTAGCACACGTCGAGAAAGTACAAACTGAAGAAAAGAGCATCAATGATGTTCCCGTCGCAAAAGAATTTTCCGATGTATTTCCGAAAGAATTACCGGGACTACCTCCACATCGATCTGTTGAATTTCAAATAGATCTTGTACCAGGAGCTGCACCAATAGCTCGTGCTCCTTATAGACTCGCACCCAGCGAGATGAAAGAACTGCAAAGCCAACTGCAAGAACTATTAAAACGTGGTTTCATTCGACCAAGTACATCACCATGGGGAGCTCCTGTTTTGTTTGTCAAGAAGAAGGATGGTACATTTAGGTTGTGTATTGACTACAGAGAGTTGAACAAACTTACCATCAAAAACCGTTATCCACTGCCGAGAATTGATGACTTATTTGATCAACTACAAGGCTCGTCGGTTTATTCGAAGACCGATTTACGTTCTGGATATCATCAAATGCGAGTAAAGGAGGATGATATTCCAAAAACTGCTTTTAGGACGCGTTATGGTCATTACGAGTTTATGGTTATGCCGTTTGGATTGACTAACGCACCAGCTGTGTTCATGGACCTTATGAACCGAGTGTGTGGGCCATATCTTGACAAGTTTGTCATTGTTTTCATCGATGACATACTTATTTACTCAAAGAATGATCAAGAGCACGAAGAAAATTTGAGAAAAGTGCTAGAAGTATTGAGGAAAGAAAAACTGTACGCTAAGTTTTCAAAGTGTGCATTTTGGTTGGAAGAAGTTCAATTCCTCGGTCACATAGTGAACAAAGAAGGTATCCAGGTGGACCCGGAAAAGATCGAAACCGTTTAAAAGTGGGAAACCCCAAAAACTCCGAAGCATATACGTCAAGTTTTAGGATTGGCTGGTTACTACAGAAGATTCATCCAAGATTTCTCCAAAATAGCAAAACCCTTGACTGCATTAACGCATAAAAGGAAGAAATTTGAATGGAAGGATGAACAAGAGAAGGCATTTCAATTATTGAAGAAAAAGCTAACTACGGCACCTATATTGTCATTGCCTGAAGGGAATGATGATTTTGTGATTTATTGTGACGCATCAAAGCAAGGTCTCGGTTGTGTATTAATGCAACGGACGAAGGTGATTGCTTATGCGTCTAGACAATTGAAGATTCACGAGCAAAATTATATGACGCATGATTTGGAATTAGGCGTGGTTGTTTTTGCATTAAAGACTTGGAGGCACTACTTATATGGGGTTAAAAGTATTATATATACCGACCACAAAAGTCTTCAACACATATTTAATCAGAAACAACTGAATATGAGGCAGCGTAGGTGGATTGAATTGTTGAATGATTACGACTTTGAGATTCGTTACCACCCGGGGAAGGCAAATGTGGTAGCCGATGCCTTGAGCAGAAAGGACAGAGAACCCATTCGAGTAAAATCTATGAATATAATGATTCACACTAACCTTACTACTCAAATAAAGGAGGCGCAACAAGGAGTTTTAAAAGAGGGAAATTTAAAGGATGAAATACCCAAAGGATCGGAGAAGCATCTTAATATTCGGGAAGACGGAACCCTGTATAGGGCTGAAAGAATTTGGGTACCAAAATTTGGAGATATGAGAGAAATGGTACTTAGAGAAGCTCATAAAACCAGATACTCAATACATCCTGGAACGGGGAAGATGTACAAGGATCTCAAGAAACATTTTTGGTGGCCGGGTATGAAAGCCGATGTTGCTAAATACGTAGGAGAATGTTTAACGTGTTCTAAGGTCAAAGCTGAACATCAGAAACCATCTGGTCTACTACAACAACCTGAAATCCCGGAATGGAAATGGGAAAACATTACCAAGGATTTCATTACTAAATTGCCAAGGACTGCAAGTGGTTATGATACTATTTGGGTAATAGTTGATCGTCTCACCAAGTCAGCACACTTCCTGTCAATAAGAGAAGATGACAAGATGGAGAAGTTAGCACGACTGTATTTGAAGGAAGTCGTCTCCAGACATGGAATACCAATCTCTATTATCTCTGATAGGGATGGCAGATTTATTTCAAGATTCTGGCAGACATTACAGCAAGCATTAGGAACTCGTCTAGACATGAGTACTGCCTATCATCCACAAACTGATGGACAGAGCAAAAGGACGATACAAATGCTTGAAGACATGCTACGAGCATGTGTTATTGATTTTGGAAACAGTTGGGATCGACATCTACCGTTAGCAGAATTTTCCTACAACAACAGCTACCATTCAAGCATTGAGATGGCGCCGTTTGAAGCACTTTATGGTAGAAAGTGCAGGTCTCTGATTTGTTGGAGTGAAGTGGGGGATAGACAGATTACGGATCCGGAGATAATACAAGAAACTACCGAGAAAATCATCCAAATTCAACAAAGATTGAAAATCGCCCAGAGTCGACAAAAAAGCTACGCGGACAGTAAAAGAAAAGATATAGAGTTTGAAATTAGAGAAATGGTCATGCTTAAGGTTTCACCTTGGAAAGGCGTTGTTCGATTTGGTAAACGGGGGAAACTAAATCCAAGGTACATTGGACCATTCAAGATTATAGATCGTGTCAGACCAGTAGCTTACCAACTGGAGCTACCTCAACAACTCGCGGCTGTACATAACACTTTCCACGTCTCAAATTTGAAGAAATGTTTTGCTAAAGAAGATCTCACTATTCTGTTGGACGAAATCCAAATCAATGAAAAACTTCAATTCATTGAAGAACCCGTCGAAATAATGGATCGTGAGGTTAAGAGACTTAAACAAAACAAGATACCGATTGTTAAGGTTCTATGGAATGCTCGTAGAGGACCCGAGTTCACCTGGGAGCGTGAAGATCAGATGAATAAGAAATACCCGCATTTATTTCCAGAAGATACGTCAACACCTCCAACTGCTTAAAATTTCGGGACGAAATTTATTTAACGGGTAGGTACTGTAGTGACCCGAACTTTTCCATGTTTTTATATATATTAAATGAAATTGTTATTTACATGATTAAGTATTTCCAACATGTTAAGCAATCAAACTTGTTAAGACTTGATTAATTGAAATAGGTTTCATATAGACAATTGACCACCCAAGTTGACCGGTGATTCACGAACGTTAAAACTTGTAAAAACTATACAATGACATATATATGGTTATATATATAGTTAACATGATTTTATTATAAGTATGTATCTCATTAGGTATTTTAACAATGAGTTATATACATAAAAATGAGACTATTAATTTAAGAAACTCGAAAACGATATATATAACGATTATCGTTATAACAACGTCTTACTAGGTACATATGAATCATATTAATATATTGATACACTTGTTTAATTATGTTAAATGATAAGTAAATATATTATTAAGTGTATTAACAATGAAATACATATGTAAAAATAAGACTACTAACTTAATGATTTCGAAACGAGACATATATGTAACGATTATCGTTGTAACGACATTTAACTGTATATATATCATACTAAGATATATTATATATCATAATATCATGATAATATAACAATTTAACATCTCATTTGTTATAATAAATAATGGGTTAACAACATTCAACAAGATCGTTAACCTAAAGGTTTCAAAACAACATTTACATGTAACGACTAACGATGACTTAACGACTCAGTTAAAATGTATATACATGTAATGTTTTAATATGTATTCATACACTTTTGAAAGACTTCAAGACACTTATCAAAATACTTCTACTTAACAAAAATGCTTACAATTACATCCTCGTTCAGTTTCATCAACAATTCTACTCGTATGCACCCGTATTCGTACTCGTACAATACACAGCTTTTAGATGTATGTACTATTGGTATATACACTCCAATGATCAGATCTTAGTAGCCCATGTGAGTCACTTAACACATGTGAGAACCATCATTTGGCAACTAGCATGAAATATCTCATAAAATTACAAAAATATGAGTAATCATTCATGACTTATTTACATGAAAACAAAATTACATATCCTTTATATCTAATCCATACACCAACGACCAAAAACACCTACAAACACTTTCATTCTTCAATTTTATTCATCTAATTAATCTCTCTCAAGTTCTATCTTCAAGTTCTAAGTGTTCTTCATAAATTCCAAAAGTTCTAGTTTCATAAAATCAAGAATACTTCCAAGATTGCAAGTTTACTTCCAAGTTTTCTAAATCCATTCCAAGTAATCATCCAAGATCAAGAAACCTTTGTTAATTACAGTAGGTTATCTTTCTAATACAAGGTAATAATCATATTCAAACTTTAATTCAATTTCTATAACTATAACAATCTTATTTCGAGTGAAAATCTTACTTGAAATTGTTTTCGTGTCATGATTCTGCTTCAAGAACTTTCAAGCCATCCAAGGACCCTTTGAAGCTAGATCTATTTTTCTCATTTCCAGTAGGTTTATCCAAGGAACTTGAGGTAGTAATGATGTTCATAACATCATTCGATTCATACATATAAAGCTATCTTATTCGAAGGTTTAAACTTGTAATCACTAGAACATAGTTTAGTTAATTCTAAACTTGTTCGCAAATAAAAGCTAATCCTTCTAACTTGACTTTTAAAATCAACTAAACACATGTTATATATCTATATGATATGCTAACTTAATGATTTAAAACCTGGAAACACGAAAAACACCGTAAAACCGGATTTACGCCGTCGTAGTAACACAGCAGGCTGTTTTGGGTTAGTTAATTAAAAACTATGATAAACTATGATTTAAAACTTGTTATTCTGGGAAAATGATTTTTATTATGAACATGAAACTATTTCCAAAAATTATGGTTAAACTCAAAGTGGAAGTATGTTTTCTAAAATGGTCATCTAGACGTCGTTCTTTCGACTGAAATGACTACCTTTACAAAAACGACTTGTAACTTATTTTTCCGACTATAAACCTATACTTTTTCTTTTTAGATTCATAAAATAGAGTTCAATATGAAATCATAGCAATTTGATTCACTCAAAACGGATTTAAAATGAAGAAGTTATGGGTAAAACAAGATTGGATAATTTTTCTCATTTTAGCTACGTGAAAATTGGTAACAAATCTATTCCAACCATAACTTAATCAACTTGTATTGTATATTATGTAATCTTGAGATACCATAGACACGTATTCAATGTTTCGACCTATCATGTCGACACATCTATATATATTTCGGAACAACCATAGACACTCTATATGTGAATGTTGGAGTTAGCTATACAGGGTTGAGGTTGATTCCAAAATATATATAGTTTGAGTTGTGATCAATACTGAGATACGTATACACTGGGTCGTGGATTGATTCAAGATAATATTTATCGATTTATTTCTGTACATCTAACTGTGGACAACTAGTTGTAGGTTACTAACGAGGACAGCTGACTTAATAAACTTAAAACATCAAAATATATTAAAAGTGTTGTAAATATATTTTGAACATACTTTTATATATATGTATATATTGTTATAGGTTCGTGAATCAACCAGTGGTCAAGTCTTACTTCCCGACGAAGTAAAAATCTGTGAATGTGAGTTATAGTTCCACTTTTAAAATCTAATATTTTTGGGATGAGAATACATGCATGTTTTATAAATGATTTACAAAAAAGACACAAGTACGTGAAACTACATTCTATGGTTGAATTATCGAAATCGAATATGCCCCTTTTTATTAAGTCTGGTAATCTGAGAATTAGGGAACAGACACCCTAATTGACGCGAATCCTAAAGATAGATCTATTGGGCCTAACAAACCCCATCCAAAGTACCGGATGCTTTAGTACTTCGAAATTTATATCATATCCGAAGGGTGTCCCGGAATGATGGGGATATTCTTATATATATGCATCTTATTAATGTCGGTTACCAGGTGTTCACCATATGAATGATTTTTATCTCTATGTATGGGATGTGTATTGAAATATGAAATCTTGTGGTCTATTGTTACAATTTGATATATATATAGGTTAAACCTATAACTCACCAACATTTTTGTTGACGTTTAAAGCATGTTTATTCTTAGGTGAATACTAAGAGCTTCCGCTGTTGCGTACTAAAATAAGGACAAGATTTGGAGTCGATGTTTGTATGATATTGTGTAAAAACTGCATTCAAGAAACTGATTTCGATGTAACATATTTGTATTGTAAACCATTATGTAATGGTCGTGTGTAAACAGGATATTTTAGATTATCATTATTTGATAATCTATGTAAAGCTTTTTAAACCTTTATTTATGAAATAAAGGTTATGGTTTGTTTTAAAAATGAATGCAGTCTTTGAAAAACGTCTCATATATAGGTCAAAACCTCGCAACGAAATCAATTAATATAACGTTTTTAATCAATAAGAACGGGACATTTCACAGGCAAAGCTAGAGTAGCCTACCAATTTTAGGGAGAGCTTCATCATGGTGAGAATACCAATTTTATTCGAACAATACCAAACTTTAAAGCAAGAGCAGAAAATAATGGCGGAGTACGGCGGAGTACACCGCTGAATTCCTTCTTTTGGATTCACGTAATAACCTAATGGAGACAGAGGGTCAACAAATCTCGAGTTATCTATTCAGATTACGTCATATATAAAAATATAAGGGAAAAAATTGGATTTCAGGTTAATATGAGTTTAACGGAAGTGCACAACTTGGCGCGTCGAGCAGAAGCTACAGGTAAAGTAATTATGGTGGTTCTTTGAAGATAAAAATACACTTCGTGCAACTGGAGATAATAATCAAATACCATTTAAAAGCGTTGGTAAAACTCTAGTTACAAATACATATAGCAAGCCAACAGGGGACAAGTGTTACCGATGTAATCAAATGGGGGCACAAATCTAACACATGCTCGCAAAGAAAATCAGTTAGTTTCACCCAATATAACGACTAATATATAACACCCTAGATTTTTTTTTATACAGCGGAAGACCAATTTAACTAGTATATAAGTTAAAAATGTATATATACATATATAATCCACTTAATGAAAACATGTTAATACATAAACGACCGGGTGTTATATTAAAACGTAAATGCAACTTTAATAGAAAAGATGCGACATCAGAGTTTCCAGCTGTGTCAAACATATCTTCCAACATCCCATCTTCACCCTAATAACTAGCATACAACAAATCCATAACCTGCAGGGAAGATGTGGGGGATTAGCACGAAGCTAAGTGAGTGCAACTAACTACAGGCAATAGTATACAGGAACCGTCATACTAATCATGTCACATAGTCTAACACATAAACATCACCCAAGTGCCTTCTACAGAGACTCTGGCGGCTCGGCCAAACTATTAACCACCAGCTGATCGGACTGGGGCTTACCAGAAGTTCCTCCACCACCGTGTTGTATATATATAATCCACAGGCGACGGACGCGTCATTCACATATATATACACCACGATTGACTAGGCTACCACATGAGGAACCCAACCCGCAGGTTGATCTCTCCTACCGAGGCTACCACACAATAGGGACACACTGGGCTCCAGCAGACAAGCATCAACTAACATGCAGTCATCACAACATACTAACTAACAGTAGTAGCAAGTATATCTATCAAGCATGTCAATCATAATATAACATGCTACTCTATACTATATACTCCAGTTAGTCCCACTCACCGATACCGACATCACTCGGTAGTCTAATGTCACCGAGTCTTCTCCTCGTATGTATCACCTGAAAACAATACTCACAAGTTAGTTATAATATTATTATCATCAAAATACAAACGGGCAGCATAACGGCTAAAAATCAACACTTAGTAAAATTTTACACTTCCAAAGACACTCGGTCGACTGTCAGAGACAGTCGGCCGACTGTCTACACTCACTCGGCCGAGTGTCTAGACACTCGGTCGATGGTCTCTCACAGACACACTCGGCCGATGGTCGAGTCAGTCAGTCGATGGTCGCGTTGGTCGGTCGACTGTCAAGAGACAGTCGGCCGACTGTGTTTATCTGCAGAAGCTGAAGAACAAAGTGACGGGTTTCACCCAAAATCGACCAATTCTTGCTCTAGAGCTCGATTACGACCTCAAAACTGACCAAATCAAAGACACTAACCATGTAGAAACATAAACCCACAAGATTTGGACTCAAACAACATCAAATTCAACCACTTTGACCCAAATTACACACTTTGTAAAAACTTACACAAAAATCCAATTTTCTCAAAGATTAAAGCATGAAAACTTGTGATTCTTACCTTGATAGAATCATTAGACAACAAAGAACACGATTCTAAGATCAATTTAAGCCCAAGAACAAGTTTTGATGATTAGGTTTTGAAATGTCCCGTTCTTATTGATTAAAAACGTTCCATATTAATTGATTTCGTTGCGAGGTTTTGACCTCTATATGAGACGTTTTTCAAAGACTGCATTCATTTTAAAACAAACCATAACCTTTATTCCATCAATAAAGGTTTAAAAAGCTTTACGTAGATTATCAAATAATGATAATCTAAAATATCCTGTTTACACACGACCATTACATAATGGTTTACAATACAAATATGTTAAAACAAAATAAGTTTCTTGAATGCAGTTTTTACACAATATCATATAAGCATGGACTCCAAATCTCGTCCTTATTTAAGTATGCGACAGCGGAAGCTCTTAATAATCACCTGAGAATAAACATGCTTAAAACGTCAACAAAAATGTTGGTGAGTTATAGGTTTAACCTATATATATCAAATCATAATAATAGACCACAAGATTTCATATTTCAATACACATCCCATACATAGAGATAAAAATCATTCATATGGTGAACACCTGGTAACCGACATTAACAAGATGCATATATAAGAATATCCCCATCATTCCGGGACACCCTTCGGATATGATATAAATTTCGAAGTACTAAAGCATTCGGTACTTTGGATGGGGTTTGTTAGGCCCAATAGATCTATCTTTAGGATTCGCGTCAATTAGGGTGTCTGTTCCCTAATTCTTAGATTACCAGACTTAATAAAAAAGGGCATATTCGATTTCGATAATTCAACCATAGAATGTAGTTTCACGTACTTGTGTCTATTTTGTAAATCATTTATAAAACCTGCATGTATTCTCATCCCAAAAATATTAGATTTTAAAAGTGGGACTATAACTCACTTTCACAGATTTTTACTTCGTCGGGAAATAAGACTTGGCCACTGGTTGATTCACGAACCTATAACAATATATACATATATATCAAAGTATGTTCAAAATATATTTACAACACTTTTAATATATTTTGATGTTTTAAGTTTATTAAGTCAGCTGTCCTTGTTAGTAACCTACAACTAGTTGTCTACAGTTAGATGTACAGAAATAAATCGATAAATATTATCTTGAATCAATCCACGACCCAGTGTATACGTATCTCAGTATTGATTACAACTCAAACTATATATATTTTGGAATCAACCTCAACCCTGTATAGCTAACTCCAACATTCACATATAGAGTGTCTATGGTTGTTCCGAAATATATATAGATGTGTCGACATGATAGGTTGAAACATTGTATACGTGTCTATGGTATCTCAAGATTACATAATATACAATACAAGTTGATTAAGTTATGGTTGGAATAGATTTGTTACCAATTTTCACGTAGCTAAAATGAGAAAAATTATCCAATCTTGTTTTACCCATAACTTCTTCATTTTAAATCCGTTTTGAGTGAATCAAATTGCTATGGTTTCATATGGAACTCTATTTTATGAATCTAAACAGAAAATTATAGGTTTATAGTCGGAAAAATAAGTTACAAGTCGTTTTTGTAAAGGTAGTCATTTCAGTCGAAAGAACGACGTCTAGATGACCATTTTAGAAAACATACTTCCACTTTGAGTTTAACCATAATTTTTGGATATAGTTTCATGTTCATAATAAAAATCATTTTCTCAGAATAACAACTTTTAAATCAAAGTTTATCATAGTTTTTAATTAACTAACCCAAAACAGCCCGCGGTGTTACTACGACGGCGTAAATCCGGTTTTACGGTGTTTTTCGTGTTTCCAGGTTTTAAATCATTAAGTTAGCATATCATATAGATATATAACATGTGTTTAGTTGATTTTAAAAGTCAAGTTATAAGGATTAACTTTTGTTTGCGAACAAGTTTAGAATTAACTAAACTATGTTCTAGTGATTACAAGTTTAAACCTTCGAATAAGATAGCTTTATATATATGAATCGAATGATGTTATGAACATCATTACTACCTTAAGTTCCTTGGATAAACCTACTGGAAAATAGAAAAATGGATCTAGCTTCAACGGATCCTTGGATGGCTCGAAGTTCTTGAAGCAGAATCATGACACGAAAACAAGTTCAAGTAAGATCATCACTTGAAATAAGGTTGTTATAATTATAGAAATTGAACCAAAGTTTGAATATGATTATTACCTTGTATTAGAATGATAACCTACTATAAGAAACAAAGATTTCTTGAGGTTGGATGATCACCTTACAAGATTGGAAGTGAGCTAGCAAACTTGAAAGTATTCTTGATTTTATGTAAATAGAACTTGTAGAATATATGAAGAACACTTAGAACTTGAAGATAGAACTTGAGAGAGATCAATTAGATGAATAAAATTGAAGAATTAAAGTGTTTGTAGGTGTTTTTGGTCGTTGGTGTATGGATTAGATTTAAAGGATATGTAATTTTGTTTTCATGTAAATAAGTCATGAATGATTACTCATATTTTTGTAATTTTATGAGATATTTCATGCTAGTTGCCAAATGATGGTTCCCACATGTGTTAGGTGACTCACATGGGCTGCTAAGAGCTGATAATTGGAGTGTATATACCAATAGTACATACATCTAAAAGCTGTGTATTGTACGAGTACGAATACGGGTGCATACGAGTAGAATTGTTGATGAAACTGAACGAGGATGTAATTGTAAGCATTTTTGTTAAGTAGAAGTATTTTGATAAGTGTATTGAAGTCTTTCAAAAGTGTATAAATACATATTAAAACACTACATGTATATACATTTTAACTGAGTCGTTAAGTCATCGTTAGTCGTTACATGTAAGTGTTGTTTTGAAACCTTTAGGTTAACGATCTTGTTAAATGTTGTTAACCCAATGTTTATAATATCAAATGAGATTTTAAATTATTATATTATCATGATATTATCATGTATGAATATCTCTTAATATGATATATATACATTAAATGTCTTTACAACGATAATCGTTACATATATGTCTCGTTTAAAAATCATTAAGTTAGTAGTCTTGTTTTTACATATGTAGTTCATTGTTAATATACTTAATGATATGTTTACTTATCATAGTATCATGTTAACTATATATATATCCATATATATGTCATCATATAGTTTTTACAAGTTTTAACGTTCGTGAATCACCGGTCAACTTGGGTGGTCAATTGTCTATATGAAACATATTTCAATTAATCAAGTCTTAACAAGTTTGATTGCTTAACATGTTGGAAATATTTAATCATGTAAATATCAATCTCAATTAATATATATAAATATGGAAAAGTTCGGGTCACTACAGTACCTACCCGTTAAATAAATTTCGTCCCGAAATTTTAATCTGTTGAAGGTGTTGACGAATCTTCTGAAAATAGATGCGGGTATTACTTCTTCATCTGATCTTCATACTCCCAGGTGAACTCGGGTCCTCTATGAGCATTCCATTGAACCTTAACAATTGGTATCTTGTTTTGCTTAAGTCTTTTAACCTCACGATCCATTATTTCGACGGGTTCTTCGATGAATTGAAGTTTTTCGTTGATTCGGATTTCATCTAACGGAATAGTGAGATCTTCTTTAGAAAAACATTTCTTCAAATTCGAGACGTGGAAAGTGTTATGTACAGCTGCGAGTTGTTGAGGTAACTCAAGTCGGTAAGCTATTGGTCCGACACGATCAATAATCTTGAATGGTTCAATATACCTTGGATTTAATTTCCCTCGTTTACCAAATCGAACAACGCCTTTCCAAGGTGCAACTTTAAGCATGACCATCTCTCCAATTTCAAATTCTATATCTTTTCTTTTAATGTCAGCGTAGCTCTTTTGTCGACTTTGGGCGGTTTTCAACCGTTGTTGAATTTGGATGATCTTCTCGGTAGTTTCTTGTATAATCTCCGGACCCGTAATCTGTCTATCCCCCACTTCACTCCAACAAATCGGAGACCTGCACTTTCTACCATAAAGTGCTTCAAACGGCGCCATCTCAATGCTTGAATGGTAGCTGTTGTTGTAGGAAAATTCTGCTAACGGTAGATGTCGATCCCAACTATTTCCGAAATCAATAACACATGCTCGTAGCATGTCTTCAAGCGTTTGTATCATCCTTTCGCTCTGCCCATCAGTTTGTGGATGATAGGCAGTACTCATGTCTAGACGAGTTCCTAATGCTTGCTGTAATGTCTACCAGAATCTTGAAATAAATCTGCCATCCCTATCAGAGATAATAGAGATTGGTATTCCATGTCTGGAGACGACTTCCTTCAAATACAGTCGTGCTAACTTCTCCATCTTGTCGTCTTCTCTTATTGGCAGGAAGTGTGCTGATTTGGTGAGACGATCAACTATTACCCAAATAGTATCAAAACCACTTGCAGTCCTTGGCAATTTAGTGATGAAATCCATGGTAATGTTTTCCCATTTCCATTCCGGGTTTCGGGTTATTGAAGTAGACCTGATGGTTTCTGATGCTCAGCTTTGACCTTAGAACACGTCAAACATTCTCCTACGTATTTAGCAACATTGGCTTTCATACCCAGTCACCAAAAATGTTTCTTGAGATCCTTGTACATCTTCCCCGTTCCAGGATGTATTGAGTATCTGGTTTTATGAGCTTCTCTAAGTACCATTTCTCTCATATCTCCAAATTTTGGTACCCAAATCCTTTCAGCCCTATACCGGGTTCCGTCTTCCCGAATATTAAGATGCTTCTCCGATCCTTTGGGTATTTCATCCTTTAAATTTCCCTCTTTTAAAACTCCTTGTTGCGCCTCCTTTATTTGAGTAGTAAGGTTATTATGAATCATTATATTCATAGATTTTACTCGAATGGGTTCTCTGTCCTTCCTGCTCAAGGCATCGGCTACCACATTTGCCTTCCCCGGGTGGTAACGAATCTCAAAGTCGTAATCATTCAATAATTCAATCCACCTACGCTGCCTCATATTCAGTTGTTTCTGATTAAATATGTGTTGAAGACTTTTGTGGTCGGTATATATAATACTTTTGACCCCATATAAGTAGTGCCTCCAAGTCTTTAATGCAAAAACAACCGCCCCTAATTCCAAATCATGCGTCGTATAATTTTGTTCGTGAATCTTCAATTGTCTAGACGGATAAGCAATCACCTTCGTTCGTTGCATTAATACACAACCGAGACCTTGCTTTGATGCGTCACAATAAATCACAAAATCATCATTCCCTTCAGGCAATGACAATATAGGTGCCGTAGTTAGCTTTTTCTTCAATAACTGAAACGCTTTCTCTTGTTCATCATTCCATTCAAATTTCTTCCCTTTATGCGTTAATGCAGTCAAGGGTTTTGCTATTCTGGAAAAGTCTTGGATGAACCTTCTGTAGTAACCAGCTAGTCCTAAAAACTGGCGTATGTGTTTCGGAGTTTTCGGGGTTTCCCACTTTTCAACAGTTTCTATCTTTGCCGGATCCACCTTAATACCTTCTTTGTTCACTATGTGACCGAGGAATTGAACTTCTTCCAACCAAAATGCACACTTTGAAAACTTAGCGTACAATTCTTCCTTCCTCAATACTTCTAACACCTTTCTCAAATGTTCACCGTGTTCTTGGTCCTTCTTTGAGTAAATAAGTATGTCATCAATGAAAACAATGACAAACTTGTCAAGGTATGGTCCACACACTCGGTTCATAAGGTCCATGAACATAGCTGGTGCATTGGTTAAACCAAACGGCATGACCATAAACTCGTAATGACCGTAACGTGTTCTGAAAGCAGTCTTTGGAATATCATCTTCTTTCACCCGCATTTGATGATACCCGAAACGTAAGTCAATCTTTGAATAAACAGACGAGCCTTGTAGTTGATCAAATAAGTCATCGATTCTCGGTAGTGTTTAGCGGTTCTTGATGGTAAGTTTGTTCAACTCTCGGTAGTCGATACACAACCTGAATGTACCATCTTTCTTCTTGACAAACAAAATAGGAGCTCCCCACGGTGATGTGCTTGGTCGAATGAAACCACGCTTTAAAAGTTCTTGTAGTTGGCTTTGTAGTTCTTTCATCTCGCTGGGTGCGAGTCTGTAAGGAGCACGAGCTATTGGTGCAGCTCCTGGTACAAGATCTATTTGAAATTCAACGGATCGATGTGGGGGTAATCTCGGTAATTCTTTCGGAAATACATCGGGAAATTCTTTTGCAATGGAAACATTATTGATGCTCTTTTCTTCAGTTTGTACTTTCTCGACGTGTGCTAGAACAGCATAGCAACCTTTTCTTATTAGTTTTTGTGCCTTCAAATTACTAATAAGATGTAGCTTCGTGTTACCCTTTTCTCCGTACACCATTAAGGGTTTTCCTTTTTCTCGTATAATGCAAATTGCATTTTTGTAACAAACGATCTCTGCTTTCACTTCTTTCAACCAGTCCATACCGATTATCACATCAAAACTCCCTAACTCTACTGGTATCAAATCAATCTTAAATGTTTCGCTAACCAGTTTAATTTCTCGATTCCGACATATATTATCTGCTGAAATTAATTTACCATTTGTTAATTCGAGTAAAAATTTACTATCCAAAGGCGTCAATGGACAACTTAATTTAGCACAAAAATCTCTACTCATATAGCTTCTATCCGCACCCGAATCAAATAAAACGTAAGCAGATTTATTGTCAATAATAAACGTACCCGTAACAAGCTCCGGGTCTTCCTGTGCCTCTGCCGCATTAATATTGAAAACTCTTCCGCGGCCTTGTCCATTCGTGTTCTCCTGGTTCGGGCAATTTCTAATAATGTGGCCCGGTTTTCCACATTTATAACAAACTACATTGGCATAACTTGCTCCGACACTACTTGCTCCGCCATTACTCGTTCCGACACCATTTGTTCCTCTCGTTCTATTAACCCCTAGTCCGTAGACCTCACACTTAGCCGAGCTATGACCATTTCTTTTACACTTGTTGCAAAATTTGGTGCAGAACCCCGAGTGATACTTTTCACACCTTTGGCATAGCTGCTTCTGATTGTTGTTGTTGTTGCGGTTATTATTGTTGTTGGGATGATTGTTGTAGTTGCTGTTGTTGTTGTTGTTGTTGTTGTTGGGCCGTTTGTTGTAGTTGTGATTGATGTTGCGATTGTTGGGATAATTGTTGCGATTATTGTTGTAATTGCTGTTGTTGTTGTATTGGTGATTCTTATCACCGTTTTCCTCTCACTTTCTTTTGACTTGCTTCACATCGGCCTCTTCAGCAGTCTGTTCTTTAATTCTTTCTTCAATCTGGTTCACTAGTTTGTGAGCCATTCTACATGCCTGTTGTATGGAGGCGGGCTCGTGTGAACTTATATCTTGTTGGATTCTTTCCGGTAATCCTTTCACAAACGCGTCGATCTTCTCTTCCTCATCTTCGAATGCTCCCGGACACAATAGGCACAATTCTGTGAATCGTCTTTCGTATGTGGTAATATCAAATCCTTGGGTTCGTAACCCTCTAAGTTCTGTCTTGAGCTTATTGACCTCGGTTCTGGGACGGTACTTCTCGTTCATCAAGTGCTTGAATACTGACCACGGTAGTGCGTACGCATCGTCTTGTCCCACTTGCTCTAGATAGGTATTCCACCATGTTAACGCAGAACCTGTGAAGGTATGCGTAGCGTACTTCACTTTATCCTCTTCAGTACACTTACTTATGGCAAACACCGAATCGACCTTCTCGGTCCACCGTTTCAATCCGATCGGTCCTTCGGTTCCATCAAATTCCAAAGGTTTGCAGGCAGTGAATTCTTTGTAGGTGCATCCTACACGATTTCCTGTACTGCTAGATCCAAGGTTATTGTTGGTATGTAGCGCAGCCTGTACTGCAGCTATGTTTGAAGCTAGAAAAGTACGGAATTCCTCTTCATTCATATTCACGGTGTGTCGAATAGTCGGTGCCATTTCCTTCAAAATAGTCAAATGGAACAAGTTAATCATACAGAATATTAAGAGTAGTTAATAGTATTTTGTAGCATAATATGAACTCATTTATAAAAGCTTTTTCTTCATATTAGCGTTTTATAAGTTTAAATTCGGGTAGTACCTACCCGTTAAGTTCATACTTAGTAGCTAATATACAATTCAACTACTACAATTCTATATGAAAAACTGATTATAATAATATTTCGTGTTCAAACTTTTATACAATATTTTACAAACTTACAATACTGCTTATTTTACATATAGCATGAAATATAGCACACAATAAATTTGATACAAGATGGTTGTGAAGATAATTCTAGCTAGTACACAAGTCGTTCAGCAAAGGCAATAAAGACACGTAATTCATACGTCCAGAAACAAGTCATGCATTCTGGTTTTACTAGGATTACTTCCCATCCTTGGTCTTGTGGAACATAACCATTATGGCCGTTGATAAGACAGCGTGTTGTAACTTCGTCAAAGGGACGAGGGTTACGTAATGTCCAACAGTCCCGTAACAATCTAAAAACCTCATTTCTTACCCCAATTACCGACTCCGTCACTTGTGGGAACGTTTTGTTTAATAGTTGTAGCCCGATGTTCTTGTTCTCATTTTGGTGAGAAGCGAACATTACTAATCTGTAAGCATAACATGCTTCTTTATGTTGCATGTTAGCCGCTTTTTCTAAATCACGAAGTCCAATATTCAGATATATTGAGTCAAAATAATTTCTTAACCCATTGCGTAAAATAGCATTTGGGTTCCCCGCAATATATGCGTCAAAGTAAACACATCGTAACTTATGGATTTCCCAATGTGATATCCCCCATCTTTTGAACGAAAGCCTTTTATAAACCAAGGCATTCTTGGAACGTTCTTCGAATGTCTTACAAACTGATCTCGCCTTAAATAGTTGTGCCGAAGAATTCTGACCGACTCTAGACAAGATTTCATCAATCATGTCTCCGGGTAGGTCTCTTAAAATATTGGGTTGTCTATCCATTTTGTGTTTTTATACTGTAAAATAGACAAGAGTAAGATTCATAAAAAAAAATACTTATTAATACAAGAAATTTTTACATATATCTTAAAGCATAAGCACACTATATTACATATATTACACCACACGAATACAACTATCTTATTCCGACTCGCTTGTTTCTTCTTCTTCGGTTTTGGTTCGTTTTGCCAAGTTTCTAGGGATATATGATGTTCCCCTAATACGAGCCGTCGTTTTCCACATTGGTTTAGAAAAACCTGGTGGTTTAGAGGTTCCCGGGTCATTGTTACAACTTAAGGACTTCGGGGGTTGACGATACATATAAAGTTCATCGGGGTTGGAATTAGATTTCTCTATTTTTATGCCCTTTCCCTTATTATTTTCTTTTGCCTTTTTAAATTCAGTTGGGGTAATTTCTATAACATCATCGGAATTCTCATCGGAATCCGATTCATCGGAGAATTGGTAATCCTCCCAATATTTTGCTTCCTTGGCGGAAACACCATTGACCATAATTAACCTTGGTCGGTTGGTTGAGGATTTTCTTTTACTTAACCATTTTATTATTTCCCCCACCGGTTCTATATCTTCATCCGGTTCCGATTCTTCTTCCGGTTCCGATTCTTCTTCCGGTTCCGACTCTTCTTCCGGTTCCTCTTCGGGAACTTGTGAATCAGTCCACGAATCATTCCAATTTATATTTGACTCTTCATTATTATTAGGTGAGTCAATGGGACTTGTTCTAGAGGTAGACATCTATCACATAATATCAAATGCGTTAAGAGATTAATATATCACATAATATTCACATGTTAAAAATATATAGTTTCCAACAAAATTTGTTAAGCAATCATTTTTCAAGTAAACACGGTCGAAGTCCAGACTCACTAATGCATCCTAACAAACTCGATAAGACACTAATGCAAAATTCTGGTTCTCTAAGACCAACGCTCGGATACCAACTGAAATGTCCCGTTCTTATTGATTAAAAACGTTCCATATTAATTGATTTCGTTGCGAGGTTTTGACCTCTATATGAGACATTTTTCAAAGACTGCATTCATTTTTAAACAAACCATAACCTTTATTTCATCAATAAAGGTTTAAAAAGCTTTACGTAGATTATCAAATAATGATAATCTAAAATATCCTGTTTACACACGACCATTACATAATGGTTTACAATACAAATATGTTACAACAAAATAAGTTTCTTGAATGCAGTTTTTACACAATATCATATAAGCATGGACTCCAAATCTCGTCCTTATTTAAGTATGTGACAGCGGAAGCTCTTAATAATCACCTGAGAATAAACATGCTTAAAACGTCAACAAAAATGTTGGTGAGTTATAGGTTTAACCTATATATATCAAATCATAAAAATAGACCACAAGATTTCATATTTCAATACACATCCCATACATAGAGATAAAAATCATTCATATGGTGAACACCTGGTAACCGACATTAACAAGATGCATATATAAGAATATCCCCATCATTCCGGGACACCCTTCGGATATGATATAGATTTCGAAGTACTAAAGCATCCGGTACTTTGGATGGGGTTTGTTAGGCCCAATAGATCTATCTTTAGGATTCGCGTCAATTAGGGTGTCTGTTCCCTAATTCTTAGATTACCAGACTTAATAAAAAAGGGCATATTTGATTTCGATAATTCAACCATAGAATGTAGTTTCACGTACTTGTGTCTATTTTGTAAATCATTTATAAAACCTGCATGTATTCTCATCCCAAAAATATTAGATTTTAAAAGTGGGACTATAACTCACTTTCACAGATTTTTACTTCGTCGGGAAGTAAGACTTGGCCACTGGTTGATTCACAAACCTATAACAATAAATACATATATATCAAAGTATGTTCAAAATATATTTACAACACTTTTAATATATTTTGATGTTTTAATTTTATTAAGTCAGCTGTCCTCGTTAGTAACCTACAACTAGTTGTCCACAGTTAGATGTACAGAAATAAATCGATAAATATTATCTTGAATCAATCCACGACCCAGTGTATACGTATCTTAGTATTGATCACAACTCAAACTATATATATTTTGGAATCAACCTCAACCCTGTATAGCTAACTCCAACATTCACATATTGAGTGTCTATGGTTGTTCCGAAATATATATAGATGTGTCGACATGATAGGTCGAAACATTGTATACGTGTCTATGGTATCTCAAGATTACATAATATACAATACAAGTTGATTAAGTTATGGTTGGAATAGATTTGTTACCAATTTTCACGTAGCTAAAATGAGAAAAATTATCCAATCTTGTTTTACCCATAACTTCTTCATTTTAAATCCGTTTTTAGTGAATCAAATTGCTATGGTTTCATATTGAACTCTATTTTATGAATATAAACAGAAAAAGTATAGGTTTATAGTCGTAAAAATAAGTTACAAGTCATTTTTGTAAAGGTAGTCATTTCAGTCGAAAGAACGACGTCTAGATGACCATTTTAGAAAACATACTTCCACTTTGAGTTTAACCATAATTTTTGGATATAGTTTCATGTTCATAATAAAAATCATTTTCTCAGAATAGCAACTTTTAAATCAAAGTTTATCATAGTTTTTAATTAACTAACCCAAAACAGCCCGCGGTGTTACTACGACGGCGTAAATCCGGTTTTACGGTGTTTTTCGTGTTTTCAGGTTTTAAATCATTAAGTTAGCATATCATAAAGATATAGAACATGTGTTTAGTTGATTTTAAAAGTCAAGTTAGAAGGATTAACTTTTGTTTGCGAACAAGTTTAGAATTAACTAAACTATGTTCTAGTGATTACAAGTTTAAACCTTCGAATAAGATAGCTTTATATATATGAATCGAATGATGTTATGAACATCATTACTACCTTAAGTTCCTTGGATAAACCTACTGGAAAATAGAAAAATGGATCTAGCTTCAACGGACCCTTGGATGGCTCGAAGTTCTTGAAGCAGAATCATGACGCGAAAACAAGTTCAAGTAAGATCATCACTTGAAATAAGGTTGTTATAATTATAGAAATTGAACCAAAGTTTGAATATGATTATTACCTTGTATTAGAATGATAACCTACTATAAGAAACAAAGATTTCTTGAGGTTGGATGATCACCTTACAAGATTGGAAGTGAGCTAGCAAACTTGAAAGTATTCTTGATTTTATGTAAATAGAACTTGTAGAATATATGAAGAACACTTAGAACTTGAAGATAGAACTTGAGAGAGATCAATTAGATGAAGAAAATTGAAGAATAAAAGTGTTTGTAGGTGTTTTTGGTCGTTGGTGTATGGATTAGATATAAAGGATATGTAATTTTGTTTTCATGTAAATAAGTCATGAATGATTACTCATATTTTTGTAATTTTATGAGATATTTCATGCTAGTTGCCAAATGATGGTTCCCACATGTGTTAGGTGACTCACATGGGCTGCTAAGAGCTGATCATTGGAGTGTATATACCAATAGTACATACATCTAAAAGCTGTGTATTGTACGAGTACGAATACGGGTGCATACGAGTAGAATTGTTGATGAAACTGAACGAGGATGTAATTGTAAGCATTTTTGTTAAGTAGAAGTATTTTGATAAGTGTATTGAAGTCTTTCAAAAGTGTATAAATACATATTAAAACACTACATGTATATACATTTTAACTGAGTCGTTAAGTCATCGTTAGTCGTTACATGTAAGTGTTGTTTTGAAACCTTTAGGTTAACGATCTTGTTAAATGTTGTTAACCCAATGTTTATAATATCAAATGAGATTTTAAATTATTATATTATCATGATATTATCATGTATGAATATCTCTTAATATGATATATATACATTAAATGTCTTTACAACGATAATCGTTACATATATGTCTCGTTTAAAAATCATTAAGTTAGTAGTCTTGTTTTTACATATGTAGTTCATTGTTAATATACTTAATGATATATTTACTTATCATAGTATCATGTTAACTATATATATATCCATATATATGTCATCATATAGTTTTTACAAGTTTTAACGTTCGTGAATCACCGGTCAACTTGGGTGGTCAATTGTCTATATGAAACATATTTCAATTAATCAAGTCTTAATAAGTTTGATTGCTTAACATGTTGGAAACATTTAATCATGTAAATATCAATCTCAATTAATATATATAAACATGGAAAAGTTCGGGTCACTACAGGTTTGGTGAGATGGAGATGAACGTACGGGAGTAATATTTGGGGAAGAATCTAGAAAAATGAAGATAATTCTCCCCACCTACACACTTAAGGGTTAAAAACCCATACATCACAACACACGGGTATTTATCAGTTATCTAAAATCTTTCGTACATCATTTGGCAACCCAAACGAAGTCCAAATTAGATAAACAAACTTGTTCTGTGACCCTTGTCATAAACTGGTCCTAACCACATCATTATTTAATAATAAATATAAAATTAAAATAAAAGCATATAATAACACCACACACCCTGAGGGCAAAAATAGTAATCTAACATCTAGGCCCGCTTCGAGGGTGTTACAAATCTACCCCCCTTAAAGAGATTCTGTCCTCGGAATCTACTAAGTCATAGCCAACACGGGTCACAGGTAACAAATACCAACACAATTTGTCACATCGGTAGCTACTCCAAAATACATCCTAAGATAACAAGCATTACCAAGGTTCATTAGTTTTCTCATCTGCCAACCTATAAGCGAAAATCATTAATTTAAAAACTCACCGTCACTAAGTCAATGCTAACCCTTTCTGTTACGACCAACTCCAATCATGCAACACAACATTCAGATAATTTATCCCGCAATTGTCTATAGCATCACAATTATCGCTTGAAGTAGTAACCAAGTACCAACAATCTACTGTTTAACAAGGGCCGTGCACGTCATCATTTATCCTAAGCTAAGCTAAGAGGATAACGATCAAGCAATTCAACACTAGATGCAATCAACATTCATTCAAATACAAGACAACCCAAAAGTATTATATAGACCCATCATCAACTTAATTGACTTCCACAAAAAGTTTCACGTCAAACTGTCACTACACCCCACTTTCTGAAGATACCAACGGTTATACACTGTCAATTTCATTGAATCGGACTGATCCATCAAATTTCGAGATTACCCATAAATTTAACCCATCACATCTTATATTCAGTTTATTCTAAGTCATCAGTCTGTTGTCAACGTGTCACATGAAGACGCAACTTAGTTAAGCCCACAATTCTACATCACCAAATCAACAAATGTCATGGGTATTACAAACAGCCACAACGGGCCACAACGTCAACTAAGTCAAATCATGTCCTACCGTCATACGCCTTACAAAGCTCTGTTCATTCTCGTAGGTCAAAAGTTATCTTATAGGTCTAAGTCAAATACACCATATGCTAGTCTACTACCCAAGGGTCAAGACCCGCTATATGCCGATCTGCAAACCTACTTACTTACACTACACGATATCCGAATCGTTCTTCACATTCTGGTCTAGAAAATAGTCTTTACCACTAGCTAAAGAAATTCAATGCTGACAACCTGCCGCTATCAAATAACTGAACAAGTATAATTTCGTCTGAATTCCAAACTTGATCTATCAATAATCTTACGAAATACCACAAAAATTCCATCTCATGTCTAGGTTTTACACACTAACTCTCGAGTCACTACTAATGACCCACTACCTGAAATCTGTCAATCATGATTTGAGGTTATCCCCGATTCACCATCATAGAATCTCCTAGATCAACTCACTCTAAAACACTGAATAATGGTTATCATTTACCTTAGAATACACAAACTTAGCTAGTTTCATCACTACAACATAGCCAAATCAACTCGGATTACACTAAATTTCCCAAACTCCGTAATTTAATACTTGTATCAATCCTGATATTTAAGAATTTCGTTGAAATTCGCTTATCTGGTTCAATGTTCCCCAATTATTCAACGACTAAATCGTTATTCTGATCAACTCAATCATAGTAGAAATGATTACCAACCCAATTTCAAATCAATTCAATCATTACATCACAAATCTTGAGTAAAGATTAATCGTCCACCCATTCCGAAAGTAGATATCTAAATATTAATTTCCTTAAGTAACATCAATACACATGCCCAACACCGATACAGTTACATCAGATAGATCGTTACTTGGCTAAAGTGCTACCAGAACCCACAATTAAATACCTAGTTCAAAATCGATTTCTAAGGGTTTCGTCATAAATCACTTATCTAGGTCGATACTTACCCGAAATTCATCACTTAAAGCATAACTTTATTCATATCATCATTAGAAGAAATACTTACAAATGCAATATTAAACGAACATTAATCATTCGAACATGGATTTCAAGTCAACGATATCCACTACCACAAGCAATAAACATCCATCTAACAATTAAATTCGTCAAATGATATCAATACACGTGTTTGACACCACTAAAACTATCTCTGCATCGACTTAATTTTGCTTCGAACTTCATCAGAACTCAAAACTAAAGCTGATTCGATCATCAATAGCCTAAGTCCAGATATTGTTCAACTAGCATTACTATGTCGAAAAAATCAACTCTCGATCAACAGTCATCGAAAATCGCATTAATCATCAAACAACATCCGATCTAACACTTGTTACATCTCTTCCGACTCTCGAAACTACTGTATGATTTACTATAACGTATTTCCGTTGGCCAGACGTAATACATCATTCTAAATCACACTTTCATTTCGAGTATTTCGGAACAAGATCTTAATAGAGTTTATCAATACAACACAGTCTATTTTCTCAAGTCACTTGTAGTTATAAATTCTCCACTATACCCCAATCAAATATATTTTACAATCTAAGACTATCAAAACCGCAAGAAGTCTTGTAAGTAAACACTTAACTTGGTTCTAGCTCGATCTTAATTCTACTAAGTCCTCTTTAGCAACCACATTTGAAAATCTGACCTAACATTCAATAAACTATACCTACTTACTTCATCTTATTTGCAAATACTATTATTGTCCGTCCTCAATCCTGCATTCAAATCTTCAAAAGATAAGATATTCACATTAGTCACTATCGAACTATCAGATCAATGATTCTACCTTAACAGTAATATGATCACTGTTCTAATCACGTCTCCCGACCTAGTCAAAATTCATCACAAGTCAGCTTGAACTGAATTCCTCTTCCGATTAAAGTCTTCTCCATTTCCAAGAAAGTCACTAAACGAACGTCTCCTACACTGACATCTAATGAGTCACATCAATTCACAAAAGTCAACAACTTCTCAGGACAACTCTACGAGTCTTACATAGCTAGTCAAATCCTACAACGGTACGGCCAGGCTAGTAATAATCCTCACATAACAACAAAACATAATTTTTCTATCTTTAATCAAGACTACATGGAAAGCTCCTTTCAAACATACTTCTTAAAGGTCACCACCAACTCACATGAGTCTAAGGCAGGAAAAGCAAATCCTCAAGGTCTTACTACGATCATAAACATCTGAACCAAAATTCTACATCATACATGACACTCAAACTATATACATACGACAGTAACAACAGGGTCTGTATCCTCTTATTAGAAGACAAGAAAACTCTACTCTATTTCAATCCTTAAGGGCCACTACGTGTGTCCCGTCGATCCATGGGAAAGAATTACATTTCACCTAAGTCCAACACAACAAGTCCCATCATACTATAATATCATAGGGTCCGTTATCTACTGGTTCAGTCACAGTCGCCAAACATGAAGACTACACTTCACATAGTTACACAATAGGGTTCGAGACTTTCACTACTCATCAAGGGGTCACTACCCTAATCAGTCTTTATGGGTTACTACGTGTGTCCCATCAGTCAACGGTCAGGAAATGACTTCATATTCGTCTTGGTTAATACTATAAATTATTCACCTCAATTCTTCCAGTCTAGGTCAACAGTAGTCTCACGTATAGTATAACATGCCATATAACAACAATTCACAACAGCATGACACAATATTCCAAAGGTCATGTCTATAAAGTCTCACAGAACATAGCAGTCAGTCTAAGGGAATAAAATCCAGATAGTGGCAAGGATAGTTCCAGACACAATCGTCGTAACTAGATCCGTCAACTATCATCTACTTCTATCTTACAGGAATAATTACTCTATCGCAATTAGAATCACTACTCATCACAGATTATCCTAACAACACATACAAAATTCGACAAAGACATGAACACAATCTACAGGTTCAATAATAATAATAGTTACAGTAATGTCACAAGAATGTACCATTATGAATAAGAAGACATCTTCTGTTTCTATCAACACCTCGATCGCACCCACACCCTTAACCCTCATCAACTCTGCAACTGAATCCTCATCATTGGAGCCACTTCAACTAATACTCGTCAAATCCTTCATCCAAATCGGCATAAAAACGCATTCACTGAAGTTCTGTCAGCATTGAGGGTTAACGGGGCACCAGCAGGGTGGAATCGATCTTCATACCTGTCTTATCACAACATCTCACACACAAAAGCTTAGTAGATAACCTGTTAGTTTCCGCCAACTAACTCATCAATACCTACTTCGCTCACTTAACACACCCCCAAGATATGTTTGACTCGACACACGGTTTGGGAACATGTCACTTCCGTGCGCATGCTGCCAAACCTACGCTCTGATACCAACTTATAACACCCCAATTTTTTTTTATACAGCGGAAGACCAATTTAACTAGTATATAAGTTAAAAATGTATATATACATATATAATCCACTTAATGAAAACATGTTAATAAATAAACGACCGGGTGTTATATTAAAACGTAAATGCAACTTTAATAGAAATGATGCGACATCAGAGTTTTCGGCTTTGTCAAACATATCTTCCAACATAACCTGCAGGGAAGATGTGGGGGATTAGCACGAAGCTAAGTGAGTGCAACTAACTACAGGCAATAGTATACAGGAACCGTCATACTAATCATGTCACATAGTCTAACACATAAACATCACCCAAGTGCCGTCTACAGAGACTCTGGCGGCTCGGCCAAACCATTAACCACCAGCTGATCGGACTGGGGCTTACCAGAAGTTCCTCCACCACCGTGTTGTATATATATAATCCACAAGCGACGGACGCGTCATTCACATATATATACACCACGATTGACTAGGCTACCACATGAGGAACCCAACCCGCAGGTTGATCTCTCCTACCGAGGCTACCACACAATAGGGACACACTGGGCTCCAGCAGACAAGCATCAACTAACATGCAGTCATCACAACATACTAACTAACAGTAGTAGCAAGTATATCTATCAAGCATGTCAATCATAATATAACATGCTACTCTATACTATATACTCCAGTTAGTCCCACTCACCGATACCGACATCACTCGGTAGTCTAATGTCACCGAGTCTTCTCCTCGTATGTATCACCTGAAAACAATACTCACAAGTTAGTTATAATATTATTATCATCAAAATACAAACGGGCAGCATAACGGCTAAAAATCAACACTTAGTAAAATTTTACACTTCCAAAGACACTCGGTCGACTATCAGAGACAGTCGGCCGACTGTCTACACTCACTCGGTCGAGTGTCTAGACACTCGGTCTATGGTCTCTCACAGACACACTCGGTCGATGGTCGAGTCAGTCGGTCGATGGTCGCGTTGGTCGGTCGACTGTCAAGAGACAGTCGGCCGACTGTGTTTATCTGCAGAAGCTGAAGAACAAAGTGACGGATTTCACCCAAAATCGACCAATTCTTGCTCTAGAGCTCGATTACGACCTCAAAACTGACCAAATCAAAGACACTAACCATGTAGAAACATAAACCCACAAGATTTGGACTCAAACAACATCAAATTCAACCACTTTGACCCAAATTACACACTTTGTAAAAACTTACACAAAAATCCAATTTTCTCAAAGATTAAAGCATGAAAACTTGTGATTCTTACCTTGATAGAATCAGTAGACAACAAAGAACACGATTCTAAGATCAATTTGAGCCCAAGAACAAGTTTTGATGATTAGGTTTGGTGAGATGGAGATGAACGTACGGGAGTAATATTTGGGGAAGAATCTAGAAAAATGAAGATAATTCTCCCCACCTACACACTTAAGGGTTAAAAACCCATACATCACAACACACGGGTATTTATCAGTTATCTGAAATCTTTCGTACATCATTTGGCAACCCAAACGAAGTCCAAATTAGATAAATAAACTTGTTCTGTGACCCTTGTCATAAACTGGTCCTAACCACATCATTATTTAATAATAAATATAAAATTAAAATAAAAGCATATAATAACACCACACACCCTGAGGGCAAAAATAGTAATCTAACATCTAGGCCCGCTTCAAGGGTGTTACATAATACGATAATGAATACGACGAGGAAGAGTACGAAGGCATGTACGGACACGATGGGTACGAAAACTATACATCAACTCTCTTGGTCTGTAAGGTTTTATTGGCACCAAAACTATTGGAAACATGACGAAACCGAAACCTCCTGTTTCGTACGCGATGTAATGTATAATCAAGTCTTTGATTTATTCATAGATAGTTGTGATGACCCAGAAATTTTTGACCAAATTTAAACTTAAACTTTATATGATTCCGACACGATAAGCAAAGTCTGTAATATTGAGTCTCAAAAAATTTGGAACTATGTTCATATAATCAATTTCCCTTTTGACTATGCTCGACAATTCACGAACATTTATGTGTGTATATATATATATATATATATATATATATATATATATATATATATATATATATATATATATATATATATATATATATATATATATATATACAATATATAGTTATAGTAATTGAAAACGTTAACAAAGTATTAGATGTATAATACTTTACATGAATGTATTTGTTTCAATATATGTTTAACATATATATCGAAGGAATTAAAAGATAATATTAAATGATTGAATTATCAGATACATTGTAATATGATTACGAGTCTCTGTTGTGAGGTCCACGTTGATTTGAGAAATCTTTCCATTTTAACAATATTCAGAAAATGGTAAAGTGATTTACAAGTGAGAACAAATGTGTCAATTAACGGGAATTAGACAAAAGTTAGTGGAGAATTGAATTTCATAATATTCAATTAATCTATTTTCAAACGTGCGGAAATGTTTTTTTAATTCAATTGAATTTGTTTATTAAAATATTTTGTTTAAATAAAATAATGATATTAATTATTATAATTAAATATATAAATAACTCGCAACGTGTATTTAAAATGTGTCTATGAATATTGAATATATATGTATTAATAACGAGACGATGATTTAATGAAGTAAATGATCAAAACACTCAAATGTATAAATTACATTCCTTGTAATATAAATTATTGGCGAATAAGTTTAATTATTAATAAAGGTGCGTGTCGCGAGACGTAAAGTACAAGTTTTCTTAGCGTACGAAAGGACGTTCGAAAAATCGGAACCGGGACATAAGTTGAGCGTTAACGTATAAGTTATCGGACCTAAAATTACAAGTCAACTATGCACATGAATATAATATAATATATATATAATTAATATAAATTATATTATATATATATATACATATATATATATATATATATATATATATATATATATATATATATATATATATATATATATATATATATATTAATATGTCGACAAGCAAGAAAACAAACGAGTGTGGGCTAGAAAGGCACCCCATGCGATCGCATGGGGAATGGCCTATAATGCCATGCGATCGCATGGCAGGGTTGTTGAGGCCAAGTACTATAAAGCTCGACGTTTTCTGGTCGAATTCATTCATCTGTTTTCTCTCAATCTCTCTACACTATATATATATATATATATATATATATATATATATATATATATATATATATATATATATATATATATATATATATATATATATATATATATATATATATATATATATATATATATTAATATTATTATTATTATTAAGATTAATATTATTATTATTAATCGTATTATTATTATTACTAGTATTATTATTATTAAGTATTATACAATAAAATACTATGACGAGGTTCTGCTCGCATGTTTTTAAAACGAGTTTTACGAGCGGGATAGAGCTAAGGAAATTATGGGTTATAACTATGGGGTTTATGTGTATGGCTCGGGGTATAGCTCGTGAGGTCAAACTAGTGTTTATTATCTCCGTCACATCTACCTACTTTCCTACAATATTGAATCACAATATTGATACGTGAGCATTCATATCTTATCTTTTATATATTAATAGTGTATCCACGTCTAGTGCTCGAGTATATATGTTTATACATGCTTGTATGCTAAATTTCGTCGTTAGATAGTTTTACGATGAATCACGAATTATTACATATACTACTGATATAAGGTATATGACATGCATGTTATTGAAAAGCTGGCGAAAAAATAATAACTTTTCATTTAGAAATCGCGTGATTTCGATAAACGGATTAAAAGATATGGTCAACTGAATTATGGTTAACGTTAATTGAAATTGTGTTTGAAACTGTAAATTAATATTTAAATAACTTGTCTATGAGATTGATAAATGGGATTTTTATATATTACTAATCAAGTAAATAAATTTCTATATAAGGCACGTTTTGTTTTGTTGATCAATTGTCAAAGTTGACTGTCTTATCATGTTTTAAAGCTTTATAAACACTATAATCTGATATTACAAGTATTGAAAAACTATGTGAAATAATAAAACATGTTCGATTGCCATGATAATTCAAATATAATATAGCTCCTGAAATAAATAATATTTTGAGTTTGATAAACTATAAATTCGTTCAATTATCAAGACTTATACTATGTTAATAAACATGTATAGATTTAAAGATCATATTGGGTCAGGTTGAATTTTGAGATGACTTTTGTTAAATTCTGCATGTCAGTCTCGAGCATTAGGATTGTGATACACTATGACCCGACCTAACTTGTTAGACATTTATTGACCAACATATGTTCTCTAGGTTGAGATCTACGGTTATTTTGCATTCCGAGTTTCAGTCACATTTTGGTGAATGACCTTATGTGCTGCTAAGGTGAGTTTCATTTGCTCCCTTTTTAAATGCTTTTGCAATCTATATTTTTTTGCTGAGAATACATGCACTTTATTTTAAACGCAATGGATACAAGTACATACTAAATTCTACACCGAGTTTGAACCAAAAATCCCTTAGCTTTGGTAACTAGTAACTGCCGGTTATAAGAACTGGTGGGCCTGAGTAGTTATATATGTATCCATAGGGCTTGACATCCCCGTCTGTTCCAGGTATAGAAACCCTAGCCTGAACTATAAAACAGATGTATGCTATTTGAGTTTAGTACACGTTGGATTGCGTGTATTGTACATGTTGGTTAAATGTATGTTAAAACAGGGGTACTTATTATATATACGTTAAAGTTTAGTTACCAGGGTGCTCAATCTTGTAGAATATTTTGATAAACGTTTCTGGATGAAACAACTGAAATCTTGTGATCCACCTTTATATACAGATTATGCGCAACATTAAAACTATGAACTCACCAACCTTTGTGTTGACACTTTAAAGCATGTTTATTCTCAGGTTCCTAGAAGTCTTTCGCTGTTTGTTTATATGTTATACAAGCTATTGTGCATGGAGTCATAAATGCTTTATTCGAGAAAACGTTGCATTCACAAAATCATCACCATGTATCTTATTTTGACTGCATTATCAACGGATGTAGTATTGTAAACTATTATTTACGGTGATTGTCTATATGTAGAAATCATCAAACGTCAAAAACCTTGGAATTAGATATTCATTTATGGTGTGCCTTTTCAAAAGAATGCAATGTTTACAAAACGTATCGTGTAGAGGTCAGTACCTCACTGTGAAATCGATGAATGATGTATTAATCCAAATGGATTTAGACGGGTCATCACACGTAGCCTACTTAATCATTGGAGACAAGAAGAAGGTGATCCCTTCCATCCACCCCATTTCCCTCTTGGCGAAGAACCTGAAGCACTTACCGGCGAACCTGTTCGAGACACCATTTTCTTTCTCATTTCCAGAGTATCTCGTCATGATAATATACTATCTCAAATTCTGAATCTTATACATCCGCTCGTCCGAACTGACAATCATCCAGGTGTAATAGAAGAAGTCAATGAGCTTCGCGCTCGAGTATTGGCTTTGAAGAATATGGTGCAAAGGTTACAAGCACCAGCAGCATCACCGACATCAACAGTACCACCATCATCAACACCAACAGTACCATTACCACCTCCAACAACATCCACATCACAAACCCCAACCCCCTACGAGCATCAACGTCATACACCCTGTAAATACAAAGGAATACCAACAACAATAACCGATGAAGTATTGATTCATAACTTCGTTGGAGAAACATTCTGCGACGATTATGTAATCTCTAAAGTCTTAGAGATTATCTATTCTAGCCTTAACCATAAATCAGATGAGTGAACCGAAATGATAGAAGAAAGAGTAGAAACCCTGACAAGATTAGTGCGTGATTTACAAGCTAGACTTGTTATACAAGCACCACCGGTAGTACCACCAGCATCATCATCAGTATCACCAACACCAGCAATATCCGTAACATCACAAACTACACCAGCTACATAACCACCGACGATATTGACATCACAATCATCAACGGATATATTGTATCAACGAGTTATGAAGTACTAACTCATTTCCTCTGAAGAATTTATATGTATATTTTATATATATATGAGTTTTGAAACCACAATAGTTATTCTGGTACTAAGTTATTACGTATGGATTTTAACTAGTAATTACTACTTGGTTAGTTCATATTACTAATATGCAATGATGTGTATCCTTCATTAATGACTTAACAATCGTTAACTACAATCTCTATTTCAAATTCAATGAATTCATTTTCATAATAAACTAAGTGTATTATTCATTTACATGTTTGATTTTACACTTTCGATATACTCGAAACTTTCTAGAAAACATCATTCGTACCTTGCGAAGTTAACAAGAGTTCCATGAGCACCAACATGATTCACTGAGGAAATATCAATAAAACTGAATAATGAAGTATTGATTACATTAGTGAAATACTCTGGGAAGATTATGTAATTTCTAATGTTTTAGAGATTATTTACTTCTAGTTCCAGCCGAAAATCAAATGAGTTTAATAGTATATTAACTCATTAAATCCGTATTACATCCGAAGAAAATATACATATATATATTTTCATAAAGACTGTAGCAAAATTCTTCTGTACAAAACATTACTTGTGAAATTTTTAACGGGTAGGTAATACTTGGGAAATATATAAGTTTACAATTAATATGTTACACTGTACATTATTCAATTTTGATTCAAGAATCATTAACTATACTCACTACATTCACAGCGATATACATTCTTCCATAAGAATCACAACAACCATTTTCATACAAATTCGATTACACATTCTGATTTTTGACAGATCATAATCCGAGTCAAGATTTAACAGAAGATATCACTATTAGATTTTCACATCTTACAAAACCATACTTTGAATTCAAAACTATGCTAGATCCTTTAACATTATTATTACCGAAAATAACTTTGCAATTCCTTTTCAAAGTAGCCAGTTTTATCACACCTCCAGCAAATTAACTTCGATTTTTCATTCGAATAAGCCTCATTATAACTTTGATATACACGTTTGCTCTTTCGTCGTCGTTACCGGGGAACCTTTTATATTCCACCACATTATCAGCAGATGTACCAGGAACTTCGTTACTCTTTGGCGTAAGCCTCTCTGAAAAATCATTATATGCACTCATTGAAACCCCATCATCTACTCATCTGTATCATGTAACGATCATTGCCATACCAATTACCGAGAATCAGCAATCAGTATTTCGAATCTCGCAGCGTTTCTACATCAACAGTTATATGTATACATATAACATTTATCTCCTAGAATTATGATCTTCAATTCTGAAATTCTGAAAAGCACCCAGTCTACGAATCAATACTCTGAATGTTGAAAAAGCTTAATGAAGCAGCAAAAACTGTAAACGACCTTAACAGTCGAAGGTTTGATGATAAAAGTTGGCAAAGCTCAGAAAAGTTGGAACTGAAAAACGGATTGAGCAAACCATGAAGGAGGCTGTGGACAAATCACAAAGACTAAACCCGCCTTCAAAGAATCCAAATGATTCAGTATCTGCTGAAATCATTAACGAATACCTTGCTCCTGACTCTAAACCTTTACGAACAAATCTTCATCATCATCTTTCAATATTAGAAATTCTAAGATATTATCATATCTTTCATTATAAATATCTTCGATATTTCTGAAGATATCTTCATAACTATTATTATCCGAAATTATTTATCTCTTCGCGCTATCTGTGTTACATCATAAAAGAAACTATTTTAGTTTCTAAATTCGAAAAATGGATGTTTTTGAAGTAATGTTGGGAATTGAAGCATGAGTTAGCATAATATAATGACACTTGATCAACATGATTATATTACAGTAAGTCATGCTGAGTTTCTAATGGAACGTGATAAAGGTTCACAGATCATACCCTCATCATGAACCATGTTACATAACTCTTTCATTCTATTTAACCTCTAAACATATCAAGAAAATATTTTTCTTGATGATTCGGTCTTTTCCGGATATTCTGGTAATTTGACAAATCAAATCGTGCTATTACCTTTCCTTTCTACTTTGTATATTATGATCATTCTAAACTCCATACCTACGAATTCTGGACCATTACTTGCGAAGAGAAACAAAAGCATGAAGCTCCGAAATAGAAATGGGAGTATAAATCACAGCAAATAGGAGAGAGCATTAACTGTGGATGTCAATGATTATAGAAAGACAGAAGCAGAAACATCGAAATATAAGGGAAGATATAAATCCCAACAACAACCCAGAAATTTACAAACCGTATATATCGATGCATGTAGCAATACAAAGACAGGGGAGAACTAAAAACACTATAAAACCAAGAGTATAGTAGAAGTAAATAGATCCTTCCGACGAAAGATAAAAAAGAAGAACGACAGATATGAAAGTTAGGAGTATATCAAGAAGCAGAACTGGATGGAGCATATTGACGAATGCTTTAAAATATGAATTGAGGGAGAAAGAATAGAAGGTATGAGCTGTGAAAAATAAGGAATGAAGAGGGTGGATTTATAGTGAAATATCTGACAGAGCAATCAAAACAGATTATCGCATTCAACCAAAGAAGATCCTATCTCCTTAACTACCGAAGAATCAAATCTTATTACGAAGATTTTCCTCTAAATCCCTTGAAATCCGGAAATCCACCGTGACTTGTAAGACCCAAATTATTATTGTACAGCAGTGTAAATATGGTACATGGAAGTGTGGGTAACATTGTGCAGTTAAACAGAAGTCAGAAACTGCCCAGACACTTGTGCGCACCGCGCAAGGTTATGTGTGCGCGTCGCGTACTAGCCCTCTGCAGAGATTCCTGTTTTTAAATTAAAGTTTAATGAGGGACATTATTGTCCTTTCACTTGAGGCCGGGTTTAGGTCACTTATGGCCAGTTTTGTGGTGGTTGAAACACATTCAACACAACCACCAACATCATCTTCAATTCCACTTCAATTTTAGAGAGAGAAACCCTTTGAGAGAGAGAAAGCTCAAATCAAGGAGGAAGAAGCTTGATTCGGGTTAAAGCTCAAGTATTAAAGTTGTTCATCTAGCTTTTAGCTACGTTTTGGTTGTGGTGGTATGTTCTAACCTTGATTTCTTTACTTTGATTTATATAAGGGTAGGGTTTGGGTAAATGGTGAACATAAAACCCATATTTGGTGATTTTGGGTGTTCTTGGGTAAGATTGAGTCATGAAGACTCAATAGTAACTAACCTAGAGTTTCAAGGTGTTAATTGGTGTTTATGAGTCTTAATTGGTTAGTTAATTACTAGTACACCTAGATATTATGTAAATAGGTGTTATTTGGGTTATTGGATAACCCGAAATGGGTGTGTTGTGTGATGACCCGGAAATTTCCGATCAAATTTAAACTTTAATCTTTATATGTATCCGACACGATAAGCAAAAATGTGTAATGTTGAGTCTCGAAAGTTTTGAAACTATATTCATGTAATCAAATACTCTTTGACCATGCCCGATGATTCACGAACAATTATGTGTAAATAAAGATATATACGTATTCATAGGTGTGATTATGAAATTGAAATATATTAATGAAACATTGAACGGATTAGTTAATATGAATATAAGCTATGAGATCTATCTAATGAGGTTGGAAATGTTATCAAGGTATTGATTGAATAATACTTTATACGAACGTATTTGTTCGATGTAAGTTTATCGACGAGATTAAAAGATAATATCAAATGATTAAATTATCGGATACATTGAACTATGATTATGAGTCTCTGTTATGAGGTCCACTTTGAATTAGGAAATCCTTACTTTTTTAACGGTATTCGGAAATTTAGTGAAATGATACGCATGCAAGAACGACAGTGTTCTTATCGAGGATTAGTCAAAGGTTGGTGGAGGGTTGAATTTTATAACACTTGGTTGATAACTTGCAATGTATATAGAACGTGATTATGTATGTTAGATATATTAGTTAGGTAAAAGATAGTAACCCTTGTTCATTGATTCGATCTATAATTAGATATTTTAACTAGAGCCTTTGAGAAATTAAAGTAAAGGTTGGCGCATAAATAAGTTATATCAGATTAAGTTTTCGAGCATAACCGTTAGGTGATATAACAATATCTTGTATTCACACGATTTTAATGTTATATATATATATATATATATATATATATATATATATATATATATATATATATATATATATATATATATATATATATTGGTCTTTGAAATTTAATTAATTTTGAAAACTGAAATATTATATTAGTAGATAAATAGTTCAAACAAATGCATTATGTATAAGTTTATAAATTTTAAATGTACATATATTTTATATTAGTCATAAAACGTTTTGATTCAAACTAATAAGATTAAATATATATTTTGTTATATAAAGAGACGTCGATTTATAAAAGAAAATGACCAAAACACTCAAAAGATTAAGTTACACTTTGAGTGGGTTAGTTTTTAATTAATTTAAGTCTAGTTAATAATAAAGGTACATATCACAAAACGTTTAATTTAAAATAAAATATTTTGATAAACAACGAGTCACTGATTTATAAAAGTAAATGACCACAACGCTCAATTTTATAAGTTACATTTTTTTATAAGGTAATTTATTGATGAGTAAGTCAAATTATTGATAAAGGTACACGTCGCGTAACGTAAAAGACTAATTTCCTAATCGTACGAAAGTGCGCCCGAAAAACTGAAAGTGGTACATGAGTTGTGAGATCACGCCCGTGTCATTTTTGTAAAAATTATAATTTTTCCATGAGCGTAAATATAATATAATATTTAATTAATTCTAAAGATTAAATATAATATATATTAAATAAATTATAAATCTATATAACATATGTAATATAAGGATGGAGTGTCGGCCAGGAATTTCAATGCATAACAGCTGGAAACATGATCATGCGAGTGTTGGCTAAAATGCTATAAGTTCGATATATTTGCTCCCGAATTCATTTTACTCTTCGGTCTCTCAAAACTCTCTCTATATACATATTATATTTATAATAATTATAATAATAATTATTATTATTATAGAGATTAAAACTATTATTATTATTAATCTTATTTTTATTACTAGTAGTATTATTTGTATTACATAAAATACTACGACGAGGTTCTGCCCGCGTGCTCTCAGAAATGAATTTTTTTGAGTAGGATAGGGCTAAGGAAATTATGGGTTATAGCTATGGAGGTGATGGGTATGATTCATAGGTATACTCATGGGGTCAATTTAGTGTTTATCATCTCCGTTGCGTCTACGTACTTTCCTGCAATATTGAATCTCAATATTGATACGTGAGTACTCATAATTTAATTTTTACATACTAATAGTGTATCCCTGACTAGTGCTCGAGAAAATAGGATTATGCATATTTGTACATTTGATATTGCCCTTAGATAGGTTATGTTGAATCTTAAAGGTTGTTATACTAGGGATGAAATAAGGTATAAGATATGCATGTCATTGGAAAGCTAATGAAAAATTAAGAACTTTTCATTTAGATATCGAATGAATTCGATGAACGATTAGAAAGTTATGAATTAAACAATTAATTTCGTAATTAAGATTGCTAATGATAATTAGTGAACTAATTTTTTGGGTAATAAAAAGTGGTTATTTAGATTCTACTCGTTGAGTAGATGAATTTTCATATAAAGCACGTCTCGTTTCGTTGAACGGTTGTCAAGTTATGGATAAAAGAAGTTTTGTAAATTTTGTTGAAACGTCGAAACGAAAACTGAAATTCTCGCTGATCTGCGTTGTTTCAGATTAAAACAAAAATACCACTGAGTTCTTTGCTGTAAGGTCTAATAAACGACTCTGGCCGTTTGTCAATTCGAGTCTCGACGATTTTTCTAAAAATCGTCAAAGTTGACTGTATGGTCACATTTTAAAATTCTAAAAAGAGCTGAAACTTTTGATTAAAAATGTCAGTTTTGTATCAGTTGTCATGGTCGGCCTGATGTGTGTTTACTTTTGCCAAAAATCATGTTATATCTTTGTGGTAACGAGAATTTGAAGGCTTTGACCGTTTGCCAATTCGAGTTTCGAGGAATTTTCTAAAAATCTCCAAAGTAGGCTACTCGGTCACTTTTGTAAATTTATTAAAGCTGAAAAATTAACTTTGAAACGCCGAAACCGCGTTGGCAACTACGAGTTGTCTAGGTTTAGTTTACTTCTGTAAAAATTTATGCTTAATCTTTTTGGTAATATGTAACTTTTATCTTTGGCCGTTTATCAATCGGAGTTCCGATAATTTTTCTAAAAATCGCTGAAGTGGTCGTTTAGTCATGTTTGACCGAAAAATCATTTTTGTATAAGTTATTGTATTTTTGCATGCGACCTCGTTTTTACTTTAACCTTTGACTTTTGACTTTAATCTTTGACTTTTGACCTTGAACTTTGACTTTTCCGTTAACTTTTCAGTTAATATTTTTGTATTGACTTTCTCTAAAAACTAAAATACTATATTTTATGATTATGAAACCAGTTGTGATACATTGTTTCACACGTCACCTTTTACTAGAATTTTAACTAAACATGAGTAATATAACATGTTACTATACTGTTGAGTCTGACTCGAGCATTAGGATTGTGGTACACTATGACTTGGCCTAAATTGTTAGACAAATTTTGACCGATATATAAATATGTATAATTAATATAGGTTCGTGAATCCGAGGCCAACTCTATACTTATTCAATGTCGTTATATGTATTTTTACTACAAAATACATTAGGTGAGTTTCATTTGCCTTTTTACCCTTTATATTTTTGGGCTGAGAATACATGCGCAACTTTTATAACTGTTTTACGAAATTGACACAAGTACGTGAAACTACATTCTATGGTTGGATTATCGAAGTCGAATATGCCCCTTTTTATTAAGTCTGGTAATCTAAGAATTAGGGAACAGACACCCTAATTGACGCGAATCCTAAAGATAGATCTATCGGGTCCAACAAGCCCCATCCAAAGTACCGGATGTTTTAGTACTTCGAAATTTATATCATGTCCGAAGGAGGATCCCGGAATGATGGGGATATTCTTATATATGCATATTGTTAATGTCGGTTACCAGGTGTTCAATCCATATGAATGATATTTTTGTCTCTATGCATGGGACGTATGTTTATAAGAAATGGAAATCTGAAATCTTGTGGTCTATTAAAATGATGGAAACGATTGTTTAAGTTAAACTAATGAACTCACCAACCTTTTGGTTGACACTTTAAAGCATGTTTATTCTCAGGTACGAAAGAAATCTTCCGCTGTGTATTTGCTCATTTTATAGATATTACTTGGAGTCATTCATGGCATATTTCAAAAGACGTTGCATTCGAGTCGTCGAGTTCATCAAGATTATTATCAAGTCAATTATAGTTGGATATATTATGAAATGGTATGCATGCCTGTCAACTTTCGATGTAATGAAAGTTTGTCTTTTCAAAAACGAATGCAATGTTGGTAAAATGTATCATATAGAGGTCAAGTACCTCGCGATGTAATCAACTGTTGTGAATCGTTTATAATCGATATGGACTTCGTCCGGATGGATTAGGACGGGTCTTCACAGTTGGTATCTGAGCGGTGGTCTTAGCGAACCAGGTCTTGCATTAGTGAGTCTAACTGATAGTCGTTAGAATGCATTAATGAGTCTGGACTTCGACCGTGTCTGCATGTCAAAAGTTTTGCTTATCATTTAGTGTCGAAAAATTATTTGCTTATCATCCTTAAAGTCTAAGACACGTCTTACTGCCTTTATTGCATAGACAGTGTATAGTTAAATTCATATCTTAGCGTATCTGTTATTGTTACCTTTGCCTGACAGCTTCCGTAGATTCCTCCGTAGCTTATGGGATTTTAGTATTATATATGCATATGTAAATTATGTATTGCAGGGTACTAATCTACATCCTATAATCTATTCCTTATCGAAAATCCCTCATCTGATCGTACGAGATGAATCCCTCAACCAGTTCGAGTCCATCAGATTTCGATAGCTATTTCGATAGTTATTTCGACAGCTATTTCGATATGGATTTCCACTCGAGCTCCGAAAGCAGAGTAACCAGAATGAATCGATCAATTAGCCATCATCTATTCTGAATGAATTGGAGATGGGTTCGTATTCGACTTAATCAATGGAAACGCGAAGAAGGCGATCATTTCCACTAACCAAATTCACCTCTTGACAATGAACCTAAAACGTTTACCGGCGAACCTGTTCGAGACACCATTTTCTCTCTCATTTCCAAAGTATCTCATCACGATCATATACTATCTCAGATTCTAAACCTCATTCATCCGCTCGTCCGAACCGACAATCATCCCGGTGTAATAGAAGAAGTTAACGAACTTCGCGCATAAGTTGTAGTCTTGGAAAATATGGTGCAAAACGTACCAGCTTCATCCAAATCACCGGCACCAACAGTACCACCAACAACCCAAATTTCAATATCACATGCCTCAACATCTCAATCTATACCTCGAGTATAATCATCATTCTACATGACATTCTACATCAGTTATCTTCGTTCGACATGGTGATTATGTAATCTCTAATGTTTTAGAGATTATTTATTCTAGTTCCAACTGAAAACTAAATGAGTTTAATATCATGTTAACTCATTAAATTCATGATTACATCTGAAGAAAATATATATGTATATATGTTTTCATAAAGATTGTAATTAAAAATTCTTTTGTACAAACTGTTAATAATAAAAATATTTTAACGGGTAGGTAATACCCGAGGAATGTTTAAATTTCACATTAATAAGTTACACTGTATATTCTTTGAATCTGATTCAACAGTTATTCACTATCCTATTTACAACCACCGGGATACTTATCCGTTCACCAAAGAATAACTATTTTCATTCAAATTCAATTTCATATTTGAATTTTGACCTATCAGAATCCAACAAGTGGCATAATGAAGAAATAATGGACACAATAAAAATTGATTAGAAACAGACTAATTAACAATATTAAATTTTATTAGGAAACCACGCTAACAAAATCCTAGCTAACTGTTCCTAGCTAACTGTTAATTCCGTATTACATTTTATTTATCGCAATTTATTTATCGCAATTTATTTTATCGCAATTTATATTCTCGCAATTTTATTTATTGTCATTTAATTTCTGTTATTTACTTTACGCACTTTATTTATCGTCATTTAATTTCTGTTATTTATTTTACGCACTTTAAATATCGGGACACGTATACAAGGTTTTGACATATCATATCGACACATCTATATATATTATTTGGAATCACCATAGACACTCTATATGCAGTAATGATCGAGTTCTCTATACAGGGTTGAGGTTGATTCTATAATAATATATATACTTTGAGTTGTGATAGAGTCTGAGACATGTACACGGGTCACGATACGTATTAATTAATTCAAATATTATATATTAAACTATATATGAATGATTGCACTGTCAACTGTGGACTATCGACTGTGGACTAATAACATTGGACAATTAAAATGAATTAAAATATTGAATATAACATATGAAACTAAACAATTCTTCAAGTTTGCCACTTGATTTCGTCTTAAACCTCATTTGTATCTTCACGATTACATTCTGCGTTCAAACCTTTCATGATTCTTGAAAACACCTCAATCGATAGGATGAATCAACCGCACTTCATCTACGGAAGGAAAGATTTATGCATATAGTTATGCACCTGAGAAACTCTCGGCAATTGAGTAAAAGTTCAACACGTAGCCGCGTCAGATCCTTTGGCATTTATTAACAAAAACTACTTTGCGATCCCTTTTCAAAATTAGCCAATTTTGTCACAACTCCAACAAGTCAACTTCGACTTTTCGTACGAAACAACCTTATTATAACGTTTATATATACGCGTGCTCTTTTATTGTTACCAGGTAACCTTTCATATTCCATCATATTACCATCAGCGTTTAATCATCTAAAAACACAATTCTCCTGAAACCACCTCGGATTAATAACCGATGATTCAGATATCATAGCATTAAATGCAGAGGAAACAGAAAAATGGTAGATGGTCTAAACGGACAAAAGTTTGATGATAAAGAAAGGAGTGTTAGGAACGCTCGATAGAAAATTGGGTATTGAAAAACATATTGAGTTACCCATGAAGGAGACCAAGGACAAATACAAGGACCAAATCCTATATTCAAAGGATTCAGGTAATTCTGGATCCGTTGAAATCTTTAGAGAATATCTTGCTCCGAAGTCATGTTAAAATCTTGCGGAAAATCTTTCTCCATCAACCGTCGAACTTAGAAATTCCAAAATATCATCATCAATATCTTTGATATTTCTGAGGATATTTTCATAAATATTCTCGTCCGAAATTATATACCTCTTCGTGCTTCTTGTGTATCAATATATTGGAAACATTCAATAGAAAATATAGTACCGAAAAGCAGATTATGCGAAACTATGAAGAAAGCCGTGGATAAATCACAAAGAATAAGTTTGACTTCAAAGAATCCAAATAATTCAATGTCTGCTAAAGTCTATAGTGAATAACTTGCTCCTTACTCTAAACCCTTGCAGACAATAGTTTCTATCATCCTCTGATCTTAGATATTCTGAGATATTATCGTACCTTTCATTATAAATATCCTCCATATTTCTGGAGATATTTTTATAACTATTCTTATCTGAAATCATTAATCTTTTCGTGCTATCAGTATTACATCATATAGAAACTGTTAGTTTCTATATTCTGTAAATTTTCAAGCTTAAAATATGAATGTTATTGAAGTAATGATGGGAACTGATGCATGAGTTAGTATAATATAATGACACTTGATCAACGTGATTATATTACAGTAAGTCATGCTGAGTTTCTAAATGAAACGTGATGATTCACAGATCATAACGTCATCATGTGCCATGTTACATAACTCTTTCATCCTACTTAACTCCGTAACAAATCAAGAAAATGTATTCTTGATGGTTCTATCTTCCGTGATGTTGATAAATTTGAAAATCAAATCGTGCTATCACGTTCCTTCATGCTTAGAACATTATAATCATTCGAAACTCTATATCTATAAATTCTGGACCATTATTCGCTTGACTTGAAGTCGGGAAGAGAAAACAAAAGCATAGAGCTTTGAAATATAAGGGAGAATATAAAGTCCGATAACAACACATAAATTACAAACCGTGTATATCAATGTTTATCGCAACATAAAGACACGGGAGAATTAAAAACATTATAATCCCGAGGGCGAAGTAGAAGAAAGCAGATTCCTCTGGTGGAAGTTGGAAAAGGAGAATGATTGTTGCGATAGTAAGGATGAGGACAAGGATCAGAACTGGATTAATCATTTTCAGAATCTTTTGGATGTATGAACTAAGAAAGAAAGTATAAGAATGGTGAGAATAATGGAAAGGAAGAGCTTAATTTATACTGGAAATATCAGACGTAGTAATCGGGGCAGATCACCGTATTTAATTAAAGAGATCTTAATTTCCATAAATCCCGAAGAATCAGATTTTATAGATCTTCAAGATTTTCTTTAAATCCCTTAAATTCCGGAATTCAACCAAGGCAATGTCAAAAGTTAAGACGCGCCTTATTTTCTAAATTCAAACCTGACTACGTCAAAAGTTAAAAACAAATCTTTGTTTCTCATTTCATCCTTTTGTGAATAGCTTCATTCGCACTCTTCGAATAATCGAATTATTTTTATCCATATTACTCAATGATGATAAAACTCAAGTTATCAACTCATATTCGTCAGGAAAACATATTTATTGTTAGCCATGACGACCTCGATCAAATTTCGGGACGAAATTTCTTTTAACGGGTAGGTAATGTGATGACCCGGAAATTTCCGATCAAATTTAAACTTTAATCTTTATATGTATCCGACACGATAAGCAAAAATGTGTAATGTTGAGTCTCGAAAGTTTTGAAACTATATTCATGTAATCAAATACTCTTTGACCATGCCCGATGATTCACGAACAATTATGTGTAAATAAAGATATATACGTATTCATAGGTGTGATTATGAAATTGAAATATATTAATGAAACATTGAACGGATTAGTAAATATGAATATAAGCTATGAGATCTATCTAATGAGGTTGGAAATGTTATCAAGGTATTGATTGAATAATACTTTATACGAACGTATTTGTTCGATGTAAGTTTATCGACGAGATTAAAAGATAATATCAAATGATTAAATTATCGGATACATTGAACTATGATTATGAGTCTCTGTTATGAGGTCCACTTTGAATTAGGAAATCCTTACTTTTTTAACGGTATTCGGAAATTTAGTGAAATGATACGCATGCAAGAACGACAGTGTTCTTATCGAGGATTAGTCAAAGGTTGGTGGAGGGTTGAATTTTATAACACTTGGTTGATAACTTGCAATGTATATAGAACGTGATTATGTATGTTAGATATATTAGTTAGGTAAAAGATAGTAACCCTTGTTCATTGATTCGATCTATAATTAGATATTTTAACTAGAGCCTTTGAGAAATTAAAGTAAAGGTTGGCGCATAAATAAGTTATATCAGATTAAGTTTTCAAGCATAACCGTTAGGTGATATAACAATATCTTGTATTCACACGATTTTAATGTTATATATATATATATATATATATATATATATATATATATATATATATATATATATATATATATATATATATATATATATATATATATATATATATATATATATATATATATTGGTCTTTGAAATTTAATTAATTTTGAAAACTGAAATATTATATTAGTAGATAAATAGTTCAAACAAATGCATTATGTATAAGTTTATAAATTTTAAATGTACATATATTTTATTTTAGTCATAAAACGTTTTGATTCAAACTAATAAGATTAAATATATATTTTGTTATATAAAGAGACGTCGATTTATAAAAGGAAATGACCAAAACACTCAAAAGATTAAGTTACACTTTGAGTGGGTTAGTTTTTAATTAATTTAAGTCTAGTTAATAATAAAGGTACATGTCACAAAACGTTTAATTTAAAATAAAATATTTTGATAAACAACGAGTCACTGATTTATAAAAGTAAATGACCACAACGCTCAATTTTATAAGTTACATTTTTTATAAGGTAATTTATTGATGAGTAAGTCAAATTATTGATAAAGGTACACGTCGCGTAACGTAAAAGACTAATTTCCTAATCGTACGAAAGTGCGCCCGAAAAACTGAAAGTGGTACATGAGTTGTGAGATCACGCCCGTGTCATTTTTGTAAAAATTATAATTTTTCCATGAGCGTAAATATAATATAATATTTAATTAATTCTAAAGATTAAATATAATATATATTAAATAAATTATAAATCTATATAACATATGTAATATAAGGATGGAGTGTCGGCCAGGAATTTCAATGCATAACAGCTGGAAACATGATCATGCGAGTGTTGGCTAAAATGCTATAAGTTCGATATATTTGCTCCCGAATTCATTTTACTCTTCGGTCTCTCAAAACTCTCTCTATATACATATTATATTTATAATAATTATAATAATAATTATTATTATTATAGAGATTAAAACTATTATTATTATTAATCTTATTTTTATTACTAGTAGTATTATTTGTATTACATAAAATACTACGACGAGGTTCTGCCCGCGTGCTCTCAGAAATGAATTTTTTTGAGTAGGATAGGGCTAAGGAAATTATGGGTTATAGCTATGGAGGTGATGGGTATGATTCATGGGTATACTCATGGGGTCAATTTAGTGTTTATCATCTCCGTTGCGTCTACGTACTTTCCTGCAATATTGAATCTCAATATTGATACGTGAGTACTCATAATTTAATTTTTACATACTAATAGTGTATCCCTGACTAGTGCTCGAGAAAATAGGATTATGCATATTTGTACATTTGATATTGCCCTTAGATAGGTTATGTTGAATCTTAAAGGTTTTTATACTAGGGATGAAATAAGGTATAAGATATGCATGTCATTGGAAAGCTAGTGAAAAATTAAGAACTTTTCATTTAGATATCGAATGAATTCGATGAACGGTTAGAAAGTTATGAATTAAACAATTAATTTCGTAATTAAGATTGCTAATGATAATTAGTGAACTAATTTTCTGGGTAATAAAAAGTGGTTATTTAGATTCTACTCGTTGAGTAGATGAATTTTCATATAAAGCACGTCTCGTTTCGTTGAACGGTTGTCAAGTTATGGATAAAAGAAGTTTTGTAAATTTTGTTGAAACGTCGAAACGGAAACTGAAATTCTCGCTGATCTGCGTTGTTTCAGATTAAAACAAAAATACCACTGAGTTCTTTTCTGTAAGGTCTAATAAACGACTCTGGCCGTTTGTCAATTCGAGTCTCGACGATTTTTCTAAAAATCGTCAAAGTTGACTGTATGGTCACATTTTAAAATTCTAAAAAGAGCTGAAACTTTTGATTAAAAATGTCAGTTTTGTATCAGTTGTCATGGTCGGCCTGATGTGTGTTTACTTTTGCCAAAAATCATGTTATATCTTTGTGGTAACGAGAATTTGAAGGCTTTGACCGTTTGCCAATTCGAGTTTCGAGGAATTTTCTAAAAATCTCCAAAGTAGTCTACTCGGTCACTTTTGTAAATTTATTAAAGCTGAAAAATTAACTTTGAAACGCCGAAACCGCGTTGGCAACTACGAGTTGTCTAGGTTTAGTTTACTTCTGTAAAAATTTATGCTTAATCTTTTTGGTAATATGTAACTTTTATCTTTGGCCGTTTATCAATCGGAGTTCCGATAATTTTTCTAAAAATCGCTGAAGTGGTCGTTTAGTCATGTTTGACCGAAAAATCATTTTTGTATAAGTTATTGTATTTTTGCATGCGACCTCGTTTTTACTTTAACCTTTGACTTTTGACTTTAATCTTTGACTTTTGACCTTGAACTTTGACTTTTCCGTTAACTTTTCAGTTAATATTTTTGTATTGACTTTCTCTAAAAACTAAAATACTATATTTTATGATTATGAAACCAGTTGTGATACATTGTTTCACACGTCACCTTTTACTAGAATTTTAACTAAACATGAGTAATATAACATGTTACTATACTGTTGAGTCTGACTCGAGCATTAGGATTGTGGTACACTATGACTTGGCCTAAATTGTTAGACAAATTTTGACCGATATATAAATATGTATAATTAATATAGGTTCGTGAATCCGAGGCCAACTCTATACTTATTCAATGTCGTTATATGTATTTTTACTACAAAATACATTAGGTGAGTTTCATTTGCCTTTTTACCCTTTATATTTTTGGGCTGAGAATACATGCGCAACTTTTATAACTGTTTTACGAAATTGACACAAGTACGTGAAACTACATTCTATGGTTGGATTATCGAAGTCGAATATGCCCCTTTTTATTAAGTCTGGTAATCTAAGAATTAGGGAACAGACACCCTAATTGACGCGAATCCTAAAGATAGATCTATCGGGTCCAACAAGCCCCATCCAAAGTACCGGATGTTTTAGTACTTCGAAATTTATATCATGTCCGAAGGAGGATCCCGGAATGATGGGGATATTCTTATATATGCATATTGTTAATGTCGGTTACCAGGTGTTCAATCCATATGAATGATATTTTTGTCTCTATGCATGGGACGTATGTTTATGAGAAATGGAAATCTGAAATCTTGTGGTCTATTAAAATGATGGAAACGATTGTTTAAGTTAAACTAATGAACTCACCAACCTTTTGGTTGACACTTTAAAGCATGTTTATTCTCAGGTACGAAAGAAATCTTCCGCTGTGTATTTGCTCATTTTATAGATATTACTTGGAGTCATTCATGGCATATTTCAAAAGACGTTGTATTCGAGTCGTCGAGTTCATCAAGATTATTATCAAGTCAATTATAGTTGGATATATTATGAAATGGTATGCATGCCTGTCAACTTTCGATGTAATGAAAGTTTGTCTTTTCAAAAACGAATGCAATGTTTGTAAAATGTATCATATAGAGGTCAAGTACCTCGCGATGTAATCAACTGTTGTGAATCGTTTATAATCGATATGGACTTCGTCCGGATGGATTAGGACGGGTCTTCACATGTTGACTTTAAAATGGTTAAATGGGTAACAATTGACCTAATTGGGAAAGATGGGAATGAAATACCCCAATTTTGTGTCAGTTAGTGTTGTTGGACCTTAATCACTAGTTTTTAGTGATTTATGATGGTCTTGACCTTATATGGACGGTTTTGGTATAAATGGGTCATTTAATGCATTGAAGTCATTAAATGCACATGGGTGAATTGTTGGTATTTAGTCCAAATAGTTTGTGTGTTGAAAGAGTACTTAATGTATTAGGTACTTTGCTTTGAAGCTTGCAAAAGTATAAAACCGTCACCGAATCGTCAAGGTGAGTGGAGTAATTATGCATGTATGTATATAGTGTATTTATTTGTATGCTATGGTATGAACCATGGAGCCGGTAGTACAATAGTATGTGCGAGTGTGCTATGATGTGAACCACGGAGCCGGTAGCATCAAGGTACGTGTGTTGTAGTGTGAACCACGGAGCCGGTAGCACTATAGCACAAGTCGTTAAAGTGTGAACCACGGAGCCGGTATCACTATAAAATGAGGTGTGAACCACGGAGCCGGTAGCACCAAAGTGTGAACCACGGAGCCGATAGCACTATAAAAGAGTATGACTCAAATGCGTAGTGACGTGAACCACGAAGCCGGTAGCGTCATAGCATTACGTATGGTGTGCACCACGGAGCCGGTAGCACCATGACGCGTGTATGGTTAACCATATAGTTTGTGTATGAGTTGTCGTATAGCGTAATTTATTATCTTGGTGAATATGATATTGGTTATGCTAGTGGCGGTATTTGGAGGTGATTAGCTAATACTTGGAGTTTGTATGCTAGTTGTTATTGCTAGCGATTATACGATGTGTGTAAGTGTATGTAAGTAGGTATATTATATATGTATGTGTATAATTATTGCATTCACTAAGCGTTTTTCTTACCCTCTCGTTGTTTACCTTTTTATAGGCTCCGGCGTGGACAAGGGTAAGGACGTTCGTTTGGATTAGTGATCCCGCTTAGTTATGTTAGGAGAAGCTTTTGGACGTATGGCTTTTTGAAGTTGACTGAGATTTGGGTAGTTTAACCCCCAAACACCATGCTCAAAGTGTAGTTTGGAATTTAAACTAATTTGGTCGAAACTTGTATTTTGTACGAAACTCGTAATTCGGCATATGTGGGCTCGGTTTCGTAAAACTTGTTTTATCATTGAAACGTGATAGTTTTAACTATTATAATATGATGTGAAAAGCGTTTCGTCTAAAAGTGTCGGGAAGTGGGAGATCTTTAAACGAAAATTGGATATTTTGGACAGCGGGCTGCTAGCCCTTATGCGTGCCGCGCACACAAGGGACTGCGCGCCGCGTACTCTACTGAGTAAAAAAAAATTGCGTGTTCAGTTGTATAACGGGTTGGGTTGTTACAAATGGTATCAGGGTATGGTCTAAGGGATTTTGGCGACTTGAGATAGGTGCCTAGACTTAGACTTTATTGTGTATGCACTTTATGTGGGACTTGTAGGAGACGGGTCGGACCGGGGATTGGTTAGTGCCTAGGTTTAGGTAAACTAACTATGCGCTAATTGTTTTGTGTTGTGTTTGCAATCATCAAGCGAAATAGACGTTGTACTGAAATGTCCCGTTCTTATTGATTAAAAACGTTCCATATTAATTGATTTCGTTGCGAGGTTTTGACCTCTATATGAGACGTTTTTCAAAGACTGCATTCATTTTAAAACAAACCATAACCTTTATTTCATCAATAAAGGTTTAAAAAGCTTTACGTAGATTATCAAATAATGATAATCTAAAATATCCTGTTTACACACGACCATTACATAATGGTTTACAATACAAATATGTTACAACAAAATAAGTTACTTGAATGCAGTTTTTACACAATATCATACAAGCATGGACTCCAAATCTCGTCCTTATTTAAGTATGCGACAGCGGAAGCTCTTAATAATCACCTGAGAATAAACATGCTTAAAACATCAACAAAAATGTTGGTGAGTTATAGGTTTAACCTATATATATCAAATCATAATAATAGACCACAAGATTTCATATTTCAATACACATCCCATACATAGAGATAAAAATCATTCATATGGTGAACACCTGGTAATCGACATTAACAAGATGCATATATAAGAAATATCCCCATCATTCTGGGACACCCTTCGGATATGATATAAATTTCGAAGTACTAAAGCATCCGGTACTTTGGATGGGGTTTGTTAGGCCCAATAGATCTATCTTTAGGATTCGCATCAATTAGGGTGTCTGTTCCCTAATTCTTAGATTACCAGACTTAATAAAAAGGGGCATATTCGATTTTGATAATTCAACCATAGAATGTAGTTTCACGTACTTGTGTCTATTTTGTAAATCATTTATAAAACCTGCATGTATTCTCATCCCAAAAATATTAGATTTTAAAAGTGGGACTATAACTCACTTTCACAGATTTTTACTTCATCGGGAAGTAAGACTTGGCCACTGGTTGATTCACGAACCTATAACAAATATGTACATATATATCAAAGTATGTTCAAAATATATTTACAACACTTTTAATACATTTTGATGTTTTAAGTTTATTAAGTCAGCTGTCCTCGTTAGTAACCTACAACTAGTTGTCCACAGTTAGATGTACAGAAATAAATCGATATATATTATCTTGAATCAATCCACGACCCAGTGTATACATATCTCAGTATTGATCACAACTCAAACTATATATATTTTGGAATCAACCTCAACCCTGTATAGCTAACTCCAACATTCACATATAGAGTGTCTATGGTTGTTCCGAAATATATATAGATGTGTCGACATGATAGGTCGAAACATTATATACGTGTCTATGGTATCTCAAGATTACATAATATACAATACAAGTTGATTAAGTTATGGTTGGAATAGATTTGTTACCAATTTTCACGTAGCTAAAATGAGAAAAATTATCCAATCTTGTTTTACCCATAACTTCTTCATTTTAAATTCGTTTTGAGTGAATCAAATTGCTATGGTTTCATATTGAACTCTATTTTATGAATCTAAACAGAAAATTATAGGTTTATAGTCAGAAAAATAAGTTACAAGTCGTTTTTGTAAAGGTAGTCATTTCAGTCGAAAGAACGACGTCTAGATGACCATTTTAGAAAACATACTTCCACTTTGAATTTAACCATAATTTTTGGATATAGTTTCATGTTCATAATAAAAATCATTTTCTTAGAATAACAACTTTTAAATCAAAGTTTATCATAGTTTTTAATTAACTAACCCAAAACAGCCCGCGGTGTTACTACGACGGCGTAAATCCGGTTTTACGGTGTTTTTCGTGTCTCCAGGATTTAAATCATTAAGTTAGCATATCATATAGATATAGAACATGTGTTTAGTTGATTTTAAAAGTCAAGTTAGAAGGATTAACTTTTGTTTGCGAACAAGTTTAGAATTAACTAAACTATGTTCTAGTGATTACAAGTTTAAACCTTCGAATAAGATAGCTTTATATGTATGAATCGAATGATGTTATGAACATCATTACTACCTTAAGTTCCTTGGATAAACCTACTGGAAAAGAGAAAAATGGATCTAGCTTCAACGGATCCTTGGATGGCTCGAAGTTCTTGAAGCAGAATCATGACACGAAAACAAGTTCAAGTAAGATCATCACTTGAAATAAGATTGTTATAGTTATAGAAATTGAACCAAAGTCTGAATATGATTATTACCTTGTATTAGAATGATAACCTACTGTAAGAAACAAAGATTTCTTGAGGTTGGATGATCACCTTACAAGATTGGAAGTGAGCTAGCAAACTTGAAAGTATTCTTTATTTTATGTAACTAGAACTTGTAGAATTTATGAAGAACACTTAGAACTTGAAGATAGAACTTGAGAGAGATCAATTAGATGAAGAAAATTGAAGAATTAAAGTGTTTGTAGGTGTTTTTGGTCGTTGGTTTATGGATTAGATATAAAGGATATGTAATTTTGTTTTCATGTAAATAAGTCATGAATGATTACTCATATTTTTGTAATTTTATGAGATATTTCATGCTAGTTGCCAAATGATGGTTCCCACATGTGTTAGGTGACTCACATGGGCTGCTAAGAGCTGATCATTGGAGTGTATATACCAATAGTACATACATCTAAAAGCTGTGTATTGTACGAGTACGAATACGGGTGCATACGAGTAGAATTGTTGATGAAACTGAACGAGGATGTAATTGTAAGCATTTTTGTTAAGTAGAAGTATTTTGATAAGTGTATTGAAGTCTTTCAAAAGTGTATAAATACATATAAAAACACTACATGTATATACATTTTAACTGAGTCGTTAAGTCATCGTTAGTCGTTACATGTAAGTGTTGTTTTGAAACCTTTAGGTTAACGATCTTGTTAAATGTTGTTAACCCAATGTTTATAATATCAAATGAGATTTTAAATTATTATATTATCATGATATTATCATGTATGAATATCTCTTAATATGATATATATACATTAAATGTCTTTACAACGATAATCGTTACATATATGTCTCGTTTAAAAATCATTAAGTTAGTAGTCTTGTTTTTACATATGTAGTTCATTGTTAATATACTTAATGATATGTTTACTTATCATAGTATCATGTTAACTATATATATATCCATATATATGTCATCATATAGTTTTTACAAGTTTTAACGTTCGTGAATCACCGGTCAACTTGGGTGGTCAATTGTCTATATGAAACATATTTCAATTAATCAAGTCTTAACAAGTTTGATTGCTTAACATGTTGGAAACATTTAATCATGTAAATATAAATCTCAATTAATATATATAAACATGGAAAAGTTCGGGTCACTACAGTACCTACCCGTTAAATAAATTTCGTCCCGAAATTTTAAGCTGTTGAAGGTGTTGACGAATCTTCTGGAAATAGATGCGGGTATTTCTTCTTCATCTGATCTTCACACTCCCAGGTGAACTCGGGTCCTCTACGAGCATTCCATCGAACCTTAACAATTGGTATCTTGTTTTGCTTAAGTCTTTTAACCTCACGATCCATTATTTCGACGGGTTCTTCCATGAATTCAAGTTTTTTGTTGATTTGGATTTGATCTAACAGAATAGTGAGATCTTCTTTAGCAAAACATTTCTTCAAATTCGAGACGTGGAAAGTGTTATGTACAGCCGCGAGTTGTTGAGGTAACTCAAGTCGGTAAGCTACTGGTCCGACACGATCAATAATCTTGAATGGTCCAATATACCTTGGATTTAATTTCCCTCGTTTACCAAATTGAACAACGTCTTTCCAAGGTGCAACTTTAAGCATGACCATCTCTCCAATTTCAAATTCTATATCTTTTCTTTTAATGTCAGCGTAGCTCTTTTGTCGACTTTGGGCGGTTTTCAACCGTTGTTGAATTTGGATGATCTTCTCGGTAGTTTCTTGTATAATCTCCGGACCCGTAATCTGTCTATCCCCCACTTCACTCCAACAAATCGGAGACCTGCACTTTCTACCATAAAGTGCTTCAAACGGCGCCATCTCAATGCTTGAATGGTAGCTGTTGTTGTAGGAAAATTCTGCTAACGGTAGATGTCGATCCCAACTGTTTCCGAAATCAATAACACATGCTCGTAGCATGTCTTCAAGCGTTTGTATCATCCTTTCACTCTGCCCATCAGTTTGTGGATGATAGGCCGTACTCATGTCTAGACGAGTTCCTAATGCTTGCTGTAATGTCTGCCAGAATCTTGAAATAAATCTGCCATCCCTATCAGAGATAATAGAGATTAGTATTCCATGTCTGGAGACGACTTCCTTCAAATACAGTCGTGCTAACTTCTCCATCTTGTCATCTTCTCTTATTGGCAGGAAGTGTGCTGATTTGGTGAGACGATCAACTATTACCCAAATAGTATCAAAACCACTTGCAGTCCTTGGCAATTTAGTGATGAAATCCATGGTAATGTTTTCCCATTTCCATTCCGGGATTTCGGGTTGTTGAAGTAGACCTGATGGTTTCTGATGCTCAGCTTTGACCTTAGAACACGTCAAACATTCTCCTACGTATTTAGCAACATCGGCTTTCATACCCGGCCACCAAATATGTTTCTTGAGATCCTTGTACATCTTCCCTGTTCCAGGATGTATTGAGTATCTGGTTTTATGAGCTTCTCTAAGTACCATTTCTCTCATATCTCCAAATATTGGTACCCAAATCCTTTCAGCCCTATACCGGGTTCCGTCTTCCCGAATATTAAGATGCTTCTCCGATCCTTTGGGTATTTCATCCTTTAAATTTCCCTCTTTTAAAACTCCTTGTTGCGCCTCCTTTATTTGAGTAGTAAGGTTATTATGAATCATTATATTCATAGATTTTACTCGAATGGGTTCTCTGTCCTTCCTGCTCAAGGCATCGGCTACCACATTTGCCTTCCCCGGGTGGTAACGAATCTCAAAGTTGTAATCATTCAATAATTCAATCCACCTACGCTGCCTCATATTCAGTTGTTTCTGATTAAATATGTGTTGAAGACTTTTATGGTCGGTATATATAATACTTTTGACCCCATATAAGTAGTGCCTCCAAGTCTTTAATGCAAAAACAACCGCGCCTAATTCCAAATCATGCGTCGTATAATTTTGTTCGTGAATCTTCAATTGTCTAGACGCATAAGCAATTACCTTCGTTCGTTGCATTAATACACAACCGAGACCTTGCTTTGATGCGTCACAATAAATCATAAAATCATCATTCCCTTCAGGCAATGACAATATAGATGCCGTAGTTAGCTTTTTCTTCAATAACTGAAACGCTTTCTCTTGTTCATCATTCCATTCAAATTTCTTCCCTTTATGCGTTAATGCAGTCAAGGGTTTTGCTATTCTGGAAAAGTCTTGGATGAACCTTCTGTAGTAACCAGCTAGTCCTAAAAACTGGCATATGTGTTTCGGAGTTTTCGGGGTTTCCCACTTTTCAACAGTTTCTATCTTTGCTGGATCCACCTTAATACCTTCTTTGTTCACTATGTGACCGAGGAATTGAACTTCTTCCAACCAAAATGCACACTTTGAAAACTTAGCGTACAATTCTTCCTTCCTCAATACTTCTAACACCTTTCTCAAATGTTCACCGTGTTCTTGGTCATTCTTTGAGTAAATAAGTATGTCATCAATGAAAACAATGACAAACTTGTCAAGGTATGGTCCACACACTCGGTTCATAAGGTCCATGAACACAGCTGGTGCATTAGTTAAACCAAACGGCATGACCATAAACTCGTAATGACCGTAACGTGTTCTGAAAGCAGTCTTTGGAATATCATCTTCTTTCACCCGCATTTGATGATACCTGGAACGTAATTCAATCTTTGAATAAACAGACGAGCCTTGTAGTTGATCAAATAAGTCGTCAATTCTCGGTAGTGGGTAGCGGTTCTTGATGGTAAGTTTGTTCAACTCTCGGTAGTCGATACACAACCTGAATGTACCATCTTTCTTCTTGACAAACAAAATAGGAGCTCCCCACGGTGATGTGCTTGGTCGAATGAAACCACGCTCTAAAAGTTCTTGTAATTGGCTTTGCAGTTCTTTCATCTCGCTGGGTGCGAGTCTATAAGGAGCACGAGCTATTGGTGCAGCTCCTGGTACAAGATCTATTTGAAATTCAACGGATCGATGTGGGGGTAATCCCGGTAATTCTTTCGGAAATACATCGGGAAATTCTTTTGCAATGGGAACATCATTGATGCTTTTTTCTTCAGTTTGTACTTTCTCGACGTGTGCTAGAACAGCATAGCAACCTTTTCTTATTAGTTTTTGTGCCTTCAAATTATTAATAAGATGTAGCTTCGTGTTGCCCTTTTCTCCGTACACCATTAAGGGTTTTCCTTTTTCTCGTATAATGCGAATTGCATTTTTGTAACAAATGATCTCTGCTTTCACTTCTTTCAACCAGTCCATACCGATTATCACATCAAAACTCCCTAACTCTACTGGTATCAAATCAATCTTAAATGTTTCGCTAACCAGTTTAATTTCTCGATTCCGACATATATTATCTGCTGAAATTAATTTACCATTTGCTAATTCGAGTAAAAATTTACTATCCAAAGGCGTCAATGGACAACTTAATTTAGCACAAAAGTCTCTACTCATATAGCTTCTATCCGCACCCGAATCAAATAAAACGTAAGCAGATTTATTGTCAATAAGAAACGTACCCGTAACAAGCTCCGGGTCTTCCTGTGCCTCTGCCGCATTAATATTGAAAACTCTTCTGCGGCCTTGTCCATTCGTGTTCTCCTAGTTCGAGCAATTTCTAATAATGTGGCCCGGTTTTCCACATTTATAATAAACTACATTGGCATAACTTGCTCCGACACTACTTGCTCTGCCATTACTCGTTCCGACACCATTTTTTCCTTTCCTTCTATTAACCCCTGGTCCGATGACCTCACCCTTCGCCGCGCTATGATCATTTTTTTACACTTGTTGCAAAATTTGGTGCAGAACCCCGAGTGATACTTTCCACACCTTTGGCATAGCTGCTTCTGATTGTTGTTGTTGTTGTTGCGGTTATTATTGTTGTTGGGATGATTGTTGTAGTTACTGTTGTTGTTGTTATTGTTGTTGTTGTTGTTGGGCCGTTTGTTGTAGTTGCGATTGATGTTGCGATTGTTGGGATAATTGTTGCGATTATTGTTGTAATTGTTGTTGTTGTTGTATTGGTGATTCTTATCACCGTTTTCCTCCCACTTTCTTTTGACTTGCTTCACATTGGCCTCTTCAGCAGTCTGTTCTTTAATTCTTTCTTCAATCTGGTTCACTAGTTTGTGAGCCATTCTACATGCCTGTTGTATGGAGGCGGGCTCGTGTGAACTTATATCTTCTTGGATTCTTTCCGGTAATCCTTTCACAAACGCGTCGATCTTCTCTTCCTCATCTTCGAATGCTCCCGGACACAATAGGCACAATTCTGTGAATCGTCTTTCGTACGTGGTAATATCAAATCCTTGGGTTCGTAACCCTCTAAGTTCTGTCTTGAGCTTATTGACCTTGGTTCTGGGACGGTACTTCTCGTTCATCAAGTGCTTGAATGCTGACCACGGTAGTCCGTACGCATCGTCTTGTCCCACTTGCTCTAGATAGGTATTCCACCATGTTAACGCAGAACCTGTGAAGGTATGCGTAGCGTACTTCACTTTGTCCTCTTCAGTACACTTACTTATGGAAAACACCGATTTGACCTTCTCGGTCCACCGTTTCAATCCGATCGGTCCTTCGGTTCCATCAAATTCCAAAGGTTTGCAGGCAGTGAATTCTTTGTAGGTGCATCCTACACGATTTCCTGTACTGCTAGATCCAAGGTTATTGTTGGTATGTAGCGCAGCCTGTACTGCGGCTATGTTTGAAGCTAGAAAAGTACGGAATTCCTCTTCATTCATATTCACGGTGTGTCGAGTAGTCGGTGCCATTTCCTTTAAAATAGTCAAATGGAACAAGTTAATCATACAGAATATTAAGAGTAGTTAATAGTATTTCGTAGCATAATATGAACTCATTTATAAAAGCTTTTTCTTCATATTAGCGTTTTATAAGTTTAAATAATGGTAGTACCTACCCGTTAAGTTCATACTTAGTAGCTAATATACAATTCAACTACTACAATTCTATATGAAAAAACTGATTATAATAATATATCGCGTTCAAACTTTTACACAATATTTTACAAACTTACAATACCGCTTATTTTACATATAGCATGAAATATAGCACACAATAAATTTGATACAAGATGGTTGTGAAGATAATTCTAGCTAGTACACAAGTCGTTCAGCAAAGGCAATAAAGACACGTAATTCATACGTCCAGAAACAAGTCATGCATTCTGGTTTTACTAGGATTACTTCCCATCCTTGGTCTTATGGAACATAACTGTTATGGCCGTTGATAAGACAGCGTGTTCTAACGTCGTCAAAGGGACGAGGGTTACGTAATGTCCAACAGTCCCGTAACAATCTAAAAACCTCATTTCTTACCCCAATTACCGACTCCGTCACTTGTGGGAACATTTTGTTTAATAGTTGTAGCCCGATGTTCTTGTTCTCACTTTCGTGATAAGCGAACATTACTAATCCGTAAGCATAACATGCTTCTTTATGTTGCATGTTAGCCGCTTTTTCTAAATCACGAAGTCCAATATTCGGATATATTGAGTCAAAATAATTTCTTAACCCATTGCGTAAAATTGCATTTGGGTTCCCCGCAATATATGCGTCAAAGTAAACACATCGTAACTTATGGATTTCCCAATGTGATATCCCCCATCTTTCGAACGAAAGCCTTTTATAAACCAAGGAATTCTTGGAACGTTCTTCGAATGTCTTACAAACTGATCTCGCCTTAAATAGTTGTGCCGAAGAATTCTGACCGACTCTAGACAAGATTTCATCAATCATGTCTCCGGGTAGGTCTCTTAAAATATTGGGTTGTCTATCCATTTTGTATTTTTATACTGTAAAATAGACAAGAGTTAGATTCATAAAAAAAATACTTATTAATACAAGCAATTTTTACATATATCATAAAGCATAAGCACACTATATTACATATATTACACCACACGAATACAACTATCTTATTCCGACTCGCTTGTTTCTTCTTCTTCGGTTTTGGATCGTTTTGCCAAGTTTCTAGGGATATATGATGTTCCCCTAATACGAGCCGTCGTTTTCCACATTGGTTTAGAAAAACCTGGTGGTTTAGAGGTTCCCGGGTCATTATTACAACTTAAGGACTTCGGGGGTTGACGATACATATAAAGTTCATCGGGCTTGGAATTAGATTTCTCTATTTTTATACCCTTTCCCTTATTATTTTCTTTTGCCTTTTTAAATTCAATTGGGGTAATTTCTATAACATCATCGAAATTCTCGTCGGAATCCGATTCATCGGAGAATTGGTAATCCTCCCAATATTTTGCTTCCTTGGCGGAAACACCATTGACCATAATTAACCTTGGTTGGTTGGTTGAGGATTTTCTTTTACTTAACCATTTTATTATTTCCCCCACCGGTTCTATTTCTTCATCCGGTTCCGATTCTTCTTCCGGTTCCGATTCTTCTTCCGGTTCCGACTCTTCTTCCGGTTCCTCTTCGGGAAATTGTGAATCAGTCCACGAATCATTCCAATTTACATTTGATCCTTCATTATTTTTAGGTGAGTCAATGGGACTTGTTCTAGAGGTAGACATCTATCACATAATATCAAACGCGTTAAGAGATTAATATATCACATAATATTCACATGTTAAAAATATATAGTTTCCAACAAAATTTGTTAAGCAATCATTTTTCAAGTAAACACGGTCGAAGTCCAGACTCACTAATGCATCCTAACAAACTCGATAAGACACAATAATGCAAAATTCTGGTTCTCTAAGACCAACGCTCGGATACCAACTGAAATGTCCCGTTCTTATTGATTAAAAACGTTCCATATTAATTGATTTCGTTGCGAGGTTTTTGTAGTGACCCGAACTTTTCCATGTTTATATATATTAATTGAGATTGATATTTACATGATTAAATGTTTCCAACATGTTAAGCAATCAAACTTGTTAAGACTTGATTAATTGAAATAGGTTTCATATAGACAATTGACCACCCAAGTTGACCGGTGATTCACGAACGTTAAAACTTGTAAAAACTATATGATGACATATATATGGTTATATATATAGTTAACATGATATTATGATATGTAAACATATCATTAAGTATATTAACAATGAACTACATATGTAAAAACAAGACTACTAACTTAATGATTTTGAAACGAGACATATATGTAACGATTATCGTTGTAACGACATTTAATGTATATATATCATATTAAGAGATATTCGTACATCATAATATCATGATAATATAATAATTTAAAATCTCTTTTGATATTATAAACATTGGGTTAACAACATTTAACAAGATCGTTAACCTAAAGGTTTCAAAACAACATTTACATGTAACGACTGACGATGAGTTAACGACTCAGTTAAAATGTATATACATGTAGTGTTTTAATATGTATTCATACACTTTTGAAAGACTTCAAGACACTTATCAAAATACTTCTACTTAACAAAAAATGCTTACAATTACATCCTCGTTCAGTTTCATCAACAATTCTACTCGTATGCACCTGTATTCGTACTCGTACAATACACAGCTTTTAGATGTATGTACTATTGGTATATACACTCCAATGATCAGCTATTAGCAGCCCATGTGAGTCACCTAACACATGTGGGAACCATCATTTGGCAACTAGCATGAAATATCTCATAAAATTACAAAAATATGAGTAATCATTCATGACTTATTTACATGAAAACAAAATTACATATCCTTTATATCTAATCCATACACCAACGACCAAAAACTACTACAAACACTTTCATTCTTCAATTTTCTTCATCTAATTGATCTCTCTCAAGTTCTATCTTCAAGTTCTAAGTGTTCTTCATAAATTCCAAAAGTTCTAGTTTCATAAAATCAAGAATACTTTCAAGATTGCTAGCTCACTTCCAATCTTGTAAGGTGATCATCCAACCTCAAGAAATCTTTGTTTCTTACAGTAGGTTATCATTCTAATACAAGGTAATAATCATATTCAAACTTTGGTTCAATTTCTATAACTATAACAATCTTATTTCAAGTGATGATCTTACTTGAACTTGTTTTCGTGTCATGATTTTGCTTCAAGAACTTTGAGCCATCCAAGGATCCATTGAAGCTAGATCCATTTTTCTCTTTTCCAGTAGGTTCATCCAAGGAACTTAAGGTAGTAATGATGTTCATAACATCATTCGATTCATACATATAAAGCTATCTTATTCGAAGGTTTAAACTTGTAATCACTAGAACATAGTTTAGTTAATTCTAAACTTGTTCGCAAACAAAAGTTAATCCTTCTAACTTGACTTTTAAAATCAACTAAACACATGTTCTATTTCTATATGATATGCTAACTTAATGATTTAAAACCTGGAAACACGAAAAACACCGTAAAACCGGATTTACGTTGTCGTAGTAACACCGCGGGCTGTTTTGGGTTAGTTAATTAAAAACTATGATAAACTTTGATTTAAAAGTTGTTATTCTGAGAAAATGATTTTTATTATGAACATGAAACTATATCCAAAAATTATGGTTAAACTCAAAGTGGAAGTATGTTTTCTAAAATGGTCATCTAGACGTCGTTCTTTCGACTGAAATGACTACCTTTACAAAAACGACTTGTAACTTATTTTTTCGACTATAAACCTATACTTTTTATGTTTAGATTCATAAAATAGAGTTCAATATGAAACCATAGCAATTTGATTCACTCAAAACGGATTTAAAATGAAGAAGTTATGGGTAAAACAAGATTGGATAATTTTTCTCATTTTAGCTACGTGAAAATTGGTAACAAATCTATTCCAACCATAACTTAATCAACTTGTATTGTATATTATGTAATCTTGAGATACCATAGACACGTATACAATGTTTCGACCTATCATGTCGACACATCTATATATATTTCGGAACAACCATAGACACTCTATATGTGAATGTTGGAGTTAGCTATACAGGGTTGAGGTTGATTCCAAAATATATATAGTTTGAGTTGTGATCAATACTGAGATACGTATACACTGGGTCGTGGATTGATTCAAGATAATATTTATCGATTTATTTCTGAACATCTAACTGTGGACAACTAGTTGTAGGTTACTAACGAGGACAGCTGACTTAATAAACTTAAAACATCAAAATATATTAAAAGTGTTGTAAATATATTTTGAACATACTTTGATATATATGTATATATTGTTATAGGTTCGTGAATCAACCAGTGGCCAAGTCTTACTTCCCGACGAAGTAAAAATCTGTGAAAGTGAGTTATAGTCCCACTTTTAAAATCTAATATTTTTGGGATGAGAATACATGCAGGTTTTTTTAAATGATTTACAAAATAGACACAAGTACGTGAAACTACATTCTATGGTTGAATTATCGAAATCGAATATGCCCCTTTTTATTAAGTCTGGTAATCTAAGAATTAGGGAACAGACACCCTAATTGACGCGAATCCTAAAGATAGATCTATTGGGCCTAACAAACCCCATCCAAAGTACCGGATGCTTTAGTACTTCGAAATTTATATCATATCCGAAGGGTGTCCCGGAATGATGGGGATATTCTTATATATATATATATGCATCTTGTTAATGTCGGTTACCAGGTGTTCACCATATGAATGATTTTTATCTCTATGTATGGGATGTGTATTGAAATATGAAATCTTGTGGTCTATTGTTACGATTTGATATATATAGGTTAAACCTATAACTCACCAACATTTTTGTTGACGTTTAAAGCATGTTTATTCTCAGGTGAATACTAAGAGCTTCCGCTGTCGCATACTTAAATAAGGACGAGATTTGGAGTCCATGCTTGTATGATATTGTGTAAAAACTGCATTCAAGAAACTTATTTTGTTGTAACATATTTATATTGTAAACCATTATGTAATGGTCGTGTGTAAACAGGATATTTTAGATTATCATTATTTGATAATCTACGTAAAGCTTTTTAAACCTTTATTGATGAAATAAAGGTTATGGTTTGTTTTAAAATGAATGCAGTCTTTGAAAAACGTCTCATATAGAGGTCAAAACCTCGCAACGAAATCAATTAATATGGAACGTTTTTAATCAATAAGAACGGGACATTTCAGTTTTGACCTCTATATGAGACATTTTTCAAAGACTGCATTCATTTTAAAACAAACCATAACCTTTATTTCATCAATAAAGGTTTAAAAAGCTTTACGAAATAATGATAATCTAAAATATCCTGTTTACACACGACCATTACATAATGGTTTACAATACAAATATGTTACAACAAAATAAGTTTCTTGAATGCAGTTTTTACACAATATCATACAAGCATGGACTCCAAATCTCGTCCTTATTTAAGTATGCGACAGCGGAAGCTCTTAATAATCACCTGAGAATAAACATGCTTAAAACGTCAACAAAAATGTTGGTGAGTTATAGGTTTAACCTATATATATCAAATCATAATAATAGACCACAATATTTCATATATCAATACACATCCCATACATAGAGATAAAAATCATTCATATGGTGAACACCTGGTAATCGACATTAACAAGATGCATATATAAGAAATATCCCCATCATTCCGGGACACCCTTCGGATATGATATAAATTTCGAAGTACTAAAGCATCCGGTACTTTGGATGGGGTTTGTTAGGCCCAATAGATCTATCTTTAGGATTCGCGTCAATTAGGGTGTCTGTTCCCTAATTCTTAGATTACCAGACTTAATAAAAAGGGGCATATTCGATTTCGATAATTCAACCATAGAATGTAGTTTCACGTACTTGTGTCTATTTTGTAAATCATTTATAAAACCTGCATGTATTCTCATCCCAAAAATATTATATTTTAAAAGTGGGACTATAACTCACTTTCACAGATTTTTACTTCGTTGGGAAGTAAGACTTGGCCACTGGTTGATTCACGAACCTATAATAAATATGTACATATATATCAAAGTATGTTCAAAATATATTTACAACACTTTTAATACATTTTGATGTTTTAAGTTTATTAAGTCAGCTGTCCTCGTTAGTAACCTACAACTAGTTGTCCACGGTTAGATGTACAGAAATAAATCGATATATATTATCTTGAATCAATCCACGACCCAGTGTATACATATCTCAGTATTGATCACAACTCAAACTATATATATTTTGGAATCAACCTCAACCCTGTATAGCTAACTCCAACATTCACATATAGAGTGTCTATGGTTGTTCCGAAATATATATAGATGTGTCGACATGATAGGTCGAAACATTATATACGTGTCTATGGTATCTCAAGATTATATAATATACAATACAAGTTGATTAAGTTATGGTTGGAATAGATTTGTTACCAATTTTCACGTAGCTAAAATGAGAAAAATTATCCAATCTTGTTTTACCCATAACTTCTTCATTTTAAATCCGTTTTGAGTGAATCAAATTGCTATGGTTTCATATCGAACTCTATTTTATGAATCTAAACAGAAAAAGTATAGGTTTATAGTCGGAAAAATAAGTTACAAGTCGTTTTTGTAAAGGTAGTCATTTCAGTCGAAAGAACGACGTCTAGATGACCATTTTAGAAAACAAACTTCCACTTTGAGTTTAACCATAATTTTTGGATATAGTTTCATGTTCATAATAAAAATCATTTTCTTAGAATAACAACTTTTAAATCAAAGTTTATCATAGTTTTTAATTAACTAACCCAAAACAGCCCGCAGTGTTACTACTACGGCGTAAATCCGGTTTTACGGTGTTTTTCGTGTCTCCAGGCTTTAAATCATTAAGTTAGCATATCATATAGATATAGAACATGTGTTTAGTTAATTTTAAAAGTCAAGTTAGAAGGATTAACTTTTGTTTGCGAACAAGTTTAGAATTAACTAAACTATGTTCTAGTGATTACAAGTTTAAACCTTCGAATAAGATAGCTTTATATGTATGAATCGAATGATGTTATGAACATCATTACTACCTTAAGTTCCTTGGATAAACCTACTGGAAAAGATAAAAATGGATCTAGCTTCAACGGATCCTTGGATGGCTCGAAGTTCTTGAAGCAGAATCATGACACGAAAACAAGTTCAAGTAAGATCATCACTTGAAATAAGATTGTTATAGTTATAGAAATTGAACCAAAGTTTAAATATGATTATTACCTTGTATTAGAATGATAACCTACTGTAAGAAACAAATATTTCTTGAGGTTGGATGATCACCTTACAAGATTGGAAGTGAGCTAGCAAACTTGAAAGTATTCTTGATTTTATGTAACTAGAACTTGTAGAATTTATGAAGAACACTTAGAACTTGAAGATAGAACTTGAAGATAGAACTTGAGAGAGATCAATTAGATGAAGAAAATTGAAGAATGAAAGTGTTTGTAGATGTTTTTGGTCGTTGGTGTATGGATTAGATATAAAGGATATGTAATTTTGTTTTCATGTAAATAAGTCATGAATGATTACTCATATTTTTGTAATTTTATGAAATATTTCATGCTAGTTGCCAAATGATGGTTTCCACATATGTTAGGTGACTCACATGGGCTGCTAAGAGCTGATCATTGGAGTGTATATACCAATAGTACATATATCTAAAAGCTGTGTATTGTACGAGTACGAATACGGGTGCATACGAGTAGAATTGTTGATGAAACTGAACGAGGATGTAATTGTAAGCATTTTTGTTAAGTAGAAGTATTTTGATAAGTGTATTTAAGTCTTTAAAAAGTGTATAAATACATATTAAAACACTACATGTATATACATTTTAACTGAGTCGTTAAGTCATCGTTAGTCGTTACATGTAAGTGTTGTTTTGAAACCTTTAGGTTTACGATCTTGTTAAATGTTGTTAACCCAATGTTTATAATATCAAATGAGATTTTAAATTATTATATTATCATGATATTATCATGTATGAATATCTCTTAATATGATATATATACATTAAATGTCTTTACAACGATAATCGTTACATATATGTCTCGTTTAAAAATCATTAAGTTAGTAGTCTTGTTTTTACATATGTAGTTCATTGTTAATATACTTAATGATATGTTTACTTACCATAGTATCATGTTAACTATATATATATCCATATATATGTCTTCATATAGTTTTTACAAGTTTTAACGTTCGTGAATCACCGGTCAACTTGGGTGGTCAATTGTCTATATGAAACATATTTCAATTAATCAAGTCTTAACAAGTTTGATTGCTTAACATGTTGGAAACATTTAATCATGTAAATATCAATCTCAATTAATATATATAAACATGGAAAAGTTCGGGTCACTACATGTACTAGCAAGTTAATGTGACATGATCGCGTAACAATGATTAGCTACCATTGTTACGGGTTCAAATCGTGTTAAAAAGCGATGTATGACGATTGTTGAGCAAGATGGGGCGGTGAGGTGTATTTGTATATATGCGTTATGTCTTTTCGTTTCATGGTTTAAACTATTTCCGTTTTATAGAATGAAGATGAGAAACGGACATGATACCAATGAAGGAGGTACGAGCGAGGACTCCGAGTTTACGGCCAAGGTTGAGGCCATTTTGAAAAGGCATCACACGGCCTTCCTTGAGGACGTAAGGAAGATGTTTTTAGACTCGATTGACGAGCAAGTAGTCAAACTAGTTAAGGAACAAGTGAAGGTTGTTCTACAAGAAGATAATGTTGGAAGGCGGGGCTTCTTTTATAAGAATTTCAAAGATTCTCAACCTCCCACCTTTGAAGGCGAACGGGACCCACTTAAGAGTGCCCGTTGGATCTCCGATATGGAGGGGGCTTTTTGTACTTGTGAATGCCTTCTCAATAAGAAGACAAGGTACGGGTGTAGTATGTTAAGGGGCGATGCCAAGTTATGGTGGGACGCGAAAATCCAACTTTATGGTGAAGAGCAATGCATGGAATTCACTTGGGATGAATTCAAGGCGGAATTTTTCAAAGAGTACCGAACTTTGGCCGATCTTACTAGACTTAAGGACAAGTTGCGTGCCTTGAGGCAAGGGTCGATGGATTTGAACACTCTCAAATCCGTTTTCTTGTCAAAGACCCAATGTTGCCCGGAGTATGTCGGGAATGATAAATTGTTGAAGGAAGACTTCTATCGAATTTTGAACGAAAACTATCAAGAGAAGATTTGTAACGACCCGACTTTTTCAAATGTGACGCCCCATACAAAACCATCGTGTACGATTCGTCATCAACATGATCTTTACACGGTCAAGTACTACATGCTGTTTGAAAACTCGTTTGCATTCATAAAAACATAGTGTTTACAAAAGATAACGTGATACAAAGGTCGTTACAAAGTAATTATTCAAATAACATAAATTGCGAATGCAAAATAAAAGTTTCATGATTGAGACATCTCTAAGTTATGCAGCGGTTATCTAACACAGCGGGTCCTTAACAGCAAGTCTAACAGCATGACAGCAAGTCTAACAGCGGAAGCAACAACCTCTAAGCACCTGAGAAAACATGCTTAAAAACGTCAACAATAATGTTGGTGAGCTATAGTTTAAATTGTAACAGTAATATATGATTGACCACGAGATTTCAATGTTTCAAAACAGTGTGAAAAGCATATGTATAACCGTGGGCACATGGTAACTAGACTTAACGTAAATATAAATATCACCCCCTAAAAGTACACCTGGTGAGTGCGTATGTCCTCGAAGTATTAAACACCCGTTAAATGCTAGCGCGACTAGCCCGAGTGGGGATGTCAAACCCTATGGATCCATATCTAATATTCGCGTCTACCGGTTCAAAAACCAATAGTTAAACGTTACCGTTCTAAGGGGAATCTTTATGCCGTTGTATAACCCACACATATGTAAATTTAAGTACTCGTGTCAAGTAAGTAAAACATAAAAAGCGCATGTATTCTCAGTCCCAAAAATAGTATAAGTAAAAATGGATGCTATAACTCACAGTGATAAAAGCGGTAAAGTCGGTAATGAAAGTATGCAAGTAGTAAGTTAGTCCGAAGGGTCGTCAACCTAAATCAAAGGTTACTAGGTCAGTAGGTTGTCTTTATAAGTTCTAATAGTGCATAAAATAAGTTTAAGTGTCATCGTCATCATCATTCATCATCATAAAAGCTAAGTAAGTTTGACAAGAATAGAGATCGAAACAATAGGCTGACTTCGGTCAGCTGTTTTGACCTCTACGTAAATTGAAAAGACGCGTAATCAGTGGCTATGGCTCCGTATGTGAGTCCCCTAGTTTCTGACCAATTTCCAGAACCAAACTCGTCTTCGTTTGACCGTGGAGACGGTTTAAGTGCTAGTAGATCAGAAATTTCAGCACAACGTTAATAGGGTGTAACGACTTTCGGAAGGCCATAAATCCTAAACCGTAACTCGGATTAAGACGAGGTCTAAATGGAAAATCATATACTCGAACCGAAATAACTGAAAATCAACTTTCCAGTAGCCCAGATTACTGATCAGATCCCGAAAAACAGTGAACAAGTGCTCCGGTGGGGTTCTTGGTGCTTGATGCTCATCACGGTTCTCATCCTTGATGCTTGTAGCTTCAAGTGTACAACTGGTTGATGGTTTAGCATCACTTTTGACCAATATTCTACCATCAATACACAATATGTTAAGACCAAGTAATAACACAACTCATTTAAGAGTCTTAGATGGATGATGAACCAAGGTTACATCATATCCTTAGTCTTAACACAAATACAAGTGCTATTTACAAACAAAGTTACAAACTTTACATCAATCAAACAAGTATGAACATGATCTAAGTCAAATGAAGTGATGGAACCCTAAGCTAGAGAGCTTGGATCCCTTTCACACAAGTTATAAGGTCACAAAGCTAGAAAGCTTGAACCTTTAGTGTTCTTGAAGATCTTGAAGCATAAAGCTTAGATCTTTAGGTTACATGAAGACCATAAACACAAGTTTTGATCTTTATAACAAATTAATGAGATAATAAGTTAGAAAACTTAGATCCAACAAAAGATATGAAGATCCAAGCTAGAAAGCTTGCATCTTGATTGTTCTTGAAGATCTTGAAGCATAAAGCTTGGATCTTTAAGTTACATGAAGATTACAAACACAAGTTTGAATCTTTATAATAAAACAGCAAGATTAAAGTAAGAAAATATAGATCTACAAAGTGGGTGAAGATTCAAAGCTAAAGAGCTTGAATCTTCCATGTTATTGAAAGATTCAAATCCATGTTTGAATCTACAAGATGTAATCAAGATCAAAAGCTAAAAAGCTTGATCTTCTAAAGAATGATGATGATGGTTCGAAAATGATGAAGAAAAGAAAATAAAAGATCAAAAACTTACAAGTTTTAGAGTGAGAAAGACTAGAGAGAAGATAGGAGAATAAGTGTGTGAAATACAAATGAGAGCAAGTGTAAAATGAGATGAATAAGGCTAGTATTTATAGTGAAATGAGGGTGGGGGGAGGCCCTTTGGCCGTGATTTTTAGGGGAGACAAGGGGGGACAAAAAGTTACTTTTTGGTTAATGGTTGTCTAAAGTTGGTGCTTATGTTGGGATCTCATGCAACATTAAGGATAATACTTGACATAAATGCTAGTATGTTCCCTCTAATAAATGGGCATTTGTCTTACTTATTATTGGGTCACTAGTAATTAATTAGTGGACTAAATAAATGGGCTACTAGCTAGAGTAGGGTGGGCTTAAGTCCAACAAGGTAGAAAGTCCAACAAGACTAACTAGTAAGCATAATTAAATTACTACGCATAATTAAGCATCCATAAACCCAAGTAATTATTATTATAAAATAATAATTAGTATTCCGTAGTCATAATATTCCGATTACAACAAAAGTTAAACGTGCGCGCAGTTCGCGATTTAATCGAAACGTTAAGTGACACTAACGGTCATAAAGCATCCGGTGATCAAGTTAAGTATCCTACGTACTTTAAGGCACGTTTTAACATATAAATGAAAGTAAACCATGTATATAAAGGTTCCAGAGTATAAAGTAGCACAGTACGCACAAATACGCAGTTTCTCGAAAACACAAAGCACAAAAGCAAGTCGAAAAAGTCGGGTCGTTACAAGATTAGTGTAACCACGGTGAAAACCTTTGATGAGTTGTTCGATATGGCCAAAGGTTTTGAGGCGCTCATTTTGAGAAAGAGTGGTTTTACTTTTGGCAAATGAAAGTTTGAAGCAACTAGTCATTCTAACAAGAAGAGTAAGGGTGCAAGTGAGAGTGTTGGTAGTGTGAAGAAGGGTACGTCCGGGGGTTTTGGACCCAAATGTTATAATTGTGTACGACAAGGGCACATGGATCGCGATTGTACAAGCACAACTTCGACACCAAAGCTCACTTGCTACAATTGTCAAAAGGAAGGGCACCGAAGGACGGAATGTCTCGAGTTGCGGGGTGATCAAGTTAAGAAGTTAGAGAAGGCGGCGGGTACGACTAGGGGTTGAAACTACTTGATGACCAATGATGAAGCCAAACAATCCAACGAAGTTGTCTCAGGTACTTTCATGGTTAACTCTAATCCGACAAGGATCCTATTTGATAGCGGTGATAATTTATCGTTTGTTTCTCCAAGATTTGTGTCTAATCTTGATAAACCGCTAGCTAAGTTAAGTCATCCGGTAGAAGTTGAAATAGCGGATGGTAAGACGGTGCTAGGGGTTGATGTTTGTAATGATTGTGATATTGTGTTTGGTACCGAAACGTTTAAAATTGATCTTATCCCGATGACCTTGGGTGAATTTGATATTGTCGTTGGTATGGATTGGCTCGATCGTTATAGGGCCGATATTGCATGCCATGAAAAATCTATTCGTGTGAGGACCCCAAGTGGGGGAGAGTTAATTATTCATGGCGAGAGACGGAGAAGACTTGTGCCATTATGCACTTATGCACGGGAACGTTATTTTCTTGTTAGTAGTGGCATAGCTTTTCTTGCTCATGTAGTTGATACTCGTGAAGATCCACCATCCCTTCATGAAATTCCGGTGGTTAGTGAATTCGAAGACTTTTTCCGGATGAATTACCGGGTGTTCCGGCGGAAAGACAAGTTGAATTTCGCATCGAGTTGGTTCCGGGTGCTACTCCCATTGCTAAAACACCTTATCGTTTAGCACCAATGAAAATGTAAGAGTTGTTAAATCAAACCCAAGAGTTGCTTGAAAAGGGTTTCATCCGACCGAGTGCTTCGCCATGGGGCGCTCCGGTTTTATTCGTGAAGAAGAAAGATGGTAGTATGCGGATGTGCATCGATTATCGGGACGATCAAGAATCGCTATCCATTGCCTCAGATTGACGATTTGTTTGATCAACTTCAAGAATCGCAGCATGTCTACATCAACAGTTATATGTATACATATAACAATTATCTCCTAGAATTACGATCTTCAATTCTGAAATTTTGAAAAGCACCCAGCCTACGAATAAATACATTGAACTTTGAAAAAGTTGAATGAAGCAGCAAAAACTGTAGACAACCATAAACGACTTTAATCGTCGAAAGTTTGATGATAAAGAATAGTATGTTGGAAAAGCTCAGAAAAGTTGGAACTGAAAAACGGATTGAGCTAACCACGAAGGAGATCAAGGACAGATACAAGGACCATACCCTATATTCAAAGAATCCATGTAATTCTGGATTCGTTGAAATCTTTAGATAATACCTTGCTCCGAAGTCATGCTAAAATCTTGTGAAAAATCTTTCTTTATCAACCATCGATCTTAGAAATTCCAAAATATCATCATAAATATCTTCGATATTTCTGAGGATATTTTCATAAATATTCTTGTCCAAAATTATTCATCTCTTCGTGCTATCTATATTACATCAGAAAGGAAACTGTTTTAGTTTCTAAATTCTGAAAAATTCAAGTTTAAATTATGAATGTTTTTGAAGTAGTGTTGGGAACTGAAGCATGAGTTAGTATAATATAATGACACTTGATCAACGTGATTACATTACAGTAAGTCATGCCAAGTTTCTAATGGAACGTGATGATTCACAGATCATAACGTCATCATGTGCCATGTTACACGACTCTTACATTCTACCTAATCTAGAAACATATCAAGAACATATTTTCTTGATAGTTCTATCTTTTCTCTTGAATTCTGGTAATTTAACCAATCAAGATCGTGCTATTACAATTTCTCTCTTAGAATCTTAACCATGTTCATTTCGAATTTCATATCTATGAATTTTGGACCATTATTCGCTTGACTTAAAGTCGGGAAGAGAAAACAAAAAGGATGAAACTCCATAATATAAAGGGAATGAAGAGGGTGAATTTATAGTGAAATATTAGACAAAACAATCAAAAATAATTATCGCATTAAAACAAAGATGATCCTAATTTCCGTAACTATCGAAGAACCAAATCTTATTACGAAGATTTCCTCTAAATTCCTTGATTTCCGGAAAATCAACCATGACTATGTCAAAGGTTAACACGAATCTTTATTTATTCATTTCACTCTTTCATGATAGCTTCATTCGTACTCTTCGAATAATCGAATTGTTTTATCCACATTGCTCAATGATGATAAAACTCTATTTTTCAACTCGTATTTGTCATGAAAACATATTTATGGTTAACCATGACCACCACACTCAAATTTCGAGACGAATTTTTTTTAACGGGTAGGTACTGTGACGACCCGGAAATTTTCGACCAAATTTAAACTTGATCTTTATATGAATTCGACACGATAAGCAAAGTCTATAATGTAGAGTCTCGAAAATTTTGGAACTATGTTCATATAATCAATTACCCTTTGACTGTGCTCGACGATTCACGAACAATTGTTTGTAATTAAATATATGTGTATATATAAAAATTTAAAATAATATATACAATAAGGTTATTATTAAAAAGAATCTATATATATATACACCTATATAATTACTAAATTATTAAATTATTATTATAAGAAAGATAAAAGAATTATGTGTCAAAATTTATAATATCTATTTATATTATGAAATAATAAAATATAGTAAATAGATATATATTCATATTTACATGCAAACACAATTATATAATATATATATATATATATATATATATATATATATATATATATATATATATATATATATATATATATATATATATATATATATATATATATATAAGGTGTAAATATTAAATATTCAGTATCAGTATATGTTATATATTACATTACAAAGATATTAAAATTAATATAGTTACTATAGTAATATTATTACCACTTCTAATATTTTTATCAACATTAATATTTCTAATATCATTATTTTATAAAATCTGATATATATATAAATAATACTATTAATATTATTATTATTATTATTATTAATATAATTAGTAGTATTAATATTAGTAGTGTTATTATGATAATTATCATTAATAATATCATTGTTATCAATTTCACTAAAATTATAAACTGTGACTTATTATTATTATTATTACTCTTATTATTATTATTATTATTATTATTATTATTATTATTATTATTATTATTATTATTATTATTATTATTATTATTATTATTATTAGAATTTTTATTAGTATTAATATAAGTGTAGTTATTAATTATTAACATATCTTTTATATAAAATCGTTTATATAGATTTAGGATCAGATTAGGAATCATGTATCAATCAACCTGCAGTTAATTTTGTTTATTTACCTAATATCGTACCAATCACCTACAGAATGTGACAATTTCAGTTGCACGTCGTGATCCTCTCTATTTTTTATTCATTTTATTTTATTTATTCTTTGATTAATTTTTGGTCAAATCAAATTGGTATAAAACAAGAATTTCACTGAGATATTACCACACTCAATCAACACTGCATCCTCAATATCAATTATCAATTTATACAGCCCTAAATCGTTGAATGAAATAAAAATTATGTATAAACCCAGGTACCTGCTCTGTTCATCCCATATTTTGCCTAAAACTCGAATTCAATTTTTTTTTCAAAATGTATTAATGCAATCATGTTAGAATTATTTAGTTTAATCTTTCTGCAAAGCCTGAATCTTCAATTTTATATAACGAATTCGAATTTGCTGAGTCAAAGTTGTTTTCAAAAAGTCAACCAATTTGTTTTTGAGGAAAATTCGTGTTCGTTTTCAGGTTTATGATGAAATTGATTATCCAGAAAGGTTCTATGATGAATTTGAAACCAGTTTCATTTAGTAAACGTAGTCTAAAACTTCTTAAATCATCAAAAGTGATCTTGAGTTATTTACCCGTGATATAGTCTGTTACAGAAATTGTTTTCTTTTTAATCAAATTAATCGAGTCAAATAATAATATTGGATTGTTTCTGTTGGGTTTTTAAAATTTTAAATACAACAAATATATAATGTTTAGTAAGGATTCGATCTCTGGTCGGCAATATGATATGAAGGAGATGATGAAAACGTATGTCAGATTAAATGAAAACTAACTGGGTTTAAATCAGAAACAATGAATCGGAGGAGTGGTCATGAGGTGTTGTGTGTGAGCGGGAGGTTGCGAGTTCTAGTCTCGTATGGGCCATTCTTTTTAGCAAAGCATTTTAAAAAGGGTATATACATTTATTTTTCATTTCTATTATCATTATATGTAGTATTATTATTATTATTGTTGTTGTTGTTGTTATAATTATTACTATTATGGTTGCTATTATTATTATTATTATTATTATTATTATTATTATTATTATTATTATCACTTTTGTTATTATTATTATGATTATTGTTGTAAATAATATTGTTATTAGTATTATAATTATTATTAGTATTATAAATAGTATTATTAACATAGTTATAAGTATTATAACCATTACTATTATTATTATAAGTATTACTAATGTTATTATTATTACTTTAACATTTTAGTACTATTATCATTATTAAGACTATGGTTACTACTATTATTATTATTATTATTATTATTATTATTATTATTATTATTATTATTATTATTATTATTATTATCATAATTATAAGTAATATATCTATTATTATTATTATTATTATTATTATTATTATTATTATTATTATTATTATGAGTATCAATTATGACATTACTATTAAATTTAAAACTTTAATATTATTATCACGAGTATTATTATTATGTAATTACAAAAATCACTATCATAACTATTATTAACAGTAAAAGTAATATTCTTACGATATCATTATTATTATCATTAATAGAATTATTAACATTATTACCTTTATTAGTAATATTAAGTATTAGAATTATTATCATTTTTACCATTATTAATATTATATTAGTATTATTACAATTACTATATTTTAACAAACAAACTATATATATTTAATACATATAACATAACAAAAAATAATATTTCAATAAACAAAATGAATATATGATACAAACATATATTATTAAGATAAAAATGATATAATTAATAAAGTAAATATATATAAACTTATTCGATCACGATTATGTGTATTAATATATATACAAATGATATAGGTTCGTGAATCCGAGGCCAACCCTACACTTGTTCACTGTTGTCATATGTATTTTTACTACAAAATACAGTATGGTGAGTTCATTTGATTCCCTTTTACTCTTTACATTTTTGGGACTGAGAATACATGCGCTGTTTTTACAACTGCTTTATTAAATGCTTTTGAAATATATTTTGAACTGCGAATACATGAACTACTTTTATAACTGTTTTACGAAATAGACACAAGTAATCGAAACTACATTCTATGGTTGAATTATCGAAATTGAATATGCCCTATTTATCATGTCCGATGTTTTCCTGGAATGATGACGAATTTATCATGTCCGATGTTTTCCCGAAATGATGGCGAATTTATCATGTCCGATGTTTTCCCGGAATGATGACGAATTTATCATGTCCGATGTTTTCCCGGAATGATGGCGAATTTATCATGTCCGATGTTTTCCCTGAATGATGACGAATTTATCATGTCCGATGTTTTCCCGGAATGATGGCGAATTTATCATGTCCGAAGTTTTCCCGGAATGATGGCGAATTTATCATGTCCGAAGTTTTTCCGGAATGATGGCAAATTTATCATGTCCGAAGTTGTCCCGGAATGATGAGAATATTCTATATGCATCTTGTTAAGGTCGGTTACCGGGTGTTCACCATATGAATGATTTTTGTCTCTATGCATGGGACGTATATTTATGAGAAATGGAAATGAAATTCTTGTGGTCTATTATAATGATGAAAATGATTATTTATGTTAAACTAATGAACTCACCAACCTTTTGGTTGACACTTGAAAGCATGTTTATTCTCAGGTACGAAAGAAATCTTCCGCTGTGCATTTGCTCATTTTAGAGATATTACTTGGAGTCATTCATGACATATTTCAAAAGACGTTGCATTCGAGTCGTTGAGTTCATCAAGATTATTATTAAGTCAATTATAGTTGGATATATTATGAAATGGTATGCATGCGGTCAACTTTCGATGTAAAGAAAGTTTGTCTTTTAAAAACGAATGCAATGTTTGTAAAATGTATCATATAGAGGTCAAGTACCTTGCGATGTAATCAACTATTATGAATCGTTTATAATCGATATGAACGGGGAATTTCATTGGACAAGTCAATAATTGTGTTCATTGATGACATACTTGTCTATTCGAAGAGTATGAAGGAACATGAACATCATTTGCGTGGTGTGTTGAAGACGTTGCGGAAGGAGAAGTTGTATGCAAAATTCTCCAAATGTGAATTTTGGCTAAGGGAAGTTCAATTCTTTGGCCATATTGTGAACAAAGATGGTATTCAAGTAGATCCGGGGAAGATTGAGACGGTAAAGAATTAGGGACGACCGACTACGCCTACGAAAATCCGAAGTTTTCTCGGGTTGGCAGGTTATTATCGTCGGTTTATCCAAGACTTTTCTAAGATCGCTTCTCCATTGCCGAAGTTGACGAGGAAGAACGCGAGATTTAATTGGGAAAATGAGCAAGAGATCGCTTTCCAATTGTTAAAAGAAAAGTTATGTCAAGCTCCGGTGTTAGTATTGCCAGAACGGGTAGAAGACATGACGGTTTATTATGACGCCTCATTAAATGGAATCGGGTGTGTTCTAATGCAAAGAGGTAAAGTCATCGCTTACGCCTCTTGACAATTAAAAGAACACGAAACGAGATATCCGACTCATGATCTTGAATTGGCGGTGGTGGTTCATGCGTTGAAAATTTGGCACCACTACTTGTACGGTGTCAAGTGCACGATTTATTCGGATCACAAGAGTTTGAAACATCTTTTTGATCAACGAGATTTGAATTATCGTCAACATAGGTGGATGGATGTGGTAAAGGATTACGATTGTGAAATACTTTATCATCCGGGTAAGGCGAATGTGGTCGCGGATGCGTTAAGTCGGAAGAGTCAACATTCGGCAATATGAGTGGGATCGTTACGCATGATTATTACTAACGATTTTCTTGTGAAGCTTGGTGAGATTCAAATTAAAGCTTTTGTTAACAACAAGCATGAAGAACGAATCGTGGGGCAAACGGAGTCTATTACCTTAGGCCCGCATGGTTTGTTGTCTTTTCAAGGAAGAGTGTGGGTGCCTAGAATGGGAGATTTCCGACATGTGCTACTTGATGAAGCACATAAATCAAAGTATTCCATTCATCCGGGCGCGACAAAAATGTATCTTGATTTGAAGAAAGAGTATTGGTGGTCGGGCATGAAACGCGATGTTTTAAAGTATGTTGAACAATGTGTCATGTGTTTGTAAGTTAAGGCCGAGCACCAAAAGCCGTATGGTAAGTTACAACCGTTGGAAGTCCCGAAATGGAAATGGGAGCACATTACCAAGGATTTCATTACAAAGTTACCAAAGACGGCGAGAACCCAATTTGATTCGATTTGGGTGATAGTTGATCGGTTGACGAAAAGTGCCTTGTTTCTTCCGATTCGGAAAACGATATCGTTGGAGGCGTTGTCAAAGTTGTTTATCAAGGAGGTGATATCGAGACATGGGGTTCCTATATCTATTATTTCGGATCGGGATACTCGTTTCACATCTCGGTTTTGGAATAAGTTTCATGAAGATATGGGTACACAATTGAGAATGAGCACGGCGTACCATCCTCAAACGGACAGTCAAACCGAACGTACGAATCAAACATTGGAGGATATGTTACGGGTGTGTATTATCGATTTCGGTGGTAGTTGGGATGAGCACTTGCCCTTGGTGGAATTCTCGTACAATAATAGTTATCATACTAGTATCGGGATGCCACCTTATGAGATGCTTTATGGGCGTAGGTGTCGAACTCCGATTTGTTGGGGTGAATGGGTCAAAGATAAATCGGGAGTACTGATTTGGTTTTAGAGACGAATAGCAAGATTGATATGATTCGGACTCATTTGAAAGCGGCTCAAGATAGACAAAAGTCGTATGCCAACAAACGTAGGCGATTGATTGAGTTCCAAGAAGGTGACATGGTGATGCTTAAGGTTTCGCCATGGAAGGGTATTATTCGGTTTCGAAAACGGGGAAAGTTAGCTCCTCGGTTTTTTGGGCCATTTAAGATTTTAGCTCGTGTTGGCGAAGTTGCGTATCATTTGCAATTACCCGAAGAGCTTGGGGGGATCCACAATACATTTCATGTTTCCCATCTCCGTAAGTGTCTTGCGGATGATTCTTCATGGATGCCATTAGACGAAATTGAACTAAACAACAAGTTAGAGTATGTTGAGGAGCCGATTGCGATACTCGATGAAAAGGTGAAAAGGTTGAGGAATAAAGAAGTGAGAACTTATAAAGTTCAATGGCGTCGTAGTAAAGGTTCCGAGTTTACTTGGGAGCCCGAAGAGTTTGTGTTGGTGTATCTTCCCTCTTGTCATGCGGCATGGATCGCGAGGACGCGCTCCGATTCAAGTGGGGGAGAGTTGTATGACCCAAATTATTATTGTACAGCAGTGTAAATATGGTACATGGAAGTGTGGGTAACATTGTGCAGTTAAACAGAAGTCAGAAACTGCACAGACACTTGTACGCGCCGCGCAGGGTTATGTGTGCGCGCCGCGCACTAGCCCTGTGCAAAGATTCCTGTTTTTAAATTAAAGTTTAATGAGGGGCATTATTATCCTTTCACTTGAGGCTGGGTTTAGGTCACTTATGGCCAGTTTTGTGGTGGTTGAAACACATTCAACACAACCACCAACATCATCTTCAATTCCACTTCAATTTTAGAGAGAGAAACCCTTTGAGAGAGAGAAATCTCAAATCAAGGAGGAAGAAGCTTGATTCTGGTTAAAGCTCAACTATTAAAGTTGTTCATCTAGCTTTTAGCTACGTTTTGGTTGTGGTGGTATGTTCTAACCTTGATTTCCTTACTTTGATTTATATAAGGGTTAGGGTTTTGGTAAATGGTGAACATAAAACCCATATTTGGTGATTTTGGGTGTTCTTGGGGAAGATTGAGTCATGAAGACTCAATAGTAACTAACCTAGGGTTTCAAGGTGTTAATTGATGTTTATGAGTCTTAATTGGTTAGTTAATTACTAGCACACCTAGATATTAAGTAAATGGGTGTTATTTGGGTTAGTGGATAACCCGAAATGGGTGTGTTGACTTTAAAATGGTCAAATGGGTAACGATTGACCTAATTGGGAAAGATGGATATTAAATACCCCAATTTTGTGTTGGTTAGTGTTGTTGGACCTTAATCACTAGGTTTTAGTGATTTATGATGGTCTTGACCTTAAATGGACGGTTTTGGTATAAATGGGTCATTTAATGCATTGAAGTCATTAAATGCACATGGGTGAATTGTTGGTATTTAGTCCAACTAGTTTGTGTGTTGATAGAGTACTTAATGTATTAGGTACTTTGCTTTGAAGCTTGCGGAAGTATAAAACTGTCACCGAATCGTCAAGGTGAGTGGAGTAATTATGCATGTATGTATATAGTGTACTTATTTGTATGCTATGGTATTAACCACGGAGCCGGTAGTACCATAGTATGTGCGAGTGTGCTATGATGTGAACCATAGAGCCGGTAGCATCATGGTACGTGTGTTGTAGTGTGAACCACGGAGTCTGTAGCACTATAGCACAAGTAGTTAAAGTGTGAACCACGGATCCGGTTGCACTATAAAATGAGGTGTGAACCACGAAGCCGGTAGCACCAAAGTGTGAACCACGGAGCCGGTAGCACTATAAAAGAGTATGACTCAAATGCTTAGTGACGTGAACCACGGAGCCGGTAGCGTCATAGCATTACGTATGGTGTGCACCACGGAGCCGGTAGCACCATGACGCGTGCATGGTTAACCATATAGTTTATGTATGAGTTATCGTATAGCGTAATTTATTATCTTGGTGAATATGCTATTGGTTTTGCTAGTTGCGGTATTTGGAGGTGATTAGCTCATACTTGGAGTTTGTATGCTAGTTGTTATTGCTAGCGATTATACGGTGTGTGTAAGTGTATGCAAGTAGGTATATTATATATGTATGTGTATAATTATTGCATTTACTAAGCGTTTTTCTTACCCTCTCATTGTTTACCTTTTTATAGGCTCCGGCGTGGACAAGGGTAAGGGCGTTCGTTTGGATTAGTGATCCCGCTTAGTTATGTTAGGAGAAGCTTTTGGAACGTGATAGTTTTAACTATTATAATATGATATGAAAAGCGTTTCGTCTAAAAGTGTCGGGAAGTGGGAGATCTTTAAACGAAAATTGGATATTTTGGACAGCAGGCTGCCAGCCCTTGTGCGCGCCACGCACACAAGGGACTGCGCGCCGCGCACTCTACGGAGTAAAAAAAAATTTGCGTGTTCAGTTGTATAACGGGTTGGGTTGTTACATATCTACGTCCAAAGTTAAATCTCTATATCAACCTTTTGTGACAGCTTCACTCGTACGCTTCACATAATCGAATCGTTTTATCTATATTAGTCAATAATGTTAAAACTCTATTTATCCACTCATATTCGTTATAAAAACATTTTTATTGTTAACCATGACGACCTCACTCAAATTTCAGGACGAAATTTATTTAACGGGTAAGTACTGTGACGACCCGGAAATTTTCGACCAAATTTAAACTTAAATGTTATATGATTCCGACACGATAAGCAAAGTCTGTAATATTGAGTCTTAAAAATTTTGGAACTATGTTCATATATTCAATTACCCTTTTGACTATGCTCGACGATTCACGAACATTTATGTGTATATAGATATGTATATACAATATATAGTTATAGTAATTAAAAACGTTAACAAAGTATTAGATGTATAAAACTTTACATGAACGTATTTGTTTCAATATATGTTTAACATATATATCGAAGGAATTAAAAGATAATATTAAATGATTGAATTATCAGATACATTGTGATATGATTACGAGTCTCTGTTGTGAAGTTCACGTTGATTTGAGAAATCTTTCTATTTTAACAATATTCGGAAAATGGTAAAGTGATTTACAAGTGAGAACAAATGTGTCAATTAACGGGAATTAGACAAAAGTTAGTGGAGAATTGAATTTCATAATATTCAATTGATCTATTTTCAAATGTGTGAAAACATTTTTTCGATTCAATTGAATTTGTTTATTAAAATGTTTTGTTTAAATAACATAATGATATTAATTATTATAATTAAATATATAAATAACTCGCAACGTGTATTTAAAATGTGTCTATGAATATTGAATATATATGTATTAATAACGAGACGATGATTTAATGAAGTAAATGATCAAAACACTCAAATGTATAAATTACATTCCTTGTAATATAAATTATTGGCGAATAAGTTTAATTATTAATAAAGGTGCGTGTCGCGAGACGTAAAGTACAAGTTTTCTTAGCGTACGAAAGGACGTTCGAAAAACCGGAACCGGGACATAAGTCGAGCGTCAACGTATAAGTTATCGGACCTAAAATTACAAGTCAACTATGCACATGAATATATATATATATATATATATATATATATATATATATATATATATATATATATATATATATATATATATATATATATATATATATATATATATATATATATATATATATATATATATATATATATATATATATATATATATATATATATATGCCGACAAGCAAGAAAACAAACGAGTGTGGGCTGGAAAGGCACCCCATGCGATCGCATGGGGAATGGCCTATAATGCCATGCGATCGCATGGCAGGGTTGTTGAGGCCAAGTACTATAAAGCTCGACGTTTTCTAGCTGAATTCATTCATCTGTTTTCTCTCAATATCTCTCTACACACTCTCTCTCTCTCTATATATATATATATATATATATATATATATATTATTAATCGTATTATTATTATTAGTAGTATTATTATTATTATTAAGTATTATACATAAAATACTACGACGAGGTTCTGCTCGCATGTTTTTAAAATGAGTTTTACGAGCGGGATAGAACTAAGGAAATTATGGGTTATAACTATGGAGTTTATGGGTATGGCTCGGGGGTATAGCTCGTGAGGTCAAACTAGTGTTTATCATCTCCGTCGCGTCTACGTACTTTCCTACAATATCGAATCACAATATTGATACGTGAGCATTCATATCTTATCTTTTATATATTAATAGTGTATCCATGTCTAGTGCTCGAGTATATATGTTTATACATGCTTGTATGCTAAATTTCGTCGTTAGATAGTTTTACGATGAATCACGAATTTAATACATATACTACTAATATAAGGTATATGATATGCATGTTATTGGAAAGCTGGCGAAAAATTAATAACTTTTCATTTAGAAATAGCGTGATTTCGATGAACGGATTAAAAGATATGGTCAACTGAATTATGATTAACGTTAACTGAAATTGTGTTTGAAACTGTAAATTAATATTTAAATAACTTGTCTATGAGATTGATAAATGGGATTTTTATATATTACTAATCGAGTAAATAAATTTCTATATAAGGCACGTTTTGTTTTGTTTATCAATTGTCAAAGTTGACTGTCTTATCATGTTTTAAAGCTTTATAAACATTATAATCTAATTTTACAAGTATTGAAAAACTATGTGAAATAATAAAACATGTTCGATTGCCATGATAATTCAAATATAATATAACTCCTGAAATAAATAATATTTTGAGTTTGATAAACTATAAATTCGTTCAATTATCAAGACTTATACTATGTTAATAAACACGTATAGATTTAAAGATCATATTGGGTCAGGTTGAATTTTGAGATGACTTTTGTTAACTTCTGCATGTCGGTCTCGAGCATTAGGATTGTGATACACTATGACCCGACCTAGCTTGTTAGACATTTATTGACCAACATACGTTCTCTAGGTTGAGATCTACGATTATTTTGCATTCCGAGTTTCGATCACATTTCGGTGAATGACCTTATGTGCTGCTAAGGTGAGTTTCATTTGCTCCCTTTTTAAATGCTTTTGCAATCTATATTTTTGGGCTGAGAATACATGCACTTTATTTTAAACGCAATGGATACAAGTACATACTAAATTCTACACCGAGTTTGAACCAAAAATCTCTTAGCTTTGGTAACTAGTAACTGCCGGTTATAAGAACTGGTGGGCGTGAGTAGTTATATATGGATCCATAGGGCTTGACATCCCCGTCTGTTCCAGGTATAGAAACCCTAGCCTGAACTATAAAACAAACGTATGCTATTTAAGTTTAGTACACGTTGGATTGCGTGTATTGTACATGTTGGTTGCATGTATGTTAAAACAGGGGTACTTATTATATATACGTTAAAGTTTAGTTACCAGGGTGCTCAATCTTGTAGAATATTTTGATAAACGTTTCTGGATGAAGCAACTGAAATCTTGTGATCCACCTTTATATACAGATTATGCGCAACAATAAAACTATGAACTCACCAACCTTTGTGTTGACACTTTAAAGCATGTTTATTCTCAGGTTCCTAGAAGTCTTTCGCTGTTTGCTTATATGTTATACAAGCTATTGTGCATGGAGTCATACATGCTTTATTCGAGAAAATGTTGCATTCACAAATTCATCACCATGTATCTTATTTTAACTGCATTGTCAACGGATGTAGCATTGTAAACTATTATTTACGGTGATTGTCTATATGTAGAAATCATCAGACGTCAAAAACCTTGGAATTAGATATTCATTTATGGTGTGCCTTTTCAAAAGAATGCAATGTTTACAAAACGTATCATGTAGAGGTCAGTACCTCACTGTGAAATCGATGAATGATGTATTCGTCCAAATGAATTTGGACGGGTCATCACAATAGTGGAAGGTCTGAAAACATTATCTCTCGTGACTTGGTAATAAAAATGATGTTACCATCAGAAGAACATCCCGAACCCTACAACACCGTATGGATCAATGACGGATCGAGGATAAAAGTTACCGAAAGGTGTACTGTTCTATTTTCTATAGGGAAGTTTTACAAGGACGAGCAGTGGCGGAAGATAAGGTATTATAAAGGGGCGTCCGCCCCACCTGGATTTAACGGCAAAAAAAAAATTACACTAAAAAAGTTTTTTTTTTATACCAAAAACTAAGGGTTTTTTTTTTAGTGTTTGCCCCTGCTGACAATGAAAAATTTATTAAATTTTTAGACTCGCCCTTTCTGTGGTCGGGTTCAAGTTCCGCCACTGAGGACGAGGTCAAGTGTGACGTGGTCGATATGAACGCGTGTTATTTGTTGTTTGGAAGGCTTTGTAAATATGATTTGAATGCATCTCATTACGCAAGGGACGATGTCTACAACTTCGTGAAAGATTGTTGAAAAATAACTTTGTTACCGCTAGATTATAAACAGAAACATGATCGGGGAAAAGGCGAAAATATGTTGATCGTGGAGAATTATGAGGATGTGTAATGTGTAAAATTGTGTATATAAGATTTGAACAAGTACCGGTTAAAGAGTATTACACACTTACGAGCAGTGTACCCGATCGTGTAGCAGTATAGTAAATGGTAATTTCAAGATCGTTCCAAGGACAGTATAATAGCAATTCAAGATTATGAACTAGATGTAATTATGTGCCACTATATTACAACAAACGTTTAGGCCGGTGAGTGAGATTTCTGCTCATCGCAGTCACCTCCGGACTTCTTCGCACCTGGATAGTACTAGGACCCTTGTGCCCCGGCCCTTAATCAGATAAAGCTGCCCGCCCTATGACCCACAACTCAAAATGAAAAAGAAATGTCTCCCATCCAAGATTGTTCATTTCTTACTTATCTCTAATTAAGAGTTCCTGATCAAATAAATTGAAATCTCCAAAATAAAGAATCAACTCTGATTACTTGAGATAATACTCCGTATATTTTACTAGATAGATAGATACCTTCATAAAAAATATAAGACTCATTGAACAGTCAAAAACCACACTCAATAACTTGACCTACTTGGTTCATAACAAAAGTGGTGACTCATATATCTCTTTTCTCTTTTTTTAGATATAAGAAACCAAAAGGTTAGCAATTGTAAGTCAAATATTTGCAGGTGTCATCTACTCATCTACATAGCTAGGTGGATGGTGCGTGTCAAAATGCAGGGACACGTGTCTTTTGTTTAAAGCATCTAGTTTACTATAAATTGTCACTGCGCTCTTCTTTCCACTTGTCGTGTTTGATAATTGTTTGTTTATTTGTTGTGATTAATAAATCGGAAAAATGGGAAAAGGCTTCTTTGTGTTCATGTTGGTACTCGTTCTCTTTGCATCGCGTAAGTTACATCTCTCGATCTCTTTCCATCCAGTATTATATTAACGAAAATGAATGAGATTTTAACTTTCAATTATAATATAATATGTGAAAAATGTGATTGTATTATTTTTTATTAAATTATATTGCAGAAGAGAATATGGTGAAGGTGAGTGAAGGGAAGATGTGTGAAACAAGTAGTCACGCGATGAGTTGCGTAAATGATATGCACTGTAATAGTCAATGTGAAAAGGGTGGTTTTGCTGCTGGCAAATGCGATGGTTTGCGTCGTAAATGTAGGTGCATGAAACAGTGTTAACTTTCATCTTCATATATGTTGTAAACAACACAGTCGTTACCATCAGAGTAACATCATGTGTGATGTCATAGTCATTCACATATATCAATAAATAAAGTTTGGCTTAATTTGTAATCTGAAGACTTTTACATTTTATTAGGACCTCAAGTATAACTTTTACTCACTTCCATTATTAACATTATTTAAATTACTCTAATCAATCAAATAATCTGAAGACTATCAAGTTAAAATGAGCTATTATAATATATGAATCATCATTAAAAAACATAATAGTGAAATCGTTGGAACTGTGGGGTTCAGTTTGAGCTGTGACATCATCGATGACCTAGAATGCTCGTCCTTGAAGCCTTTACGGAGGGCGACGATAGCCACACCCTCGAGAACTCGCCTTTCATCCCACTCTTTAATGGGCAAAATATGAATGCAAACCGGAGTATAGATATGAATTGTGACGCAGTCTTTGCATTCGCTTGAACTAAAACTATACGAGTACTAAATTAAAAATAAAATTACGTCATCGGTCCTTAATATTAGCTTATAAATAAATTAAAGAGAAAATTACGTAACTAGTCCTTAATATTTGCTCAATGTTTCATGGATAGATCTAAAGTTATATTTTTATGTAGATGACTAATGTTTAAAAATGTTGTGTCGCTCGTCACATACGTTATTTCTCTATCGTTATCGTTTCACGTAAAACATTGTGTCGCTCGTCACATACGTTATTTCCATATCGTTATCGTTTCAGGTAAAACGTCGTGTCACTCGTCACTAACATTATTTTAGTGTGCATCACGTGAGATCAAAATCGCAAATATTCCAACAACCACCCTACTAATTTGCTAACATTTCTGAATGCTCAATGAAGATCAAAGTCCCACATATTCCAACAATCACCCCTCCTAATTTTGAATTGGGCCTTCTAATCGATCACTAGGGACTGGCCACTGGCGTAACTAAATTAATTTCTTCCAAAATAGCACTAGTTACCAAAATAAAAAACAATATACTAAAGTCCGAAACTAAACTCTTAAGGAGGAGAAAGATCAAAATTAAATCTGAATTTAGCAAAGTTACACATCAAAACATTGCATTAAACAAAAAATTAAAACATGAAAATGGAAAACCATGTGTCTTGAGAGTTACATTTATCACTCAAGTATTAGTAGCCCTTGTGTAGATCTGCTGACTAGCATGAGCAGATACCATCCTGATTGCACCCCTTGCCATCAAATCCTTGATTGCCTTGCGTGCCAACGATCCATTAATCTGCATATCACCGAGTAGATGATAATATGATTCTGTGCTAACTTAGTTATAGCACAAAATAATGAGGATTAGTATAGTATAATAAACTTTGTGTGAATACCCTTAATCTGTCTGACAAGATTGAAGGAGTGATTAGCTTGAACTTTGGAGCTTCGGTAAGAAGCTTATCATATGTTGCCTTATCGAACAACACCATGTTGTTGACCTTCTCCTTTTGCTTTCCCTTGCTCCACTTCTGCAAATTGATTCATTAACCATATTAACTTCAAATCACACTCATATTTATACTGCTAAAACATAAAATATTAGGGTTCAACATAGACCAGTCAGGATTCATCCACATGGTAGCATCTCAATTGCCGACCTATCTAAAATTATTTTCTGTTTAAGAAGCTATAACTAACATTGTGTTAGATGATATCTAGTACATGATTTGTAGTAACATTACACTTTTAGAAAACAAAAGATACTTTTCATCATCATTATATTTTACCTCAAGTGTTTAAAAGAAAATTCTAATATAATGGGATCATTATCACACAATCACATTTTTTATCTACAATAGCTACAATGACAGGCCATTTCTTGAGTGGAAGTAGATTTTAATGTATAATAGCAAACCCTATAGAAAGAAATGTGTCCAATCCAAGTTAGCTATGTTTATTTTAGAACAAATATTTTTCAATGAACAGAATAACATTTTTCAGTGCTAAGAATTTATACCTTATTGTTGAAAAGTCAATAACCACACTCAATAATTTGAGCTACTTGGTTCATAACAAACATTTTCTAGATATAAGATGCTAAATGGTTGTAAGACCACAGATAACGCAGATAACGCAGCGTAGCGTGATTCCCTCCAATGCCGCCTAGGTGTCGTGAGAAACACCCCACAAACGCTCGGAATGGGCGTTTGTGCCGGGGCGTTTGTGGTTTTTTTATTATTTTGTTAATTCTTTTCCTACCATTTTAACCACTTTTTAACCCAACCTCCACTTATATTTTGCCACATCACTCACAAACGCCCCAACAACCTTTGACAAAAACCCCCCATTACAAGTCCCCTATTTCCCTGCCATGGTCCAGTCACTGATTGCCCCAAAAAGTGCATCTTACCCACTCCACGTCACAATCACCATTATCTATGGTCTAAAGTGTATGTCACGTGTGTAACTTATTCTTAACATTCAAGTCGCAAAACATGTACGGAGTATTTGTAAACTAAGTATTAGTATAGACTATGGACAATACTACCATTGAAAATCAACAACCAATTCCTTTATTTAACACATTTAAGCAGTTCATACATTGTCTTCAAAAGAAAACTACAGACATAAATACATAGTCAAAATCAATCAAATCAAAACTAAATTACCAGATATAGATTTAAAAACTCAAAACCAGATTCAATATCTCATAACAATAACAATGAATCGTATAACATGGAGTACTATTCTAACAGCAAAACACATATTTATTTATAAATAATATAAACAGATGGATAGAAATTTGACCTTCTTTTTCTGCTTTCCACCACCGGACTTGGCCGGTTTAGATGACGATGGGGGAGCCTTTTCCTTCTTCGGCGCCTGATTTACACAAAATATAATTTAAAACTTATATTCAACGGAAAACTGACACGATTAATCAATCAACGGACAAGTATGGAGCATTACCATGATAAGTAATGATGATTTTGTTCGCTGGATTTCGGAGCACAGAAGGCACGATGAGCTGCTGCAGTTGCCGCCGAAGAAATGGAGATTTTTCAGTTATATAGTTAGGGTTTTTGTGGGCCGCTTTTGTGAGTTGCTTCGTATTAAAACTGGGCCGAATTCATATACGGATCCATTATTTGTTTATCTTTGGACTTGGTATTTATTGACGGGGCTTATCACCTTTTTGCCCATCTTTTTACCCCTTTTTGAGCTGGAACTTTTTTTTTTTCTTTTTTTTTGAGAATTTGCCCGCACAAGGCGCAAGGATCATTAGACCTTGCGACCTTGCGACTTGCGCCCTTGCGTCCTAGTGTTAATAAATTAGGTCAAGGCGCAAGGTTTATGACTTGCGCCTTGCGTCTTATCAGAATGGATTTTTCCTGATTTTTGGATAAGATTTTGTTAGATTTTTTGTACCTTTACGGATAAGATTATGTACCTGTGTATTTATTGAGGCTAGAACTCCAGATTAATCATTTCATTTCACTTCATTTCCAAAAAGATCATGTCATTAGAGCATCATTAAGGTACCAACTTTTATCTATTTTTTCAATAATTTGTGTCTTAATGAGCTGTAGTAATGATGAAGCATTTGTTGTTCATGTATGTTGTGGGGGTAATTTTGAATTTGTTAACAACATACCTATGTATCTGTCTCTTGATTGTTTTAGAACCAGATTAAAACTACCACTTGCTCCACAAAAACCAATAAATCGAAGAGTATTGTTAAGGAAAATTCTTAAAAAAAAATTGAATTGCCACCTAATGCACCTGTTTCGCTAAGATATATTGATAATAATCATATTTTTGATATTACTGATGATCATGAAGATTTTTTTGAGTTTTTAAAACACGCTGTCACAAACGAGCCTATTGATATTTATGTTGTCGACAAAGTTAGAATGCTTCAACCCGGACAAAATCCACAAACACACCATCTCCAACAAAACCTAGAAACACTCCAGCCCCAACAAAATCCACAAACACACCATCTCCAACAAAACCTCCGAATACTCGAGTCTCAACCAAACAAACAAACTCACCATCTCCAAAAAGAACAGGATGAAATACACAATTCTGAACCAAACCTCGAAACATACCATTTGGAACAACAGCTGGCTGAAATACCACTGATGTTAAAGCTAAGGGATATAAAATACTATTAAATTTTACAAGGAAATACTATTAAATACGATACAATTTTACACAAAATATTTATTTATTTAGAGAATGGATATACTTAAACATTGCTACAACACTTATAGGCAGTGTACCTAATCGTACAGTAGTGTAGTTTTTAGTAAGTCCGGTTCGTTCCACAGGGAAAATCTTTTAATCAAAGCTTAACGCTATATTAGTTTTATTTTATAAAAATACAAATATATATATAAGTAATATTATTATTATAAAGGGGGGTTTTTACCGTTTAATGACCGGTTTGTCGATTTTAAAACTTTAGTCGCAGTTAAAACAAAATGTAAAATATTAAATAAATAAAAGACTTAATTTAAAGCGTAAAGTAAATAACGATAATGAAATTGCAATAAATAAAAGTGCGATAAAATAAACTTGCGATAATTAAAAAGTACGATAATTAAAAGTGCAATTAAATACAATAACAAAAAATAAAAGTGCGATAATTAGAAGTGCAATTAAATATAAAATAAAGGAAATTAAATATGAAATAAAAGAATTATGCTTATTTAAACTTTCGTAATCATGATGTTTGACGTGTTGATTTTAGTTTTATGTCCATGGGTTAATTGTCCTTTGTCCTGGATTATTTAATATGTCCGTCTGGTTTTTGTCCATAACAGTCCATCAGTCATAAATATAAAGTGCGAGTGTCCTCGTCAAATTATCCTTATACCCGAAGTTAAATATTCCAACTAATTGGGGACTTAAACTATAACAAGATTTTAATACTTTGTTTAACAATTACACCAGGATGTCGACTGAGTGTAACCCAAGGTTTTAATACTTTGTTATCAATTATGCCAAGTGTCCTTGTACATAATTTCACCCCTGTTTTAATAATTCCATAGACTATTAATCCATTCCCGTGTCCGGTTAAATGAACGATTATTCGTACATATAAATACCCCGCCCATCGTGTCCGATCGAGTGTATATGGTTATTTATAGGGACGTCCAATTGTAAATCTTTATATTAAAATTAACAAACTATCATTTAGTTAAACAAATATAAAGCCCATTAATAGTCCATAGTCTAATTTCCACAAGTGTCGTTCTTTTGTCCAAACCCCAATTATGGTACAAAGCCCAATTACCCAATTTTAGTAATTAGCCCAACATCATGATTACTTCGTTTTAAATAAGCATAATAATAACTTAGCTACGAGACATTAAATTAAAAAGGTTGAACATAACTTACAATGATTAAAAATAGCGTAGCGTTACACGGACAGAATTTCGACTTACACCCTTACAACATTCGCTAACACACCCTTATTATTATAAATTAAAATTAAAATTATAATATAAATATAAATATAAATATTATACGTTGAATGAGGAGAAGAAAAAGATGTGTTTTTGTGGTGCACCAAAGCTCGATTTTTATAGGCATGTGGGCTGGAACTGTGCACCATGCGATCGCATGGATTTATGCCTTCCAGGCCATGCGATCGCATGGCCAGCTGGGGAGACTCAAAAGTCTTTGTTTTTTTATGCCGACGGTTTTTAAATATAATATAATATATATATTAATTTTAAGAATTAGTTATATATTATATTATATTCATGTGCATAGTTGACTTGAAATTTTTAGTCCGTTGCGTCGAGCGTTGAGAGTTGACTCTGGTCCCGGTTCTGGATTTTCGAACGTCCTTGCGTACAATTTAATATCTTGTACTTTGCGTTTTGAATCTTGTACTCTTGTAATTTCGAGACGTTTCTTATCAATAATTGGAACCTCTTTGATTGTAATTTGTTCTTTTGAGCTTTTTGGTCGTTTACGTCTTTAATTCGTCGAATCTGTCTTTTGTCTTCACCTTTTATTATTTAAACGAATATCACTTGTAAATAGAACAATTGCAACTAAAAGCTTGTCTTTCTTGAGGAATAATGCTATGAAATATATGTTCGTTTTTAGCATTATCAAATATTCCTACACTTGAGCTTTGCTTGTCCTCAAGCAATATAGTCTTGAAATACTAGAATCACTTCTTTATTCTTCACACTTTGTACATCAGTGATTTCTTTACGGCAGTATAAACAATGGTAGTAACGTTGTGGTTTACAGTCCCACATGACTATAAAAATTTAGATCCTTTAAGAAATTGGATCTTTATGAAAACATTTGATCTTTTTGAAAATTCAATCTAGCTTTTACCCTAGATAAGTTTTCTGGAATAACCCTTCACCGGTGTTTGCAAAATATTTTTGTGGGTTTGGTGGGTTTCAGATTTGAAAATTTTAGCTCAAAACTTGTGGTTTTGTGTCACCCACTTGCTAACCTTGTATTGGGAAAGCAACACGTCCAGTATACTTGCTCCGTATATTACCTTTCGGTAAACTACCGTCCGGTTGTAAAGGAAAGCGTTTGAACAAGCAACTGTTAAGGCAATCTCCCCTGACATGCTTTTAATTATGGTCTATTACGTGTCGAACGCAATTACTATCCTTGGTAGGAGCAATAGTAAAGCTCACCCTTATGATTTTTCGGTCTGGCACAAGGTCCTGTCTTTGACCATGCTATGCAACCACCGTTCTTACGGTTGACACCCGATTTGGTTCAGGTGATCTAATGAATTTCAGGTGAATTCCTAGGATTTTACGTTCAATGGTAATGAACGCATTGAAAATGGGTTTTCAGAAAACAAATCGGTTTGTAATTTTGATCAAAATATTTTCTCGTTCAAGCTCGAGTTTAGATATCATTGAATTCCATGAGTTTGTAATTCTCAATTTTTAAGGTCAATCTCTAGGATTGAGTAATATCAGTCTTAAAAGCTGATTTTTGATCTTTAAAGGAGATTATCCTTTCTGGGGATCTGATTTATTAGTCTTATCAAGCTAATTTGCACGGTGCCCCCCATTGTACGAGACAGATCCTCTCATGGTTAGGATAAGTCTGACCACTTGGCGACCATGTTTGATGCTGAGGTCCGTGGATTTCCTGCTGATTTTAGTGATGACTTTTCTAGGTTTTTCGTCAACCTATAGCTGGTCTAGACGACAACTTCATGACCTAAATCAAGAAGCGCGTGTCTTTTTCGGAAGACTTTACTTCCTTTAAATGATGGAATTGATTCATCGTGTAGATCCATCTTTCTTTCAAATATATTACAGTAAATAGGGTAAAACTGTTTAGTTTAGTCCAAAGCAAAAGTATCTTCAATTATTTGTTACAGAAATATGTGATATATGTTTAAGATAACTTGGTAATTTTTCCCACACTTGGCTTTTATTTTCCTTTTTATTGTCCTCTATTCCATTTTAAATGAATTTTAACATTTTGATTTGTTTCTCAATTTATGTCCTTTCTGAGGTAACAATAATTTCGGTGTTAACACCTAGTTTTATCGTTCATAAATATGTATAAACATGATTTTGAGTTCATTTAATTGAAAATTTTTAAAAATTTTACTAGAATTGGGTAGTCAGTATATAAGACTAGGGCTATTCTTTATCAGAGAGCACTAGATTCTAATACAACTACTACTTTACTAGTATTTCTAATGGTAACCAAGTGTATAAAGTAAAAATTTTAAAATCCGAAAGAATTTAACCCCTTCCCACACTTAAGATCTTGCAATGCCCTCATTTGCAAGAAATCAGTAACAATTTAAATTATTGAGGGTGATTAGTGTGAAAATGATTAAATTTTACCAAAGTTTCCAAACATATTGGCGTTTGTTTGCTGAATGATAAATGGTGCATATCATTTGTTCATTCCGTCTGTTGTTACATCACATTTATCTTGTCATCAAAATTAGTAGCTTTTGCTGAACTTAATGCCAGTCTTTGAAAATGCGCTGTTTTACCCTGTTTTGTACAATTTATGTGATGCCCCGTACAAAACCATCGTGTACGAATCATCAACAACAGGATCATTACAAGGTTAAGTACTATATGCTGTAATTAAAGAAGTTGCATTCATGATAAAAAGCTGATGTCATAACCGACATCAAATGTTTTACATTTCAAAAGCATGCTTCACTAAGTAGAAGCAAATAATAAGTGTACGTGACCGCAATGGTCGTTACAAGTCATAGTTCAAAAGTACGAATGTTTGAATGCAAAGTAAGGTAGTTCATACGTGGACAACTCTAAGCAGCGGGTTCTACAGCACGACTAGTACACAGCGGAAGAAACCTCAAGCACCTGAGAAATACATGCTTAAAAACGTCAACACAACGGTTGGTGAGCTATAGTTTAAGTATAACAGTATGTAAGGTAGGCCACGAGATTTCAGTGCTACAAAGAGCGTTTCAAAACAGTATGATAAAGTATATGTTAACCGTGGGCACTTGGTAACTAACTTAACGTTTAAAATGCCCCCTGAATGTACACTTGGCGAGTGCGTATGTTTACGAAGTATTAAACACTCATTGACTGCTAGCGCGACTAGCCCGAGTGGGGATGTCAAACCCTATGGATCCATATCTAAGATTCGCGTTCACCGGTTCATAAACCAATGATTAAACGTTACCGAGCTAAAGGGAATGTTTCTGCCGTTATATAACCCACACATATATAAGTTTAAGTACTCGTGCCTAGTATGTAAAACATAAAATCCGCATGTATTCTCAGTTCCCAAAATAAGTTAAAGTAAAAAAGGGAATGCTATAACTCACAATGATATGTAGCGGTAAAGTAGTAGTCGGGAAAGGTGTGCAAGTAAATGGTCCGAAGTCCTCAACCTAAGTCAAATAGTACTAAGTCAGTAAATCGTCTTAATAGGTTTAAAAGTATGTAATTAAGGTCTTAAGGGTCATCATCATTCATCATCAAACAAAAGGCGTAAAGTAAGTTTCGTTTATGAAAGCAGTTTTCAACAAAGTCTGACTTCAATCCATCACCACGGCCTCTACCCTTACTGTATTAAGGTGAGACCAGTGGCCATGGCTCCATCTATGAGTCCCTTAAGTGTGGTAAAATTTACAGAAGCAAACTCGTCTTGGTTTGACCGTGGCGACGGTCTAAGTGCTAGTAGGTCAGAAATTTCTGCACAACGTTAAAGGACATAGTAACGATCGGAGGGCCATAAATCCTAAACTGTAACTCGGATTAAGACGAGTCCTATATGAAAAGTTATCTACTCGAAAAGTTATATCTAAAAATCAAGGTTAGAACAGCCCAGGTCTACTGGTCTGTTCCAGAAGCATCAGGTCAGTATGTTTTGGACAGAACAGTGAGTTTAAAAAGGGTTCCGGTGGTCTTGGTGCTTGATGTTCATCATGGTTCTCATCCTTGATGCATATAACTTCAAGTGTACAACTCATTGATGTATCTACATCATCTTAACCAAGTCTTGACCATCATAACCCATGTGCAAGTCTAAGACATGAAGCACAACTCACTTAAGAGTTGTATGAAGTTTGATGAACCAAAGTTGCATCAAGGTCTTAGATCTAACACATACATGGACTTTAAAGCTAATAACAAGTTACAAACTTAAAAGTAAACTAACTAATCAAGATCATAAGTAGTAGAACATAGTTCTTAGTTTGATCTTGAAGATCCAAGACTCAAAAGTCTAGATCCAAAGTTATATTTAAAGAAAACTTATTTGTGTGTTCTTGAACTTTCAAAGTTAACTTAATTTGTTCAAGAGATATGAGATCAAGACTAACTTGTAGTACTTGATCATATAAACTAATTACATGAAATTAAAGTGCATAAATTGAGGAATTAAACTTAAATAAACAAGAAAAGATTCATGGTTGTTCATACTTTTAAAGATTCAACCAAAGTTGATCTTTAAGCAAAGTAAACTTTAAGTTTACTTCCATGACTTACAAGTATGTCTTTAATCAACACAAGAACTTTATAATCTTTGAAACATTATATGTAGAACTTAAACTAGAGAGTTTAGTTCTTGATTGTTCTTGTTAAAACAAGATAAAAGATGAATCAAACTAGAAAGTTAGATTCTTGAAACATGTAAGTAAATAACAACAATTAACAAGACAAGTAACATTAACAACAAAGAACAACAAATGATGATGATGATTTGCATGTATGTATAAGGTTTTAAGAAGAAAAGAAGAAGAGAAAAAGTCTTCAAGATTACTTACAAGAACTAGAGAAAAGAGAGAAAAGAAATGTTGCAAGTAAGAGTGTGAGTTGGAAATGAGAGATGCAAGTGAGTACTAGTGAACAAGTAGTGTAAAAAAAATTCAAAACACCACTAAAGGGTCACCATGGTTTCGGCATTCAGCAGAAAAAGGGAGGGGGAAGGCTAATGTTTAATGGCTCTTCATGTGTTAAAGCTTAAAAGTTGGATAATGAGGATGCATGCATGGGAAATGTATGTTAACTAGATTCCAAGTGTTGAAACTAACTAGTTACCTCACTAAATGATACTTACACTTGAAGACATGGGCTAACTAAGTCCACTAGTAGTGTAGGGTGGGCTTGGAAGTCCAATAACATGAGTCCATTACACTAACAAAGCCCAAGTTCAAATAAATCACAAGTTAAACCAATTAAAGCCCAAGTAATTAACCAACAACCTTAGTTAATTAAAATGATTAATAAACTAATCATGAATGTAAATAATATCTAAAAATATTATTCGTGAAAGTTCCGGGTGTCACAAAGATGTTTCGGGCCCTTAAAAGTCAAGTACGGGCAATCATGGCAACATGTAAATGTAATAACGTACATTCGTTTAAACACGCGTATTAATAATAGTAATTATTAATAAATAAATGTTGTAAATTCCAGGGTCGTTACATTACCCACCTGTTAAAGAAAATTTCGTCCCGAAATTTAAGCTGAGGTAGATGGAGGAGTTGGGAAAAGGTGAGGATACTTTCGCATCATTTGATCCTCTCGTTCCCAAGTAAACTCAGGTCCTCGTTTGGCATTCCATCATACCCGTACAATCAGAATCTTGTTGCGTTTCAAGGTTTTGATCTCATGATCCATAATTTCAACAGGTTCTTCCACAAAGTGGAGTTTGTCGTCAATTGTAAGTTCTTCCAGTGGTATGATAATTTCTGGTGCAGCAAGACACTTCTTCAAGTTTGACACATGGAAGGTAGGATGAACTGAGCTCAATTGTGCTGGTAGATCCAAACGATATGCAACGGGTCCAACACGTTCTAGGATTTCAAAAGGACCAATGTATCGTGGATTTAACTTTCCACGTTTTCCAAAACGAATCACACCCTTCCAAGGTGCAACCTTCAACATTACACGATCACCAACATTGAATTCAAAATCTTTACGTTTAAGATCGGCATAACTCTTTTGGCGATCACGGGCAGTCTTAAGTCTAGCTTGAATCTGAGCAATCTTCTCCGTGGTTTCGTGGACTACCTCGGGTCTGGTGATTTTCTTTTCGCCTACGTCAGCCCAGCAAATAGGAGATCGGCACTTACGGCCATACAATGCTTCAAAAGGTGCAGCATTAATGCTAGAGTGATAACTGTTGTTGTACGAGAATTCGGCGAGTGGCAAATGTCTTTCCCAGGCCTTTCCAAAATCAATGACACATGCACTCAGCATGTCCTCCAAGGTCTGAATCGTTCGTTCACTTTGCCCGTCAGTCTGAGGGTGATAAGCAGTACTCATGTCGAGACGAGTTCCCATGGCTTCTTGCAAAGAACGCCAAAATCTAGAAGCAAAATGGGGATCGCGATCGGAGATGATCGATAAAGGTACACCATGACGAGATACAACCTCTTTGATGTATAACTGAGCAAGTCTTTCCATTGTATCAGTTTCCTTCATCGCTAGGAAGTGTGCAGATTTGGTGAGGCGGTCAACAATAACCCAAATGGTATCGTATCCGCCCACCGTCTTCGGCAGCTTAGTAATGAAATCCATTGTGATCCTTTCCCACTTCCATTGTGGGATTTCCGGTTGCTGAAGTAAACCAGAAGGTCTCTGATGCTCGGCTTTAACCTTCGAGCAAGTCAAACACTTACCAACATAAGTCACAACGTCCTTCTTAAGATTCGGCCACCAATACTGTTCTTTAAGGTCATGGTACATCTTGCCCGCACCGGGGTGAATTGAATATCTCGATTTGTGTGCTTCATCAAGTATAAGGTTCCGTAGATCTCTATAAAGAGGTACCCAAATTCTTCCGGCATAACATCGGAGTCCAGACTCCCTAACCTCGAATCGAGAGACAAGTATGTTCAAATGTTCGTGAGATATGTTCTCCTCCTTGAGAGCCTCAACTTGGGCTACTCTGATCTGGTTGTTGAGGTTCGAATGAATGGTGATGTTCAGAGCCCTAATACGAAGAGGTGCCGTCCTCTCCTTTCGGCTTAAAGCATCAGCTACAACATTGGCCTTGCCAAGATGATAACGGAGTTCACAATCGTAGTCGTTGAGCGTCTCAATCCATCGGCGTTGTCTCATATTTAGTTGCTTCTGATCAAAGATGTGCTGGAGACTCTTGTGGTCGGTGAAGATAGTGCTCTTAGTTCCATACAGATAATGTCTCCATAATTTGAGCGCAAAGACAACGGCTCCAAGTTCAAGATCATGTGTAGTGTAGTTCCGCTCGTGAATCTTCAATTGGCGGGAGGCATAGGCAATAACCTTTGATCGTTGCATTAGTACACAACCAAAACCACTCTTCGATGCATCACAATAAATAACAAAGTCGTCACTGCCTTCGGGAAGCGATAGGATAGGTGCAGTGGTTAACTTCTTCTTCAAAGTTTGAAATGCCGATTCATGTGCGGGTTCCCAAATGAACTTCTTGCCCTTGTGATTCAGTGCGGTCAAAGGACGCGCAATCAGAGAAAATCCTTCGATGAATCTTCGATAGTAACCGGTGAGACCTAGGAATTGGCAAATATGCGTCAGAGTAGTGGGGGTCTCCCACTTGCTGATGGCTTCAATCTTGGCGGGATCAACTTTGATACCCTGGTCGCTCACAACATGACCCAGAAACTGTACTTGCTTCAACCAAAATTCACACTTGGAGAATTTGGCGTAAAGTTGCTCTTGTCTTAAGAGTTCAAGCACTAATCGGAGGTGTTGCTCATGTTCTTCTTCGCTCTTAGAGTAGATGAGGATATCATCTATGAAGACAATAACAAACTTGTCCAAGTACGGCTTGCAGACACGATTCATGAGGTCCATGAACACGGCAGGTGCATTTGTCAAACCGAATGGCATCACAAGAAACTCATAATGACCATAGCGGGTTCTGAATGCAGTTTTCATCACTTCACTTTCCTTCACCCTCAACTGGTGATAACCGGATCGCAAATCGATCTTTGAGTAGACACTCGATCCTTGTAGTTGGTCAAAAAGATCATCAATTCGCGGAAGAGGATACCGATTCTTGATTGTCAATTTGTTGAGCTCACGGTAGTCGATACACATACGAAAGGATCCATCCTTCTTCTTCACAAATAGAACAGGTGCGCCCCAAGGCGAGAAACTTGGTTGGATAAACCCTCGATCTAACAGCTCTTGTAGTTGACTCTGTAATTCTTGCATCTCGGAAGGTGCGAGTCTATAAGGTGCGCGAGCTACAGGTGCAGCTCCTGGCACTAAATCAATCTGAAATTCTACGGCTCTCGGCGGTGGTAATCCAGGCAATTCCTCTGGGAAGACATCGGAAAATTCGTTCACAATTCGAACGTCGTTCACGCTCTTCACCTCAGTTTCTACAGCTTTCACATGTGCTAGGACAGCAAAGCGTCCCTTCTTCATAATCTTTTGCGCTTTCACGCAACTAATGAGGTTCAACTTCGAGGTACATCTCTCTCCATAGATAACCAGTGGTTCGCCATCTCCTTGTGGTATGCGAAGTGCTTTATCTCCACAGATAACATCGGCCTTTATCTTGCTCAACCAATCTATACCGACGATCACGTCAAAACTTCCCAGTTTGATAGGTATCAAATCAATTTCGAAATCTGCACCAGCTATGTTGATAATAGCTCCACGACTAATATGGTCAACCTTTTCAAGTTTTCCATTGGCGACCTCGACAAGCATACTTTCTTTTAACGGGACTAATGATCAATTAATCTTATCGCAAAAATGTCTACATACATAACTTCTATCCGCACCAGTATCAAACAAGACAGAAGCTAAAAGATTGTTGATTGTGAATATACCTGTCACCAAGTCGGGGTTATCGCGTGCATCCCTTGCATTAACATTAAAAGCTCTAGCACGCGGTGGTCCGCCATCCTTTCGTTTGTTCGGGCACTCGTTTCTGAAATGGCCCGTCTGCCCGCATTCGTAACACTTTTTCGGCCCGTTGGTGTTCGGCCTCCCTGTCATCGTGGTAGTCTTGCAGTCTCTACCGATGTGCCCGCTCTTCTTGCACTTCTCACAAACAGCATTACAATACCCGGTGTGGTGCTTGTAGTACCTCTTGCATTGTGGTAGCGTGCCTTTGTAGTTCGGGTTGGAGTTGTTGTTGTTGGGGTTGGGGTTGTTGTTGTTTTGCCTGAACCCTTCATGTCACTTTGCCGGGTTTTGATCATAGTTTCTACCCCTGTTGTTGTTGTTGTTGCTGTGGTTGTTGTGGTTGTTGTGGCTGTTGTCCCATTTCCTCTTTTCACTACTACCGGCTTCAAACTTAGCCTTCTCCGGCTCATCAATAAGGATCTGATTCATGAGGGTATGCGCCATGCGCATTGCTTCGGGAACATTCGGTGGTTTGGATGAGGTGACATTTCCTTTGATGGACTTAGGAAGTCCCGAGAAGTATTTCTCCATGCGCATGAATTCGGGGGTGACCATGGTCGGACACATTAATGCTAACTCCAAAAACCTACGATTATAACTGTTAAGGTCGTTCCCTACGGCCTTCAACTGCATGAATTCAATTTCCATCTTCTGAATTTTGGTTCTTGGACAATACTCATCAATCATAGCACACTTAAACTCTTCCCAAGGCGTAGCATACGCCTCATCAATCCCTTTTGTTTGAGCTAACGTGTTCCACCACGTTAGTGCGCCGTCAGATAGCGTGCAAGATGCAAACTTGGTCTTATTATCCTCCGAACAGTTGCTAACTCGGAATACTGATTCAAGTTTCTCGAACCATCTGGTGAGACCAACTGGTCCCTCGGTGCCGCTGAAGTTATGCGGTTTGCAGCTCTGGAATTCCTTGTATGTACACCCATTTCGAACGGGTGGGATAACTGGTGGTGGTGGCGGTGGAGCTTGGAGATTTCTTTCTGCTAGGGCTGCAGCGACCCGTTCACTGATCATGTCCTCAATCTGGGCGGCGGTAGGTGTGGTTCTTCCATTAGCCATGGTATTCTAAACAAAAATTTTGACCCAAGTCAAAATCCAGCATGCAAGCAGTAGTAATACAGTATATAGTGACCGACATGGAATCAAAACATCACATGTTATTAAATAATGCATCTAGGTACAAATACCACAGAATCATCGTACAGCAATGTAAATAGAATATCGTGCAAGAATTAAATAATGCAAAGTTCCATTCATTAATAATAATAAGTTTCATACATCTGAATAAGTTCGTACAATACATATGAAATACATGAAACTATGTCTAGATTACATCATGAAATCTAAATACAAGGTCCTACGGTGAAGGCGGGTGAACTGCTCCTCGAGCCAACTGCTCCTCGAGCTCAGTGACTCGAGCTCGGAGAGTCTCAGTCTCCCTCATCAGTTCCTCGTTAGAGGGAGCTGGTGGGGCAGGCGGTGCAGGTGGGGCGGGTGGTGCGGGTGGTGCCGGTGGTGCTGATGTAGATGGTCCGGCTCCGGATGTAGACGGTACGTCTCTAGATGTAAGCGGTCCGTATCTAAATCTAGGTGGTACGGTTCCAGGAATAGTCAATACGTAACAGGGAACCTTACGTATCTGTGGGTCGGCAGGGTATGGCACAACTCGTTTACGAGCAGTAACCCTACGACGATGGCCAAAAGCGTCAGTAAAAGCACGACCTCCATTCACCCCTGGAATGACGGTGCCGTCGGAATGGTACCGATTCTTCGGCGGGGTGGAGGGTGCCTGAATAGGTCTATCAGCAGGATCCTCATCATCGCTGGAGTCATCTGATGATGAAGAATCGGCGGATGATGAGTCATCCGAATTGTGTGGTGGTGACACTGGTGGCTGAGCTGGTAATCCAAAGCGTCCGAAGGCAGCCAACATCTGTCGGTGCCTGCCTGGAGGAATCACGACTAAACGTCCGTCGGGAGTGCGTCAGCAAGGCGTGCGCATGTGGTTACGAAACGGCCCTTCCCCGAACTCCGCGGGGATCTCAATACCACCAATGCGGGGCTGTGACCTCGAGGGTCCGGGAGCGGACACTGGGGCAGGTGCACTAGTACCATCTCCGGAAGTGGAAGCGCCGGGATCACTAGTGGGTGTCGGGGCCAGTGTATCGGCAGTAGCAGCAGCAGGTGTTGCAGTAGGTAGGGCGACGGGGTCTGAGTCTGTACTGCCCGAAATGCCAGCAGGTGGAACATCCGACATCTGAACAAGGAAAAATAAATTTTCCATGTCAGTATGTCATAAAGCAAGCAAATAATAGGCCAACAGTTTAAATCATGTATAACAATAAGTAGCATGACAATATCAGTAATCGTACGAAACTAGCATGCAATCGAAAGCAAGTAATAGCATGCAGTAGTGAAATCACGTAGTAGCATACGACATATAGCAGTAACAGTAAGCAGCAGCATGCAGTAAGTTCAGCGGAAACAAGTAAACTAGCAAGTTGTAGATTAGTCCTATTAGTGAATCCTACTCGGGTCGGTCTTAGACTCACTAATGCAACCTAATTCCCTACAACCAATGCTCTGATACCAAATGTGATGCCCCGTACAAAACCATCGTGTACGAATCATCAACAACAGGATCATTACAAGGTTAAGTACTATATGCTGTAATTAAAGAAGTTGCATTCATGATAAAAAGCTGATGTCATAACCGACATCAAATGTTTTACATTTCAAAAGCATGCTTCACTAAGTAGAAGCAAATAATAAGTGTACGTGACCACAATGGTCGTTACAAGTCATAGTTCAAAAGTACGAATGTTTGAATGCAAAGTAAGGTAGTTCATGCGTGAACAACTCTAAGCAGCGGGTTCTACAGCACGACTAGTACACAGCGGAAGCAACCTCAAGCACCTGAGAAATACATGCTTAAAAACGTCAACACAACGGTTGGTGAGCTATAGTTTAAGTATAACAGTATCTAAGGTAGGCCACGAGATTTCAGTGCTACAAAGAGCGTTTCAAAACAGTATGATAAAGTATATGTTAACCGTGGGCACTTGGTAACTAACTTAACGTTTAAAATACCCCCTGAATGTACACTTGGCGAGTGCGTATGTTTACGAAGTATTAAACACTCGTTGACTGCTAGCGCGACTAGCCCGAGTGGGGATGTCAAACCCTATGGATCCATATCTAAGATTCGCGTTCACCGGTTCATAAACCAATGATTAAACGTTACCGTTATATAACCCACACATATATAAGTTTAAGTACTCGTGCCTAGTATGTAAAACATAAAATCCGCATGTATTCTCAGTTCCCAAAATAAGTTAAAGTAAAAAAGGGAATGCTATAACTCACAATGATATGTAGCGGTAAAGTAGTAGTCGGGAAAGGTGTGCAAGTAAATGGTCCGAAGTCCTCAACCTAAGTCAAATAGTACTAAGTCAGTAAATCGTCCTAATAAGTTTAAAAGTATGTAATTAAGGTCTTAAGGGTCATCATCATTCATCATCAAACAAAAGGCGTAAAGTAAGTTTCGTTTATGAAAGCAGTTTTCAACAAAGTCTGACTTCAGTCCGTCACCACGGCCTCTACCCTTACTGTATTAAGGTGAGACCAGTGGCCATGGCTCCGTATATGAGTCCCTTAAGTGTGGTAAAATTTACAGAAGCAAACTCGTCTTGGTTTGACCGTGGCGACGGTCTAAGTACGAGTAGGTCAGAAATTTCTGCACAACGTTAAAGGACATAGTAACGATCGGAGGGCCATAAATCCTAAACCGTAACTCGGATTAAGACGAGTCCTATATGAAAAGTTATCTACTCGAAAAGTTCTATCTAAAAATCAAGGTTAGAACAGTCCAGGTCTACTGGTCTGTTCCAGAAGCATCAGGTCAGTAGGTTTTGGACAGAACAGTGAGTTTAAAAAGGGTTCCGGTGGTCTTGGTGCTTGATGTTCATCATGGTTCTCATCCTTGATGCATATAACTTCAAGTGTACAACTCATTGATGTATCTACATCATCTTAACCAAGTCTTGACCATCATAACCCATGTGCAAGTCTAAGACATGAAGCACAACTCACTTAAGAGTTGTATGAAGTTTGATGAACCAAAGTTGCATCAAGGTCTTAGATCTAACACATACATGGACTTTAAAGCTAATAACAAGTTACAAACTTAAAAGTAAACTAACTAATCAAGATCATAAGTAGTAGAACATAGTTCTTAGTTTGATCTTGAAGATCCAAGACTCAAAAGTCTAGATCCAAAGTTATATTTAAAGAAAACTTATTTGTGTGTTCTTGAACTTTCAAAGTTAACTTAATTTGTTCAAGAGATATGAGATCAAGACTAACTTGTAGTACCTGACCATATAAACTAACTACATGAAATTAAAGTACATAAATTGAGGAATTAAACTTAAATAAACAAGAAAAGATTCATGGTTGTTCATACTTTTAAAGATTCAACCAAAGTTGATCTTTAAGCAAAGTAAACTTTAAGTTTACTTCCATGACTTACAAGTATGTCTTTAATCAACACAAGAACTTTATAATCTTTGAAACATTGTATGTAGAACTTAAACTAGAGAGTTTAGTTCTTGATTGTTCTTGTTAAAACAAGATAAAAGATGAATCAAACTAGAAAGTTAGATTCTTGAAACATGTAAGTAAATAACAACAATTAACAAGACAAGTAACATTAACAACAAAGAACAACAAATGATGATGATGATTTGCATGTATGTATAAGGTTTTAAGAAGAAAAGAAGAAGAGAAAAAGTCTTCAAGATTACTTACAAGAACTAGAGAAAAAAGAGAAAAGAAATGTTGCAAGTAAGAGTGTGAGTTGGAAATGAGAGATGCAAGTGAGTACTAGTGAACAAGTAGTGTAAAAAAAATTCAAAACACCACTAAAGGGTCACCATGGTTTCGGCATTCAGCAGAAAAAGGGAGGGGGAAGGCTAATGTTTAATGGCTCTTCATGTGTTAAAGCTTAAAAGTTGGATAATGAGGATGCATGCATGGGAAATGTATGTTAACTAGATTCCAAGTGTTGAAACTAACTAGTTACCTCACTAAATGATACTTACACTTGAAGACATGGGCTAACTAAGTCCACTAGTAGTGTAGGGTGGGCTTGGAAGTCCAATAACATGAGTCCATTACACTAATAAAGCCCAAGTTCAAATAAATCACAAGTTAAACCAATTAAAGCCCAAGTAATTAACCAACAACCTTAGTTAATTAAAATGATTAATAAACTAATCATGAATGTAAATAATATCTAAAAATATTATTCGTGAAAGTTCCGGGTGTCACAAAGACGTTTCGGGCCCTTAAAAGTCAAGTACGGGCAATCATGGCAACATGTAAATGTAATAACGTACATTCGTTTAAACACGCGTATTAATAATAGTAATTATTAATAAATAAATGTTGGAAATTCCAGGGTCGTTACAATTTACAATATACATACATACAAATATAAACATGCATGGCAATTTGAAATGGGAATTAATATCCCACTTTCAAATCCTAAATGTGAAATATTAGTACACAATAATAATAAAAATGATAAAGATTACATAAGTATATTCAATAACATAAGTTTAAACATGAATAAGTAAAAAGATAAAAATATAAAAATCATATAAATAACCAAATGGAACCAAATCAGTCTGGATAGGGGTTCCAGTTCATCTCATCAGGTGAGTTCTATTGTTGGTTATAGGTGTTCTGATAGGCTTGGTTATAGTCATACCGGTTAAAGGGTGGTCGGATATCGGGGCTGTGTGGCAAAAAATGAGCAGGTCGAGTAGGTACATAGTTATTTGGTACCTGATATGATAGCTGGCTCATGATTTGGTGCTGATGAACTACCCAGCTATCGTGTTGGCGTCGCCTATAATCCTCGTATACTCGCTCGGAGTTCCACTGCTCATACATACTATGTCTGGCCGCGTTCCTCATTGCTTCCTCATCTATACGAACGTGGACGTCAAGAATAGCATCTCGAAAGACATCCCTAATGTCTTCTGCCTCCTCCATTTCCTCGTCTGAGCCTCTCTCTACCTGAGGATGAGATCCCTCATAGGGTACTGCCTGGTTACGTCTATTTTTCAATACCTTAGCACCCACATAAACTTTTTTCAATCCTAAGGGCTCAACCTGTTCTCTACAAAGCTGTAATGGACCCCCTTGGTTCCTATCAACACCTAAATACTCTCCAATGAGAGTAACAAAAATACCTCCTCCTATTATACTCCCGTCCTGCATTCCCTCTACCATTTTAGATAAATAAAAAGCAACACAGTAAGGGATATTGACAAAGCTTCTAGGATCCCGAATACACTTTAGGTAGAATAAATCATGTAAGGTAATTTTTTCTTTATTGTGACCTCTCTGTGTAATCGAGTTAGCTAAAAATCTATGAATAATACGAAGCTCGGCTCTGTCAATATGTGTATAGGAGTGTCCTCCTGCTCGTGTAAAAACATCAAAATGTGACATACGGCTCCAAATGGCGTCAGCGTCAAAGTTACTATCTACCCTTTCACCATAATGAATCAAATTTGTACAATCGGGTAATAGCAACTCACCAGGAGTATATATCTGTAAGGCCCTGGCCATGTCCATCATGGACATTCTGTACATCCTACCGCCAAGGATAAACCTAAGAAATCTTCTATCATCTATTCTAACTATATTTGTATCAAGTGATACAGTACTCATCAACTCAACACACCATTCCTTATAAACAGGTCTACGAATGGTGAAGAGACGTTCCCAATCTGTAAAAGAAGAACTGCCATACCTTTGAACCAAAAGCTGTCTAACACGGTCAGCTAGATGGACCGTTTCCAAAGGGGCCCAATTGATTACCCTTGGCACCTCTACATTTTTTGTTACCAATTTGAATTTGTTCCTTTGATATGTCTCGTAATCTCTCCATCTCCTATCAAATCTCAGATTAGGATGCAGAGTGTGCTCAGGAATCGTTGGGAATTCTACTGGCGGCCTCATTGGGAATACTATGAATTCATCAACAAACTGTACCGGATCATAATAAGGTACGTGCTGATCAGGCTGTTGTTGTTGTTCCTGTTGTGGTTGTTGTTCGTGTTGCATTTCTGGTTCTGGTTCTGGCGCTGGTGCTGGTCGTCTAGATGATGATGCTCCTGAGCCTCCAGTATCGGCTTTATGCAAAACACATTAAAAACAAAATTTGTGCATCCAAATATGCATTAGTGTTAGCAAAATAACAACTTAAAACAATCACTATAACATGTTAAATCAAAATTAAACTTATACACATTTTCACAATTTTTCACAATTCTACACTTTTCAAATAAGCATATATGAAAATGTATACAAAATTCATAAGCATTTAACTCAAATAACATGTCAAAATAGTCATTACTAATAATTAAACAAGTCTCAAATGGCAAATATATCAAATTAATCAAGTTCATGAATTTTGGACTTAAAAAGTCCACTTTAATCTCTAAAAATCATGTTTAGGATCAATGTTTGGATCATTTAACTATCTAAACATGTTACACTACTCAATTTAGCAATAATTCATGACAAAAATCGGCCATAACTTATTTATATCAAAAAGTCCCAAATTGCTCAAGAACACAAACCCTAGATTTCTAAAAATTTTGAAGTTTTTGGCTTCAAATCATGTTAAATAGCATCAATCTAGGTTATACATGCATAAAATACTAACAATTTAACACTAATTATACTAGAAATTAACAAAATTGCATTAGGTAAAAAATTGAAATTTATCACAAAAACTAGCAAATTTATGAGTTTAGGGGTGTAATTTTTACCATTTTGCTGAAGAATGAGAATCTAGGCATGATTAGAGCAAGAAAAATGATGAATTACGGTGAAAAAGGGCGAATTTTAGAGAGGATTTTGGGGTTGGTTCGTGTAAATGTGTGTGTTTGTGTTGAAGAACAGACTCGCTGTCTGTTTTGATCTAGCCAGAAATTTGCCTCCATGCGATCGCATGGAGGTATAGGGTGATTCCCATGCGATCGCATGGGTACCCGGCTACAGTGTTTTGCCCTTTTTTTTTTAAATAAAACCTTATACTTTATAAAACTTATAATTAATTAAATTTTAAAAATTTGTTTTCCTTTAGGAGCGAGGGTGTTTCGGATCGATGTCCTAGTCTGTCCCTTGACAAAATTTTTAAAATTTATCAAATCAAAGCGCGGTTTTTAAAGTAAAGATTTTTGGGTTTTTTAATGTTTTTGCCTTACTTTAATTCAATAAGATTAAAAATAATGATAATAAAAGTTCTCGTCCCTCCCTCGGGTAAAGCAATTTCGGTTCAACGACCTAGTCTTCAACTCACGACGAATTTTAAAAAACATATTTTTAACTTAGCGAAATAAAGTAAACTTTTGTTTTTAAATTCACACCAAACTTAAATTTAAAATGCATAAAATTAAAAATTCACACCAAACTTAATTAAAAATTTATATTATAAATTCACACCAAACTTATATTATATTTTTGTTTTTATACATACAAACTTATATTAAAAAGATTAATTTTTCAAATATTTACAATTTTAAATATATTAATTTTAAAAAGTTTACAATATTATTTTAATTTTTATATATTAATTTTAAAACATGGTAAAAATAAAATTAAAAATCTTTTTGACTTTTATCCCACTTTAATCAATCAAATATTATCAAAAATATACGCCCCTCTTTTCGGTAAAGTAATTTCGGTTCCATGACCTAATTTAACTCATGACGAATTTTTGAAATATTTTGGGTTGATTGATTAAAGATATTTATACCTTAAGAATAAACGTTAAATTTCGCAGTGATGTAATAAATTTTTGAATGATATCAATAATTTCGGTCGCCAAACCTAATTTTATTCAATACCAATTTAATACTTTATAGCGAACAAATTAGCGTTTATTATCAAAAGGTTACAAATAAAAATAAAAAATAAAAACTGTACAGACTTACCTGTGAGATAGTATTCTTAGTTATATGATCTATCCCATTCATAAGATAGTCGGTTTAATTGGTTTTCCATAGCTACATAGGCGTAACCTCGAGCATTCAGTGTTTTTTCTTCTAAACATATGAACGGTCCATCTCTGCATAAAGTAACAAATTCGGTGTTTGAATAGGTTTGATTATTTGAACATTTACCTCCATGTGACCATTTTCCGCATTTGTGACATCTTTCTAGGTGTCGTTCTCTTCTTTTCGCTGCGGATTTTGATTTTCCTTTACCAAATTGTAACTTATTATCTTCGCATCTGGATTCTTTTCTTACTCCGTCCAATCTTTCTCTGATTACTGATACTATTTCACTCGGAAGTGTGTCATTATTACGTTTAGTGATCAAAGCGTGTAGCATTAGACCATGGTTTAGTTCACAGGCAGTCTTCATTTCGTAAAAACCTAAAAAAAATAAAAATTCAGAATGGAGGGAGAAGACTAGTTCATTAGGGTCTGCTAGGGAAAGACCATTCAGGTTCCATTTTCGAGAACTACACGAAAATAGAAATTCTAACTCTAACAAAAATACATATTATCCTTTAAACACTTGATTCTCCCCACACGTAGTTAGCTGTGGTATCGAAATTGTGATTAACTTCGTTGTCAACTTCCATCGGACTATCTATGTAATGTTTAACTCTGTGACCATTAACTTTAAATTCAATCCCATTTGAATTTATTAACTCTACTGTTCCATATGGGAAAACTCTTTTGACTATGAATGGTCCAGACCATCTTGATTTCAATTTTCCAAGAAATAGCTTGAATCGTGAATTGAAAAGAAGAACTCTGTCTCCTTCTTTGAATTCTTTTGAACTTCTGATTCTTTTATCATGCCACTTCTTCGTTCTTTCCTTATATATCAACGAATTTTCGCATGCTTCATGTCTTAATTCTTCTAATTCATTTAGTTAACTTAACCGTAGATGTCCAGCTTCATGTAAATCAAGATTACATGTCTTCAAAGCCCAAAATGCTTTGTGTTCAATTTCTACTGGAAGATGACATGCTTTTCCATAAACGAGTCTAAAAGGTGTGGTTCCAATTAGAGTTTTGTAGGCTGTTCTAAAAGCCCAGAGTGCATCCTCCAATTTAATGGACCATTTCTTCGGATTTGATCCTACGGTTTTTTCTAGAATACGTTTTAAAGCTCGGTTGGTATTTTCAACTTGTCCACTTGTTTGTGGATGATATGCGGTGGAGATTTTATGAGTTACTCCATATCTTTTGAGAACTTTCTCAAGTTGATTATTACAGAAATGAGTACCCCGATCACTTATTAAAGCTTTCGGTGTTCCAAACCTTGCAAAAAGACGTTTTAAAAAGTTGACTACAACTCGTGCATCGTTAGTTGGAAGAGCTTGTGCTTCCGCCCATTTAGATACATAATCAATGGCTACGAGAATATAGAGATTATTATGAGATTTTGGAAATGGACCCATAAAGTCAATACCCCAAATGTCAAATACTTCACATACTTGAATGACATTTTGTGGCATTTCATCACGTTGACTTATTTTTCCGGCTCTTTGACATGCATCACAGGATTTGCAAAGAATGTGTGCGTCTTTGTAAATTGTAGGCCAATAGAATCCAGCATCATAAACTTTTCTTGCTGTTAGTTGAGGCCCATAATGCCCTCCTGTTGGTCCTGTGTGACAATGGTTTAAAATTTTACTAGATTCATCTCCGAATACACATCGGCGTATTATTTCATCTGGACAACTTTTAAACAGATGTGGATCTTCCCAGAAATAGTGGTTTATATCACTGAAGAATTTCTTTCGTTTTTGGTACGATAATCCTTTTTCAAGGAATCCACATACTAAATAGTTTGCATAGTTTGCAAACCATGGAATTTCATTATAATCTATCTTCAATAGATATTCATCAGGAAAGTTGTCGTGTATGGCCGATTCATTTAGAACTTCTAATTCAAGATTTTCAAGACGAGAAAGATGATCAGCGGCGAGATTTTCTGCTCCTCTTTTATCTCGGATTTCAATATCGAACTCTTGTAAGAGTAAGATCCAACAGATTAATCTTGGTTTGGCATCTTGTTTCGAAAATAGGTTTCTAAGAGCAGAATGGTCGGTATAGACCACCGTTTTTGCTAGAACGAGATATGAACGAAATTTGTCAACAGCAAAGACAATAGCAAGGAGTTCTTTTTCAGTAGTTGTGTAATTCGTTTGTGCTCCTTGTAATGTCTTACTAGCATAATATATAGGTTGAAATCGTTTTTCAATCCTTTGTCTTAAAACGGCTCCCATTGCAAAATCACTTGCATCGCACATTAGTTCAAATGGTAAATTCCAATTTGGTGTTATCATGATCGGCGCATTAGTGAGTTTCTCTTTAAGAATATTAAAAGATTTGATGCATTCATCTGAAAAGATGAATGGAGCATCTTTTTCTAGGAGTTTATTCATAGGAGTGGCAATTTTAGAAAAATCTTTTATGAAACGTCGGTAAAAATCGGCATGCCCTAGAAAACTCCTAACTCCTCTAACATTGGTGGGATGTGGAAGTTTAGCAATTACATCTACTTTAGCTCTATCCACTTCAATTCCTTCTTTTGAAATTTTATGTCCAAGAACGATGCCTTCTTTAACCATGAAATGACATTTCTCCCAATTAAGAACTAGATTTGATTGTTCGCATCTAATCAGCATTCGTTCAAGATTAGCTAGACATGTTTCAAAAGTATCACCGAAGACTGAAAAGTCATCCATGAAAACTTCCATGCATTCTTCTATCATGTCGTGAAAAATCGCCATCATGCACCTTTGAAAGGTTGCAGGGGCGTTGCAAAGTCCAAATGGCATGCGTTTGTAAGCAAAAGTACCATAAGAGCACGTGAATGTGGTTTCCTCTTGGTCTTCGGGTGCTATTGGAATTTGAAAATATCCGGAAAATCCATCAAGAAAACAATAGTAACTGTTTCCGGCTAATCTTTCCAACATTTGATCAATAAAAGGTAAGGGAAAGTGATCTTTTCTGGTGGCGTCATTTAATTTTCTATAATCAATACACACACGCCATCCTGTTACAGTCCTAGTAGGAATAAGCTCATTTTTTTCATTTGTAATGACAATCATGCCACCCTTCTTAGGCACGCATTGAACTGGGCTTACCCATGGACTATTAGAAATTGGATAAATTAAACCTGCATCTAGCAGTTTAATTATTTCTTTTTAACAACATCTTGCATATTCGGATTTAGTCTTCGTTGGCGTTGCACATACGTTTTATGACCTTCTTCCATAAGGATTTTATGTGTGCAATACGAAGGACTTATTCCTTTTATATCATGAATCTTCCATGCAATGGCTGGTTTATGAGCTTTCAACACAGAAATGAGTTGTGATTTCTCATTTTCAGTAAGAGAAGACGATATTATTACAGGTAATTCAGATTCACCATGTAAATAAGCGTATTCCAAATGGTTTGGAAGTGGCTTTAACTCTAATTTCGGAGGTTCTTCTATCGATAATTTATATCGATATCTGTCTTCTTCTTTTAGCATTTGAATTTCTTCTGTTGTTGGTTCATATCCATTAGCTATTAGTGTAGCTAACATTTCAGCTTCATCAATTGGTTCAGTTCCTTCTCCTAAAGAACATTCTCCTGTTCCTTGTAATTCTGGAAATTCTTCTAATAATTCTGCATGTGAATCTATAGTTTGAATATAATAACATGTATCATCTGCAGATTGCGGTTGTTGCATTGCTCTATCAACTGAAAAGGTAACACTCTCATCCTCTATACTTAGGGTCAATTTCTTACCGAACACGTTAATCATTGCTTTAGCCGTGTTTAAGAATGGTCTTCCTAATATGAGAGGAACTTGAGAATCTTCTTCCATGTCCAGAACAACAAAATCTACTGGAAATACTAAAGTACCTACTTTAACTAGCATGTTCTCCATTATCCCTCTAGGATATTTTATTGATCTATCGGCTAGTTGTATACTTATTCTTGTTAGTTTCAATTCTCCAAGGTCTAGTTTAGCGTATAATGAATACGGCATTAAATTTATACTAGCACCTAAGTCTGCCAATGGTTCTATTGAACTAAGACTACCCAGAAAACATGGAATTGTGAAACTTCCTGGATCAGATAGTTTTTCTGGTATCTTATTCAACAGCACTGCTGAACAATTAGCATTCATAGTAATGGCCGAGAGTTCTTCCATTTTCTTTCTATCTGAGATTAGATCTTTCAAGAATTTAGCATATCTAGGCATTCCTGAAATCACATCAATGAAAGGAAGATTTACATTTATCTGTTTAAACATATCCAAGAATTTGGATTGCTCGGCTTCAAGTTTCTCTTTCTTCATTTTACTCGGGTAAGGAAGTGGTGGTTGGTATGGTTTAACATAAGGTTTATCCTTAGCTGTGTTATCTTTATTAACCTTTTCAACTACCGGTTCTTTTTCCTTATCTTGATCAGGTTGTGGCTCTTGTGGAGTAGGAATAGCTTCATCAGAAGTTACAGGTATTTCAGATGGTTTAAGTGTTGTACCACTTCTTGTGGTAATGGCTTTAGCTGTTTCATTCTGGGGGTTAGCATTTGTATCACTAGGTAAACTTCCCGATTTTCTTTCACCTATTAACCTTGCTAGGTTACTTACTTCTTGTTCCAAGTTTTGAATAGAAGCTTGTTGATTTCTAAATGCTTGAGCATTTTGTTCATTAGTTTATTTTTGAGATGTGAAAAACTGCGTTTGAGTTTCAACTAGCTTCGTCATCATATCTTCTAAATTCGGCTTTTTATCATCGGTTTGTGGTGGTTTGTTTTGAAAATTAGGTCTTTGCTGATTGTAAGTATTATTGGATACTTGTTGATTGCTAGGACCTTGTTGGTTGTTGTATGGAATATTTCGATTATAATTCTGGTTTTGATTGTAGATCGGTCTTGGCGGTTGATAATTATTCTGATAATTATTTCCAGGCCTTTGGTTTAGATATGAAACATTCTCTCTTTGTTCCACTGTTAATTCAATACTGAGACAATCTTTTGTCAAATGTGGTCCTCCACACTGCTCACAACTAATTCGTATTGAGTGGATATCTTTAGTCATCTTTTCCATTCGTCTCTCGACAGCATCTATCTTTGCGGAAATGGAATCTAAGTCATGGCTAGAATCGGCTCTAGCTGCTTTAGATGATCTAACGATATCTTTTTCTTGGTGCCACTCATGTGAGTGGGAAGCAGTGTTATCAATAATTTTGTAAACATCAGTTTCGGTTTTCTTCATAATAGAACCACCAGCTGCTATATCGATGTCTTTCCTTGTAGTGATGTCGCATCCTTGGTAGAATATTTGTACTATTTGACAGGTGTCTAAACCATGTTGCGGACATCCTCTTAATAACTTTCCAAATCTTGTCCACGCCTCATATAGAGTTTCATTCGGCTTCTGTGTGAACGTAACAATTTCTCCTTGAAGTCTTACGGCTTTAGATGCCGGAAAGAATTGTTTAAGAAAATTTTCAACTAAAACGTCCCATGTATCAATTGCCCCTTCAGGTAACGATTCCAACCAATCTTTGGCTTCTCCCTTTAAAGTCCAGGTAAATAACATGAGATATATCTGTTCATCCTCCACTTCTCGGGTTTTAAATAGTGTGCAGATCCTATTAAAGGTACGAAGATGTTCATTTGGATCTTCCTTCGGTGCACCACTAAATTGGCATTGATTAGTCACCATGTGTAGAATTTGTCCTTTGATTTCATAATCTGGCGCATTAATGTCAGGATGAGTAATTGCGTGACCTTGGCCAGTGCGTTTAGCTCTCATTCGGTCTGCCATACTTAAAGGTTCCAGATTCTCCATAATTGAATTTGTTGAATCAGAATCACTAGAGGATTCTGATTTAATGGTTCGTTCCTCAACAATCTCTGTTTGAATGATTGGTGGTTCCGGAGGAAAATTTAATGGTTCAGGATCTATGAATCGTCCCTGAATATTCTCCGGATTCTCAATTGTGAGGTTGGGTTCAAAAAATGGATTATCGGAAATTTGAATTGGAGTACTTGGTCGACTGGATGACGATTCTAAAGAAAAATCAACGGCGATAATATTAGCTAGATGTCTTGATCGAGTTACAGGTGGTGAACGTACAAAAGGTGGTGAACGTCTTGCTCGGTGCATTCACTGAATATCCTATTAGTTTTTTAAAAGGAAAGAAAAATTATATAAGTTATCCAATTAATAGACTTTTCTGATTTTGCTCACGTTTCGAATAGCCAAAAGATGCAGCAGAGGGGCAGGATTCATTTGGTCTCAATATAATTGAGGACTGTTTGGCTCCAATAACCCGGTCCACGTACAAATCCAACTATTACTACGAACCAGAAAATTTTGATGTCTATCAATTTAACCACTTAAAATAAATTTTCGTAATTTTAAGAAGTATAGATAAGAAGTAGAAAAAAAAATCTATGTCCTAAAACTAGAATAGCGAGAAATAAGAAAGAAAAAGAGTGCGTCGAAAAAGGTCGAAAAAGAAAAGATCGAAAAAATAAAAGGCGTCGAAAAATAAGAAATAATAAAAAAAATGACTTATAGAACTTAAAAACACTCGACTAACCAAACCTTATTACTATCACTAACTTAAAATTATAATCGCAAATTGAGATTACTAATTGGAATGATAATTGATACATAGGTAAAAGGCGTCTAAAAATATTAAAGCTTACAAGTAAAACTATATCCCAAATGGCAATATCTTAAAAAGGAACTAAAACTTAAAAAGGCGTCACAAAATTCTAAAGCTACTAAATCTTAGTCTAAAAAAAAAGCACTTAAGGGATTTTACGGCAAAGCCAAAAAATTTAGAAATAAAAAAAACTATGGCAAAAACTATGTTTAAAAACTAAATACTAGCGAAAAATACAAATATTACACTAAAACAATTAAAAAGGGACAAAATATAAAAATATACTAAAAGTTGTAAAAAGTACAATTTTTTATAAAAATATTATTTTTATATTATTTATTTAATAAAACTATTAATTTTACAATTTAAATAAACTAATTTAACTAAATATAAAATAAATTAAAAACTAAAATTAAACTAAATAGTAAAATATTAAAACCTAATTAGGGTTTATTAAATAATAATAATAATAATACACCGTAATTAATGCAGTTAGGGTTTCCTGTTGGCGTGTCAGACACTCTCATACGATCGCATGAGTTTATGCCCTCGGGCTCATGCGATCGCATGAGCCAGGATTTTGGGCCAGGTTACGGGCTGCTACAGTAGCAGGCCCGAGAGTTTATTTTTTTTTTATTTTGCTGTGTTTATTTTTTCTGTTTTAAATATTTATATAATATATTTTTATAAATTAAATAAAACTTATATTTTTATAAAATAAATATAAAGAAACTTTTATAGAACTTAAATATTTAACAAACTCTTAAAAATATTTATATTTTTGTTTTTCTTTTTATATTTTCGAATATATTAAAACCTATTTTTACAAAAGCTTATTTTAATAAAAGTAAACTAAAAATAAAAATCTTTTTTTTTATTTAGCGTTGCGCTTCCGGCTTTTAAGCAAGAAAAATCCCCGGCAGCGGCGCCAAAAATACTTGATGTTAAAGCTAAGGGGTATAAAATACTATTAAATTTTACAAGGAAATACTATTAAATACGATACAATTTTACACAAGATATTTATTTATTTAGAGAATGGATATACTTAAACCTTGCTACAACACTTATAGGCAGTGTAACTAATCGTACAGTAGTGTAGTTTTTAGTAAGTCCGGTTCGTTCCACAGGGAAAATCTTTTAATCAAAGCTTAACGCTATATTAGTTTTATTTTATAAAAATACAAATATATATATAAGTAATATTATTATTATAAAGGGGGGTTTTTACCGTTTAATGACCGGTTTGTCGATTTTAAAACTTTAGTCGCAGTTAAAACAAAATGTAAAATATTAAATAAATAAAAGACTTAATTTAAAGAGTAAAGTAAATAACGATAATGAAATTGCGATAAATAAAAGTGATATAAAATGAACTTGCGATAATTAAAAAGTACGATAATTAAAAGTGCAATTAAATACAATAACAAAAAATAAAAGTGCGATAATTAGAAATTAAATATAAAATAAAAGAAATTAAATATGAAATAAAAGAATTATGCTTATTTAAACTTCCGTAATCATGATGTTTGACGTGTTGATTTCAGTTTTATGCCCATGGGTTAATTTTCCTTTGTCCTGGATTATTTAATATGTCCGTCTGGTTTTTGTCCATAACAGTCCATCAGTCATAAATATAAAGTGCGAGTGTCCTCGTCAAATTATCCTTATACCCGAAGTTAAATATTCCAACTAATTGGGGACTTAAACTGTAATAAGATTTTAATACTTTGTTTAATAATTACACCAGGATGTCGACTGAGTGTAACCCAAGGTTTTAATACTTTGTTATCAATTATGCCAAGTGTCCTTGTACATAATTTCACCCCTGTTTTAATAATTCCATAGACTATTAATCCATTCCCGTGTCCGGTTAAATGAACGATTATTCGTACATATAAATACCCCGCCCATCGTGTCCGATCTAGTGTATATGGTTATTTATAGGGACGTCCAATTGTAAATCTTTATATTAAAATTAACAAACTATCATTTAGTTAAACAAATATAAAGCCCATTAATAGCCCATAGTCTAATTTCCACAAGTGTCGTTCTTTTGTTCAAACCCCAATTATGGTACAAAGCCCAATTACCCAATTTTAGTAATTAGCCCAACATCATTATTACTTCGTTTTAAATAAGCATAATAATAACTTAGCTACGAGACATTAAATTAAAAAGGTTGAACATAACTTACAATGATTAAAAATAGCGTAGCGTTACACGGACAGAATTTCGACTTACACCCTTACAACATTCGCTAACACACCCTTATTATTATAAATTAAAATTAAAATTATAATATAAATATAAATATTATACGTTGAATGAGGAGAAGAAAAAGATGTGTTTTTGTGGTGCACCAAAGCTCGATTTTTATAGGCATGTGGGCTGGAACTGTGCACCATGCGATCGCATGGATTTATGCCTTCCAGGCCATGCGATCGCATGGCCAGCTGGGGAGACTCAAAAGTCTTTGTTTTTTTATGCCGACGGTTTTTAAATATAATATAATATATATATTAATTTTAAGAATTAATTATATATTATATTATATTCATGTGCATAGTTGACTTGAAATTTTTAGTCCGTTGCGTCGAGCGTTGAGAGTTGACTCTGGTCCCGGTTCCGGATTTTCGAACGTCCTTGCGTACAATTTAATATCTTGTACTTTGCGTTTTGAATCTTGTACTCTTGTAATTTCGAGACGTTTCTTATCAATAATTGGAACCTCTTTGATTGTAATTTGTTCTTTTGAGCTTTTTGGTCGTTTGCGTCTTTAATTCGTCGAATCTGTCTTTTGTCTTCACCTTTTATTATTTAAACGAATATCACTTGTAAATAGAACAATTGCAACTAAAAGCTTGTCTTTCTTGAGGAATAATGCTATGAAATATATGTTCGTTTTTAGCATTATCAACCACCTCCAAACACAGAAGAATTTGACTTCTTCAACCATGGCGCCGAGAACGTGTGTAAAATAAAAAAAATAGAGAACCCGTTTATACATGTTGTTGCGTCTAGTGAATCGGATGAAGCAAGTGACGAGGAAGATGAAGATGAAGAAGATGAAGAAAAACAAGATTTATTCTGGAATATGCCAACTCTACACAGTCAGCAAGATGAAGAAAACCCAGAATTTACGACCCCAATTCCAACCACGATCAGGTATCTGATTTGGTCAAAGTTCGTCAAATGTTTTCGAACAAGGAAGAATTCCTAAACCAGCTATTTACAAAATGCCTTGAAGAAAACTTTCAAATAAAGCCTGTAAAGTCGGACAAATCTCGGTACACCGCTAAATTTGTGTTGCCAAATTGTGAGTGAAAATGTAGTGCATACAAAATAAGACACACTGAAAACTTGATGGTTAAGAAGTTGCATGACGTACACACATGCTCACGCACACAAATTATGGGAAATAATAAACATGCTACTAAAAAGGTGTTGGGTAGTATTCTTATGGATTCGTTCAAGGCTGCTAATCAAGAGTATAAACCAAAAGATATATGTGATGATGTAGCCAATCGGTTTAGAGTGAGCATATCATATAATCAAGCATGGAGGGACAAGTGTCAAGCAATAGAGATGTTACGTGGCGGTAGTGATGACTCCTTTAGAATGCTTCCAATTTACCTTCATAACCTTAAGATCCACAACCCAGGGACCATCACCAATTTGGTTACCGACAAAGAAAATAAATTTGTGATGTGTTACATGTCCATTGGCGTAGTTGTAAGTAAATATATATTAGCAAAAACCAATTTTAATATGTACACCATACGCAAGGACGCAAGATACATCTTGCGCCTACAAGTACGCAAGGACGCAAGTCACACCTTGCGACTGGCAGTAAAGACGCAAGGACGCAAGCCTTCGCTTGCGCTTCGTAGGCGCAAGACAGAAGAGTGTGTCTTGCGCCTTGCGCCTGGTGTATAAGGCATCATGGATAATATTTGATTTACTGTGAAAATTTCATGCAGATTCGATCATTTGTGCAACATGTCCGCCCGATAATCATCGTCGATGCTGCACATTTAAAGGGTGGGTACCTGGGTACTAATTTAGTTGCTGTTGCGATGGATGGCGATAATGGAATTTTGCCATTGGCTTATGGAATTGGTGAAGGCGAGACAAACAGTGTTTGGTCATGGTTTTTTGGCAACCTAAGAGATCATTTAATGAGTTATGGTATGGTTGATCATATGTCAGAGATTACTTTTATTTCTGATCGTGCTGCTACAATAGCACACGGCATTGCAAATGTGTTTCCGGAAGCGTTTTACGCTCATTGCACACGTCATTTATTCATGAACATCAAAACTAAATCCAACAAGATGAAATTCTTCGAATGGCACTATTGGAAAATGGTTAAGGCTTACCGTGCGTCAAATTTTCAGGATCATCTTGATGTATTTCGAAGGAGATTGAAAGCGTCTTATAAAGTGCTATGTGAGGATGGTATCAATAGATGGTCCAGAAGTCAATCTACTCATATTAGGTATTCATACCTTACAAGCAACAGTGTAGAGTCTATTAACTCTCTATCAAGACATGCTCGTAAACTACCCGTTTGCATGTTGTTCGAATTTTTTCGTTGTTCAATACAGGATTGGTATTTCAAACATCGCAACAAATCAGTTAGTCTTACTTCACCGGTTACTCCATATGTTGAACGTAAACTAGCTAAGAGGATGGACAAATCAAGAAGATGGCGAGCATTTCCATCGACAAATGATCTAATAGAGGTACACGATGGACGAAAAAATGGATTGGTTAATCTACAAGATAAAACTTGTTCATGTGGTCAATGGCAATTATCAGGCATACCCTGCGGTCATGTGATTGCATCAGCACGACTCTTCGGAGTGGAGGATATTAGTTGTTATGTATCACATTGGTTCACCTCTCAAACATACATAAATACGTATTCCGAACACATTCTTCCTCTCCCCCATCGGTCTGAATGGTCGGATCCGGGACCCGGGATTTTGCAAATTGTACACCCCCCCGTTCTAAAGAAAAGACAACCTGGATGTCCTAAAGGTAAAAAACGCATTCCTTCCAAAGGTGAAGAAACTACAAAAAAGTAAGAACTTGTAGTCGTTGCAAAGAACCAGGTCATTCTCGATCAACATGCCCAGCTGCTTATGACCGAACAGGTGAATCAACTTCTCAATGGGCAAGAAACACAACCTCAAAGTCGAAAGAGACAATCGAACCATCTCAAGCTTATCAATCTCAGTTTTATCCAACGTACAATTTAGGTAGTAATTAGTTCCCGGAATACGTTTATTTTCAGGAACAATTTAAGGTGTGATTTCGTCCCTTGTTGTAATATTGTTTAATTTTGGACCTGTTTAATTTTTATTTTATGATGTGATTTCGTTTGTTACTTCATATGTTGTAATACTGAATGCACAAGCTATTGTTACAATAATAATCAAAAAGGTTGAGGTGCAAGTCACACCTTGCACCACCATAAAAACAGGCGCAAGGCCGCAAGATGGACCTTGCTCCTGGTACTAAACAGGACGCAAGGTCGCAAGAAGCACTTCTAACACGAGGCGCAAGGACGCAAGACGTATCTTGCGCCTGATGCTAAACACGAGGTGCAAGGTCGCAAGAAGCACCTTGCGCCCTCGACTATAATGAGACGCAAGGTCGCAAGGTCTAATTAATTACCTTTGCGCCTGCAAAAAACACAGTTTTGGACCTGTTCACAATTTACAACATTTACAGTTTTATCTACAACTTACATAATTAAATACAGTTTTCAAAATAAAACCTCATTTACCAACTTTTTCTTTCTCTTTCGGTGGGGGTTCCTGGGTATCAAAGCGTGCACGAAAGAAGGTCTTGGCCATTCTTAGTCTGTAGTCCTCTGCAACCTTTTTAGGATCTCTAATGTTTGGGATTTCATCCCACCCAAAGATCACCCTCTCCATATGGATGCAGACCCAAACACCACAGTCCCCATTACCACCTCTTTGCACTGGCACAACTGGTGCTGCCTCGGTCATGAACTCTATACTCTCCTTGTTTTCCAAGTATTCAACAATCCGGGAGTCTTGTTTTTGGTTAAAGTAATCAATTGCTCTTAAGTATACAGGCAATTGATCTCCCAGATCTTTGGTGAGCTGGGCAATTTCTTGATCAACATGACCGAGCAAACTATCGTACACCAATATCTTCTGCTCCTCCAAGTTCAACACAATGAGAATAAAGTGTGCAGCATCGTAAAAGTGAAGGGGGATCAAAATCTGCAAAATCATACACAATATTAGCTGAACTGAAGTAGGCGCAAGGACGCAAGACAACACCTTGCGCCTGAAGCAAGGACGCAAGGGCGCAAGAAAAACCTTACGACTAACCTTAAACACAGGCGCAAGGACGCAAGGAACACCTTGCGACCAACCTAAAACACAAGACGCAAGGACGCAAGGAACACCTTGCGCCGGGAGCAAGGACGCAAGGGCGCAAGAAACACATTGCAACCAACCTTAAACACAGGCACAAAGACGCAAGGACTACCTTGCGACCAGCCTAAAACACAAGACGCAAGGACACAAGGAACACCTTGCGCCTGAAATAAATGAGACGCAAGGTCGCAAGACTTAACCTTGCGCCTGTTCCAGAACATCTCAAATTTTAAAATTTAAAGGGGGAATTAAAACAAACCTTATCACAATAGGCCCAAGATGGATATAACTCATCACTACCATCCCCTGGTCCAATCAAATACATATAATCAGGTGGATTCTCCCCTGTGATTGCTACTTCTCCTCTTTTCTCCGCTTCTTTCCGTTTCTCTTCCTCCTTTTGTGTATCATCATAATAGGACTGAAACGCTGCAAGCCTAGAAAGGAAACCCAATGGCATCACAGTCCATCGAGAACTACAAGCAAACGAGTCGGTCGGGATAACAGGAGTGGAATACTGGCTTGCTCGGGGGAGACCCTCTGACGATATCTCAACATAGGTGTAGCCCATCCATCAATATGCTACAATTGTGATAAAATAAATACGTTAGACATTAACTGAAGATTTTCAAGAATGAAAACAAATAAGCAAGAAACTTACTAAGTTTTCCAAGTATCCGGAATATCCAAGACCAAGTAACCTGATCCAAAACTCAGGTGTGAGGTATAAGAATTGTTTGTTCTGAAAAATGAACATGCACCGCGTTTCTTACTTATTATCCACCATACTCTTCGGATCCTTTGAAGGCCCAACGTGCTTTCTACCATCTCTCCAAGCATTTGGTGGTGGTGGTAGTAGAGTTCCTTGATCATTCACTAGCTTGTCTACCATCGACCAAATTTCCTCGTCATTAACCCAATCCTTTTGCGACCTTTTACGCTTTTTCACAATCGGAGCAACAACAGCTTCTTCAACAATAGGGTGAGGTTCTTCTTTTTCTTGTTCTTAAGTATCTAGATTAACAACCTCCTCAGCCTCAGACACCCTCAGCCTTTTCACTTTCCGAGCAACATCATCTGACAGTTGTGATTTAAAGAAGTCAGTCAAGATGGCGCAAGGGCGCAAGATACACCTTGCGACATACACAAGGACGCAAGGTATGACCTTGCGCCACATATGTAAAAAAGGCGCAAGGTCGCAAGATATAACCTTGCGCCTGTTTGGCTAAAGAAGCGCAAGGACGCAAGGTATGACCTTGCGCCTATTTTTTTTTTTTTTTACAAATTCAGCCTGTTTACTTACAAAAATTAATAAAAAAACTGCAAGTATAAGGTAAAAAAACTGTAATTAAAGGCTTACCTTCTTGATTGGTTTTATGTATCCTGGTGTTGTGAAAGGGGAGCTTAGTACACGTGTTGGTCATCGATCTCTCATTCCACGTCTAATCCGTTGAGCTGATTTGTTGTTTTCATTGTCTGAGAAGGATCGACCAAGTAACTCCTCATCTTGATGTTGCTCTTTTTCTGATAATCATTTCTCTTGTTCAGATATACGTTTCTCGTGATCATTTATTTGTTTTCTACACTCTTGCAGCTCTTTTTCTTGCCTATCCATCCGTTTCACCAAAGAATTGTATAATTCCTTTGCATCAGTAGATAAGTTTGTTTGAGACTGAGATTGAGACTGTGATTGAGATTGAGAATGAGATTGAGACTGTTCTCCACCACCATGTTCCCAATCTTGCAGTTCATCTTCAACATGTTCTTCAACTTCCTCATCAACTTCCATCCCATCAAAGTATTGGCAACTTTTTATCCACCATTGACATCCACTCTCAACATCAGTGGGATGCAGAGTACGAAAAGGTCGTTTATTCTTCGGACAATCATCCTGTACAACAGCAACAAAAGTTAAAAACACAGGCGCAAGGACGCAAGGTGAACCTTGCGCCTTCTTTTTAACGAGGCGCAAGGACGTAAGGTGCACCTTGCGCCTCGTTACTGACGACGCAAAACTACTCTTGCGTTTGCCATAAGACGTAAGATGCAGGCGCAAGGGCGCAAGGATAAGTCTTGCGACACATAAATAAACACGCAAGCCTTAATCTTGCGTAGCATCAATAATACAGGCGCAATGTCGCAAGAATGGACCTTGCGCCTTGACTACGCAAGGACGCAAGATTGATCTTGCGCCCATCACAGAAGCCATTTTACCCTAATGTTTAATCTGTATTCTTCCAGCACCAACAAAACTTTTATATTATAAACAATACTTACCATAACGTTTAGTAGATGCAGGTAATCAGTCACTGAAAAAGACTCAGCCGATGAACGTTTTCAAAATAAGGCCCTCGGTACTCCATTTTTGTCTGTCTTGTGGGCAAAACTTTTAATGGTTCGTCGATATGCCTCAAGAATCCAAATCTACAAAATTAAATAAATAAGGACGCATAATAAAATAATATACTATTAAAATGTAGTAATATTATCCAAATCTACCAAACTTTTTTTTTTTACCTTAAATGACCACATAAAACCCGCAAAAGTATAACCCTTTCCGACCTCTAACTGACTTTCCCGAGCTTGAAATCCATCTTTAACTACGGGGTAAGTGGCATCCCAAATACGATTACCCCACGGGTAGTCATTCAATTTAGCAAAGTCTTCGACTAACCATTGGTATTTTTTGCTCACCACATGAATCCCTTGCTTACCCATAAATGCTCTCTCCACAATCAAAATAATGGCTAGTCGCACCACATCTTCATCACTAACCACAAAATCATCATCATTATATAAAAGCTTTTGGATATCGGTAATTGTAATGTTTGCATTATCTTTACGTTTTGGGAAACAACGTCGTCTAATCGGTGGTGTTTCTACATCATAACTTCTTGGAATGTAATGTGCCATGTCCGTGCGACGACTAAACCTAAACCCCGTGATGAGACAAAATTCCCGCCTACTAAATCTAATTTTGAAATTCGAACGGAAACTAAACCATATTTCCTCATCATCAGCTGGGTACTTTTCATCTATTCCTATCGGCCGCTCACTCTTTCTTTGGAGCATTGCATGTACAAGGCCCGGATCATTGCCCGTGTAAGAAAGATCTAGCCAAGGACCAAAACAAGTTCCCCTAAAATTTTTTTGTTGATTTTCAGTCATTAATGCCTTTAGTTGAGGTATAACATTCAACATATTCTTCATCGTCAACTTCGCCTCAACATATCCCAGAAACATACAGTTTTTCAGCAAAAAAGTACAGGCGCAAGGACGCAAGTAATACCTTGCGTCTGGTTTATCACACAGGCGCAAGAACGCAAGACGTGCCTTGCGCCAGCTACTTCGGACAAGCGCAAGGACGCAAGATGTTCCTTGCGCCTATACCAGATTCTAGTTTTATGCCCCTTAAACAATCGTGTTCCAGTTTTTATAATATGTTAGTTCTCAAAGACTCTAACTTTAACAAATCTTGCAACAGTTTAAGTGAGTTTTGCATCACCAAGCTCGTTGAAGCATTACATTGAACACTTGGTGTACAACAAAACTTATAAATCAATTTCGACATAATAAATGAGTAATCGAACGAGAATAGTTAAAAGGATACACTTACCTGTTCTTGTGACATCTTGATGGAGTTTTTTGTCGATTTTTTTTCTCTTCCTTTTTCTCAATACGCCAATCGTGGTGCTGATGGTGATGGTGATGGTGATGGTGGCGGAGAATATGTACTGATGGTGGTGGTGTTAGCGATGGTGGTGGTGATGTAGTGGTGATTCTCAGAAGAAGGGTCGCAAGGGTAGACGGGTCGCAAGGGGGTCGCAAGTGCAAGGTTCTTCGTAATCGTCGTCGGTCGCAAAGAGGTCACAAGATCTCAGTCTTTCGGGGTGTGTGTGTGTATGTGGTGTCTGTTTTCTTTATTTGACCTAATTTATTAACACAAGGACGCAAGGACGCAAGGATCAAGGACGCAAGGTCTCTTGCGCCTTGCGCGGGCAATATGTCAAATTTTTTTTTTTGTTCCAGCTCAGAAAGGGGTAAAAAAATGGGTAAATAGGTGATTGGCCCTTATTGACGTGTATCTTTTTCCTTTTTTTTCTTTTTCTTCTCATTTGCAAATATTGAAAATAAAATATGATTTCACAAAAATACATATTTTTATAAAGGATGCGAACAAAAAACATTATTTCTGAAATGCAAAAAACTACGAGTTTATGTTAAAAGCAATGTTTTTTCAATGCAACATAGTCCTGATTCATTCGTAAGGTTAAAATAGTTATTCAGACAGCTCATTAAGCACAAATAAGAAAACAACAATTTTTATTATCTTCTTACTGTAAATTGAAGCCTGTATGAAGAAGATACAATCAAAATGATAACAGCTCGCTAATTTTGTAATAATCAATGCTTCATATTATCTTCATCTATCAGGCATACTTTTTTTTTTATCAAAGTAATTAAATATCGAAAGTTGATTAAACCAATATAGCTAAGGATATATATATATACTCATATATTTTTAAAACAACTTAATTATATGATGTACCGATATCAACCCATAATAAACAAGTGATGGAAAATCGTGTGTACTTTTAACAATCCAGATTAACGCAGCGGATAATTAAAATAATAATCTTTTATTATTTTATGAACAAAAATTACAAGATTAAATAATCACTGATTTAGTAAAACATGCACACGATAAATCTATCTCAAGGATCCAGTTACACCATAATAATTGTCATGATATAAAATAATAAAAGAGGAGTAAATAATATACCTTTGCGAATTGTTTTCCACGTGAAGGTTGAAACGAACCGCCTTGTTGGAAGAGAAACCTATGACCAAACATATGATCATCTCTTTGGATAGTCCACTACACTTTCAAGCAACGTCAATGGATGCTAGTCCAAACTCAAGTAACAATTAATCAACCTTTGATTAATATAAAAAAAAAACAATAAATTTTATTCCGTATATCGTTTTTGTTTTTGTGGTGTGCGACAACAATTTCTCAACAAAAGGTTGGGATGTTATCTCCCTTTTTCGTGACTTGCTACTTCAAAACCAAAAGACAAAAAACATATGATATATGTACTCCATATATATACTTGATATCAACTTTGTGATACTGATTTCATAAAGAATCGAGAATTAAGATTTTGACTTTTGTTCTTGTATTTTTTTAGTCAACCGACTCATTCCTTCAAAAGAGATCGAAATCTATTTATTTATTTATTTATTTGTTTCACAATGTGTAAAACCAATGTCGGTAGAAAAAAACACGGTAATAATCTTTTCCATTTTTGTTTTCAACCTTGTCCACCAAGTTATTAAAAATATCATTTAATTATAATTAATTAATACATATGAATTAATTATTCATAATTAAAGTTTTTTTTAACTTATTTCGTTACTTGGATAATATATATACTATCATATATATATATATATATATATATATATTTTATTTGACATCTAGGTGTATATATGTGTGACCCCGAAGGCTCAAATGAATTTAGCCATATAGTTATATGTTGTACCTTGCACATTAATCCTACATACTCTCACTTGTGCATGGTACAACACCAACTAACTATATAAACAATGGATACCGTATAGCAACAGGTCATTGTCCCTAAATTCACGTGAGGGTAGTTTCTCAGAACTGTTTATTGTAAGTGTTAAATGTCATTTGTCCCTTTGTTTCAGATACTTTGGTTAAACTTGAGATATGGATCATCAGTCATTCTTGTTTGTTTAACAATTTAATTTCTCGATCTTAGAACTGAATTAGATCATCAGACTAATTAAGTATCATCTTAATTACATATGGGTGTGGCCACACAAATATCTTATTCATTCATCGAGGAGCTCAAAAGTATCTAACTCCAAACATTTTGGAGGAACAAATCCTATATTGCATACACGTGTCTGTCACAAGCTTTACATTATACCCAATAATGACCTTTATTACAGCCTTATTCAGGACATCGTTTAACCATATCAAAGTATAATGTTTCACACATCAAAACTGGAGTGCATCTCAAGTCTAAGGACATAAAGACATAATCACTAAAAGATTCACTACTGACAACGATCCATGTAGTGACATCTCGGATGGGTCATTCCAATATTCATCATCAATGAATACATATGAATTTTGGACTCTGCAAGTTAACTATTTATCATCAATAAATATAACCAAACATTCATATTAATCTTAATTCACGTTATTCCCATAACATGATCGATTATGGAGATTTTGAATAACCAACAATTACTCATGGATTAAACATGCTAATATAGAACACAGTATGTGATGACCCGGAAAATTTTGACTTATTTTGAACCAAATTCTCGATATGATTTAATGTTTCCGATACGATAAGCAAAGTCTGTAAAACTGAATCTCAAAATTTTTGAACTATTCAATTACCCATCGACCGTTCTCGATGATTCGCAAACAATTATATGTAAAAAGATACATATATACACTATAACTTGAAAGCGTAACAAAGTATTAATTGTATGATACTGTGCATAAAACTTATTGGTTTAAATATCTATTTGAATATATATGATAAGTTGGAATTGTAATTGTATGAATAACTTGTGATGTGTATTTAAAACGTGTTTATGAATATTAACTTGGTTATTAAACGTTTTGATTTAAAACAATATTATTAAATATACTTTGATAGATAACGAGACGATGCTTTATAGAAGTAAATGACCAAAACACTCGAATGTATAAGTTATATTTCGAGTGATATAGTTTATGGATAGTTAAGTCTATATTTTGACAAATGTACGAGTCACGAAAGGTAAAGTGCCAGTTTTCTCAGTATACGAAAGGACGTTCGAAAAACCGAAACCGGGGCATAAGTCGAGTGACGACGTACGACTTATCGGAACAAAAATTACAAGTCAACTAGACAAGAGAATATAATATATTATATAATTAATTAATTTAAATTATATATATTATATTTAATTATGTCGACAAGCAAAACAACAAAAAAATTGTGAGCTGGATTTTGGGGCCATGCGATCGCATGGGAAATAGGCATAAAACCCATGCGATCGCATGGGGTCAGATTTCAGGAAAGGTCTATAAATTGAATTCGTTTTTTTTGCTCGATTACACATATATCATCCATCTTACTCTGTATTTATTTATTTAATTATTATTATTATTATTATTATTATTATTATTATTATTATTATTATTATTATTATTATTATTATTATTATTAAGATTAATATTATTATTATTATTATTATTATTAGTATTATTATTAGTATTATTATTATACATAAAATACTACGACGAAGTCATGAGCGTGTCACTTTCAAAATGAGTTTTCAAGCGGGATAGAGCTAAGGAAATTATGGGTTATAGCTATGGAGGTTATGGGTAATGTACATGGGTATTATTGGCAAGTCAAACCTAGTGTTTATCATCTCTGTTGCGTCTACGTACTTCCCTGCAATATTGAATCATGATATTGATACGTGAGCATTCATATTTTATCTTTTATATATTAATTGTGTATCCATGTCTAGTGCTCGAGTATATATATTTATGCATGCTTGTATGCTAAATTTTGTCGTTAAACAGTTTATAATGAATCACGAATTAAATAAATATATTACTAGTAAAAGGTATATGATATACATGTTTTTGAAAAGCTGGCAAAAAATCAATAACTTTTCATTTAGAAATCGCGTAATTTCGATGAACGAATCAAAAGATATGATCAAGTGAATTATGATTGACGTTAATTAGAATTGATTTTGAATCTGTAATTAATATTTAAACAACTTGTTTGTAAGATTAATAAATTGGATTTTTGAATATTACCAACCGAGTAAATGAATTCTTATATAAGGTACGTCTTGTTTTGTTGAACTGTTGTCAAAATTGACTTTTTGAAACGACTTTGGATAACTTTTGTATGTCGATCTCGAGCATTAGGATTGTGATACACTATGACCTGACTTAGCTTGATAGACATTTATTGACCAACATATGTTCTCTAGGTTGAGATCTACGGTTATTTGATAATCCGAGTTTCGGTCACATTTTGGTGAACGACTTTATATGCTGCTAAGGTGAGTTTCATATGCTCCCTTTTTAATTGCTTTTGCAATCTATATTTTTGGGCTGAGAATACATGCACTTTATTTTAAACGCAATGGATACAAGTACATACTAAATTCTACACCGAGTTTGAACCAAAAATCCCTTAGCTTTGGTAACTAGTAACTGCCGGTTATAAGAACTGGTGGGCGCGAGTAGTTATATATGGATCCATAGGGCTTGACATCCCCGTCTGTTCCAGGTATAGAAACCCTAGCCTGAACTATAAAATAGACGTATGCTATTTGAGTTTAATATACGTTGGATTGCGTGTATTTTACATGTTGGTTGCATGTATGTTAAAACAGGGGTACTTATTATATAGACGTTAAAGCTTAGTTACCAAAGTGCTCAATCTTGTAGAATAATTTGATAAACATTTCTGGATGAAACAACTGAAATCTTGTGGTCCACCTTTATATACAGATTATGCAATACATTAAAACTATGAACTCATCAACCTTTGTGTTGACACTTGTTAGCATGTTTATTCTCAGGTTTCCTAGAAGTCTTCCGCTATTTGATTATATGTTAGACAAGCTATGTGCATGGAGTCTTACATGACATATTTTTCAAGGAAACGTTGCATTCACAAAATCATCACCATGTATCTATTTTGACTGCATTGTCAACATAATTATTATTGTAAACCATTATTTACAGTGATTGTCTATATGTAGAAATCATCAGATGTCGAAAACCTTGGATTTAAGTATTCATTTATGGTATACCTTTTTAAAAGAATGCAATGTTTATAAAACGTATCATATAGAGGTCAAATACCTCGCTATGAAATCGATGAATGACGTATTCGTCCATATGGATTTGGAGCGATCGTCACAGTTGGTATCAGAGAGTTAGTCCTAGCGAACCAGGTCTTGCATAAGTGTGTCTAACTGATAGTTGTTAAGATGCATTAGTAAGTCTGGACTTCGACCGTGTCTGCATGTTAAAAGTTTTACTTATTATTTATTGTCGGAAATTACATGCTTATCATTCTTAAAGTCTAGACACGTTTTCCTGCATTTATTGCATAAATAGTGTATAGACAAAAATTCATATCTTAGCGTATCTGTTACTGTAAACTTTTCCTGACACCTTCCGAAAATTTCTCCGTGATTTATGGAATTTGGTATTATATATACATATGTAAATTATGTATTGAAGAATACCAAACTAAATTCTATAATCTAATTCATATCAAAAATCATATCCCTAATTATACAAAATGGATCCCGTATCTAGTTCAAATTCCTTAAACTCCGACAGCTATTCCGATATGGATATTCACCTGAATTCCGAAGACAGTGTAACCGGAATGGATCAACCAATCAGCCATCACCTATTCTGGATGAATTGGGGATGGGTTCGTAGCCTGCTTAGTCATTGGAGACAAGAAGAAGGTGATCCCTTCCATCCACTACATTGCCCTCTTGGCGTAGAACCTGAAGCACTTACAGGTGAACCTATTCGAGACACCATTTTCTCTCTCATTTCCAGAGTATCTCATCACGATTATATATTATCTCAAATTCTAGATCTTATTCGTCCACTCGTCCGAACCGACAATCACCCCGGTGTAATAGAAGAAGTCAACGAGCTTCGCCCTCGGGTAGTGGCTTTGGAGAATGTGGTACAAAGGTTACAAGCACCAGCAGCAGCACCGACAGCAACACCAATAGTACCATCACCACCACCACCAACAACATCCACATCCCACACCTCAACATCACAATCTGTACCTCGAACATCAACGTCATACGCACCATAGATACCAAGGAATGCCAACAACAACAAACGATGAAGTATTGATTCATAACTTCATCGAAGAAATATTTTGCAGAGAATATGTAGTTTCTAAAAGTTTTAGAGATTATATATTCTAGTCCTAGTCGAAAATCAAATGAGATTAATATTATGTTAACTCATTAAATCCATGATTACATCTAAGGAAAATATATATGTAGGTATATTTTCATAAAGATTGTAATTAAGAAAATTCTTTTGTACAAACTGTTAATGGTGAGAATATTTTAACGGGTAGGTAATACCCGAGAGATATATAAATTCACAATTAATATGTTACATTCTTCGATTCTGATTCAACAAATCATCAACTATACTCACTACATTCACAACAATAAATATTCTTTTATAAAAATCAAAGCAACCATCCTCATCCAAATTTGATTATATATTTTGATTTTGAGAAATCAAAATCCAAGTCAAGATTTAACAAAAGACATCATTCTTAGATTCCTACATCTTTCGAAGCTATACTTTGACTTTAAAACTGTGCTAGAACATCATAGAACCCAGAAAAGTATTTGTATCATTCAAATTCCTAGAACATCATATGAATATTAACGATTACAATCTATGTTCAAATCCCTCAAAATTCCTGAAGACACTTCAAATAATGAATCATCGAGATGATGATCCAACCACATGTTACCGCAGTCTTGTACCTGAAAAACCCTCGAAATCAAAGTCATAGTTTAACACGTATCAGTGTCAGACCCTTTGGCATTTATTAGCTAAATAACTTTTCAATCCCTTTTCAAAATAGACAGTTTTGTCACCACTCCAGCAAAATCACCTTCAATAATTCATTCAAATAAGCCTTGTTATAACGATTACCCCTTCATCATTGTTATCGGGGAACCTTTCATATTCCACCACATTAGCAGTAAACTTATCAACAACTTCATTGATCATTAAGCCTCTTCGAAAAATCACGATAATTATTCATTGAAACTCTATCAAGTACCCATATACAACTTGTAACAACAACTGTCATACCAACTACTGGAAATTAGCAAATCAGTATTTTGAATTTCGTAGCAAATTTTCACCAACAGTTATATATATACATATAACTTTTATCTTCAAGACTTACAGACTTCGAATGTGAAGTTTCTGAAAAGCACCCTAAACTACGAACTAGTTCTCGAAATCTTAAAAAAATGCTGATGAAGCAGCAAAAACTGTAAACGACTTTAACAGTCGAAATTTTGATGATAAAGAGTAGTGTGTTGGAAAAGCACAGAAAAAGAGAAAATTTGGTACTGGAAAACAAATTGAGCAAACCATGAAGGAGGCTGTGGACAAATCACAAAGACTAAACCTGCCTTCAAAGAATCCAAATGATTCAGTGTCTGCTGAAGTCATTAACGAATACCTTGCTCCTGACTCTAAACTTTTACGAACAAAATCTTCTTCATCATCTTTCGATATTAGAAGTTCTAAGATATCCTCATATCTTTCATTATAAATATCTTCGATGTTTCTGAAGATATCTTCATTACTATTGTTATCCAAAATCATTTACTTCTTCGTGCTATCTGTGTAAAATTATAAAAGAAACTATTTTAGTTTTTAAATTCTGAAACCTTCGAGTTTAAAATATGAATGTTTCTGAAGTAGTGTTGGAAACTGAAGCATGAGTTAGTATAATATAATGACACTTGATCAACGTGATTATATTACAGTAAGTCATACTGAGTTTCTAATGGAACGTGATAAAGGTTCACAGATCACACCCTCATCATGAACCATGTTACATAACTCTTTCATTCTATATAATCTCTAAATATATCAAGAAAATATTTTCTTGATGATTCGGTCTTTTCCGGATATTCTGGTAATTTGACAAATCAAATCATGCTATTACCTTTCCTTTCTGCTTTGTATATTATGATCATTCAAAACTTCATACCTACGAATTCTGGACCATTATTCGCTTGACTTGAAGTCGGGAAGAGAAAACAAAAGCATGAAGCTCTGAAATATAATGGAAAATATAAAGCCCGATAACAACCCCGAAATTTACAAACCGTGTATATCGATGCGTATAGCAATATAAAGAAACGGGAGAATGAAAAACACTATAACCCCAAGGTAATAGTAGAAGAAAATAACTTCCTCTGGTGGCAGATGAAAAAGAAGAATGAAGGATACGGTAGCCAGGAAAATATCAATAATCAGAACTGGATTAAGCATTTTCACAATCTATTGGGATGTATGAAATAAAGAAGAAGATTATAGGAGTGGTTAAAATAAATGAAACGGAAGAGGTCAATTTATAGCGAAATATCAGACATAGCAATCGAGGCAGATTACGCATTTAATCAAAGGAAATCTTAATTTTCTTAAATTCCGAAGAATCAAATCTTATTTAGATTATGAAGATTTTCTATTCCTTAAATTTCGGAAATCAATCGTTACTACGTCATGAGTTAAAAAAAATCTCTATTCTCCATTTCACTCTATTACGATAACTTCCCTCATACGCTTCGAGTAATCGGATTATTTTATCCATATTATTCAACGGTGATAAAATTCTATTTATCAACTCATATTCGTCATGAAAACATTTTTATTGTTAGCCATGACGACCTCACTCAAATTTCGGGATGAAATTTCTTTAACGGGTAGGTACTGTGATGACCCGGAAAATTTCGACTTATTTTGAACCAAATTCTCGATATGCTTTAATGTTTCCGACACGATAAGCAAAGTCTGTAAAACTGAATCTCAAAATTTTTGAACTATTCAATTACCCATCGACCGTTCTCGATGATTCGCGAACAATTATATGTAAAAAGATAATATATACACTATAACTTGAAAGCGTAACAAAGTATTAATTGTATGATACTGTGCATAAAACTTATTGTTTTAAATATCTATTTGAATATATATGATAAGTTGGAATTGTAATTGTATGAATAACTTGCGATGTGTATTTAAAACGTGTTTATGAATATTAACTTGGTTATTAAACGTTTTGATTTAAAACAATATTATAAAATATACTTTGAAAGATAACGAGATGATTCTTTATAGAAGTAAATGACCAAAACACTCAAATGTATAAGTTATATTTCGAGTGATATAGTTTATGGATAGTTAAGTCTATATTTTGACAAATGTACGAGTCACGAAAGGTAAAGTGCCAGTTTTCTCAGTGTACGAAAGGACGTTCGAAAAATCGGAACCGGGACATAAGTATAGTGACGACGTACGACTTATCGGAACAAAAATTACAAGTCAACTAGACAAGAGAATATAATATATTATATAATTAATTAATTTAAATTATATATATTATATTTAATTATGTCGACAAGCAAAACAACAACAAAATTGTGAGCTGGATTTTGGGGCCATGCGATCGCATGGGAAATAGGCATAAAACCCATGCGATCGCATGAGGTCAGATTTCAGGAAAGGTCTATAAATTGAATTCGTTTTTTTGCTCGATTACACATATATCATCCATCTTACTATGTATTTATTTATTTAATTATTATTATTATTATTATTATTATTATTATTATTATTATTATTATTATTATTATTATTATTAAGATTAATATTATTATTATTATTAGTATTATTATTAGTATTATTATTATACATAAAATACTACGACGAAGTCATGAGCGTGTCACTTTCAAAATGAGTTTTCAAGCGGGATAAAGCTAAGGAAATTATGGGTTATAGCTATGGAGGTTATGGGTAATGTACGTGGGTATTATTGGCAAGTCAAACCTAGTGTTTATCATCTCTGTTGCGTCTACGTACTTCCCTGCAATATTGAATCACGATATTGATATGTGAGCATTCATATTTTATCTTTTATATATTAATTGTGTATCCATGTCTAGTGCTCGAGTATATATATTTATGCATGCTTGTATGCTAAATTTCGTCGTTAAACAGTTTATAATGAATCACGAATTAAATACATATATTACTAGTAAAAGGTATATGATATACATGTTTTTAGAAAGCTGGCGAAAAAACAATAACTTTTCATTTAGAAATAGCGTAATTTCGATGAACGAATCAAAAGATATGATCAAGTGAATTATGATTGACGTTAATTAGAATTGCTTTTGAATCTGTAATTAATATTTAAACAACTTGTTTGTAAGATTGATAAATTGGATTTTTGAATATTACCAACCGAGTAAATGAATTCTTATATAAGGTACGTCTTGTTTTGTTGAACTGTTGTCAAAATTGACTTTTTGAAACGACTTTGGATAACTTTTGTATGTCGATCTCGAGCATTAGGATTGTGATACACTATGACCTGACTTAGCTTGATAGACATTTATTGACCAACATATGTTCTCTAGGTTGAGATCTACGGTTATTTGATAATCCGAGTTTCGGTCACATTTTGGTGAATGACTTTATATGCTGCTAAGGTGAGTTTCATATGCTCCCTTTTTAATTGCTTTTGCAATCTATATTTTTGGGCTGAGAATACATGCACTTTATTTTAAACGCAATGGATACAAGTACATACTAAATTCTACACCGAGTTTGAACCAAAAATCCCTTAGCTTTGGTAACTAGTAACTGCCGGTTATAAGAACTGGTGGGCGCGAGTAGTTATATATGGATCCATAGGGCTTGACATCCCCGTCTGTTCCAGGTATAGAAACCCTAGCCTGAACTTTAAAACAGACGTATACTATTTGAGTTTAATATACGTTGGATTGCGTGTATTGTACATGTTGGTTGCATGTATGTTAAAACAGAGGTACTTATTATATAGAAGTTAAAGCTTAGTTACCAAAGTGCTCAATCTTGTAGAATAATTTGATAAACGTTTCTGGATGAAACAACTGAAATCTTGTTGTCCACCTTTATATACAGATTATGCGATACATTAAAACTATGAACTCGTCAAACTTTGTGTTGACACTTGTTAGCATGTTTATTCTCAGGTTTCCTAGAAGTCTTCCGCTGTTTGATTATATGTTAGACAAGCTATGTGCATGGAGTCTTACATGACATATTTTTCAAGGAAACGTTGCATTCACAAAATCATCACCATATATCTATTTTGACTGCATTGTCAACAGAATTATTATTGTAAACCATTATTTACGGTGATTGTCTATATGTAGAAATCATCAGATGTCGAAAACCTTGGATTTAAATATTCATTTATGGTATACCTTTTTTAAAAGAATGCAATGTTTATAAAACGTATCATATAGAGGTCAAATACCTCGCTATGAAATCGATGAATGACGTATTCGTTCATATGGATTTAGAGCGATCGTCACACAGTAATATCAATGAAAATGATCATACCAACTCTATATCAATTCATTAAGGTAAAACTGCTTAATGTTCCAAAATATCCAAATACTAAAATAAAAATGAAAAATATTAGTGGCTAACGAAGTCCAATATTACTAGCATGATCATCATGCTTGTTGTGCATCATGGGCTTCGTGAACGGGTCAACCACATTATCATTTGTATGAACCTTAAGAATACTAATCTCATTCTTCTTAATGACTACATGAATGTAGTCAAACTTTTGAAGAATATGTCGGATCTTTTTATGTACATGTGATTCTTTCGCACGTATGATAACATGCGAACTATCACAAACTATCACCGTACATTATGATTTAACGCTGAGAACTACTTCGAGTTCGTCAATAATCTTCCTAATCCTTTCAGCTTTCTGAGCATCTTCTCAGATAGCGATGTATTCTGCTTTTGTTGTAGATTGTTCAACAGTGCTTGACTTTGAGCTCTTCCAATCAACTGCCTCGCCCATCATGACAAAGACACAACCTGACTGGGATCAAGAATCATCTCGATCAATTTGGAAACTAGCTTATGTATAATATTTAATACTCAACTCTTTTAACAAATCGCCATAAACCAAGAACATATCATTAGTATTCTACAAATACTCAAGAATATTCTTAACATCAATCCAATGTTGTTCACATGAGTTCTGCTGACAATGATTCGCCAAACTCAAAGCTAACACAACATCGTGTCAAGTACATAACATGGCATACATTATGGATCCTATAGCCGAAGCATACGGGATACCTTTCATTCGTCTTATCTCATTCACGTGTGATAGGACTTTGAGTCTTGCTCAAGATTACACCCTTTTGCACGGGAAATGCTCCGCGCTTAGATTTCTGCATGCTAAATCTACGCAAGATTTTTTTAATGTATGTACTTTGACTCAAAACAATAAGCCTCTTTGATCTGTTTCTATAGATCCCGATTCCAAGAATATAAGTAGCTTCTCCAAGACCCTTCATGGAAAAACATTTTCCAAGCCAAGACTTGACATCTTGCAAAGTTGGAATGTCATTTCCAATAAGTAGTATGTCATCAACATACAAGATCAAGAAGACTACTTTACTCCCACTAGCTCTAATGTAAACACAGGGCTCATCTCCGTTTTGAGAAAAATCAAACTCTTTAATTTTCTCATCAAACTTGAGATTCCAGCTCCTAGATGCTTGCTTCAATCCATAAATGGATTTTAGAAGCTTGCATACTTTATTAGGATGCTTAGGATTCACAAACCCTTCCGGCTGAACCATATATACGTCCTCGCTTAGGTCGCCATTTAGGAAAGCGGTTTTGACATCCATTTGCCATATTTCATAATCATGAAAAGCAACTATGGCAATAAGTATCCTAATTGATTTAATGCTCGAGACTGGTGAAAACATTTCCTCATAATCAATTCCTTGAGTTTGAGTATAACCTTTTGCCACCAACCAAGCCTTAAAAGTGTTTACATTACCGTCTATGTCAGCCTTCTTCTTGAAGACCCATTTACACCCCATTGTCTTACAATTGAATGGAAGATCAATCAAGTCCCATACTTAATTATATTTCATGGACTGCATCTCTGCCTTCATAGCATCTCGCCATTTGCCAGATTCTGGATCTGATATGTATAGTGACCTGAACTTTTCCATGTTTATATATATTAATTGAGATTGATATTTACATGATTAAATGTTTCCAACATGTTAAGCAATCAAACTTGTTAAGACTTGATTAATTGAAATATGTTTCATATAGACAATTGACCACCCAAGTTGACCGGCGATTCACGAACGTTAAAACTTGTAAAAATGATATGACGATATATATATGGATATACATATGGTTAACATGAGATTATGATAAGTAAGTATCTCCATAAGTATATTAACAATGAGTTATATACATATAAACAAGACTACTAACTTAAGGATTTCGAAACGAAACATATATGTAACGATTATCGTTGTAACGATATTTAAATGTATATATATCATATTAAGATATATTAATATATCATAATATCATGAAAATATAATAATTTAACATCTCATTAGATATAATAAACAATGGGTTAACAACATTAATTGAGATCGTTAACTTAAAGGTTTCAAAACAACACTTACATGTAACGACTAACGATGACTTAACGACTCAGTTAAAATGTATATACATGTAGTGTATTTAGATGTATTAAAATACTTTTGGAAGACTTCAAGACATATATCAAAACACTCATACTTAACGAAAATGGTTACAGTTACTTTCCCATTCTTTTCTTTCATCAAGAATTCTAGTCGTATTCTTACCCGTATTATACACAGCTTCAAAACGTACTTACTATGGGTATATACCAATAGGAACTAGCATGGGATTCCACTCTTGATTATGTCATGTATGACTAATCAATTTTAACTTCTACCATGAGCTAGTCAACTAACTAGAACTCCTTTTAACCCCACTCACCACTCACCAATTACCACTCATCATTCACTCCATTTCACTTCCAATTCTCTTTCTAATTCTCTCTCAACACACACACACACTATTATGAACGTATTTTCCAGTGGTTAATCATCATCTTCATCAAAAATCACTTCAAGAATCAAGCTATAATCATCATAGGAAGAACACTTCAAGAACACTTCAAAAATCCCTTCAAGTTTACTAATTTACTTCCAAGCTTTCTAATCCATTCCAAGTAATCATCTAAGTTCAAGAAACCTTTGTTATATACAGTAGGTTATCCTTCTTATTCAAGGTAATATTCATATTCAAACTTTGATTCAATTTCTATAACTATAAACTATCTTAATTCGAGTAAAAATCTTACTTGAACTTGTTTTTGTGTCATGATCCTACTTCAAGAACTTTCAAGCCATCCAAGATCCTTTGAAGCTAGATCATTTCTTGTCACTTACAGTAGGTTTACCTACTAAACTTGAGGTAGTAATTATGTTCATAACATCATTCGATTCATATATATAAAACTATCTTATTCGAAGGTTTAAACTCGTAATCACTAGAACATAGTTTAGTTAATTCTAAACTTGTTCGCAAACAAAAGTTAATCCTTCTAACTTGACTTTTAAAATTAACTAAACACATGTTCTATATCTATACGATATGCTAACTTAATGATTTAAAACCTGGAAACACGAAAAACACCGTAAAACTAGATTTACGCCGTCGTAGTAACACCACGGGCTGTTTTGGGTTAGTTAATTAAAAACTATGATAAACTTTGATTTAAAAGTTGTTATTCTGAGAAAATAATTTTTATTATGAACATGAAACTATATCCAAAAATTATGGTTAAACTCAAAGTGGAAGTATGTTTTCTAAAATGGTCATCTAGACGTCGTTCTTTCGACTGAAATGACTACCTTTACAAAAACGACTTGTAACTTATTTTTCCGACGATAAACCTATACTTTTTTCTGTTTAGATTCATAAAATAGAGTTCAATATGAAACCATAGCAATTTGATTCACTCAAAACGGATTTAAAATGAAGAAGTTATGGGTAAAACAAGATTGGATAATTTTTCTCATTTTAGCTACGTGAAAATTGGTAACAAATCTATTCCAACCATAACTTAATCAACTTGTATTGTATATTATGTAATCTTGAGATACCATAGACACGTATACAATGTTTCGACCTATCATGTCGACATATCTATATATATTTCGGAACAACCATAGACACTCTATATGTGAATGTTGGAGTTAGCTATACAGGGTTGAGGTTGATTCCAAAATATATATAGTTTGAGTTGTGATCAATACTGAGATACGTATACACTGGGTCGTGGATTGATTCAAGATAATATTTATCGATTTATTTCTGTACATCTAACTGTGGACAACTAGTTGTAGGTTACTAACGAGGACAGCTGACTTAATAAACTTAAAACATCAAAATATATTAAAAGTGTTGTAAATATATTTTGAACATACTTTAATATATATGTATATATTGTTATAGGTTCGTGAATCAACAGTGGCCAAGTCTTACTTCTCGACGAAGTAAAAATCTGTGAAAGTGAGTTATAGTCCCACTTTTAAAATCTAATATTTTTGGGATGAGAATACGTGCAGGTTTTATAAATGATTTACAAAATAGACACAAGTACGTGAAACTACATTCTATGGTTGAATTATCGAAATCGAATATGCCCCTTTTTATTAAGTCTGGTAATCTAAGAATTAGGGAACAGACACCCTAATTGACGCGAATCCTAAAGATAGATCTATTGGGCCTAACAAACCTCATCCAAAGTACCGGATGCTTTAGTACTTCGAAATTTATATCATATCCGAAGGGTGTCCCGGAATGATGGGGATATTCTTATATATGCATCTTGTTAATGTCGGTTACCAGGTGTTCACCATATGAATGATTTTTATCTCTATGTATGGGATGTGTATTGAAATATGAAATCTTGTGGTCTATTGTTACGATTTGATATATATAGGTTAAACCTATAACTCACCAACATTTTTGTTGACGTTTAAAGCATGTTTATTCTCAGGTGAATATTAAGAGCTTCCGCTGTCGCATACTTAAATAAGGACGAGATTTGGAGTCCATGCTTGTATGATATTGTGTAAAAACTGCATTCAAGAAACTTATTTTGTTGTAACATATTTGTATTGTAAACCATTATGTAATGGTCGTGTGTAAACAGGATATTTTAGATTATCATTATTTGATAATCTACGTAAAGCTTTTTAAACCTTTATTGATAAAATAAAGGTTATGGTTTGTTTTAAAATGAATGCAGTCTTTGAAAAACGTCTCATATAGAGGTCAAAACCTCGCAACGAAATCAATTAATATGGAACGTTTTTAATCAATAAGAACGGGACATTTCAGTTGGTATCCGAGCGTTGGTCTTAGAGAACCAGAATTTTGCATTAGTATGTCTTATCGAGTTTGTTAGGATGCATTAGTGAGTCTGGACTTCGACCGTGTTTACTTGAAAAATGATTGCTTAACAAATTTTGTTGGAAACTATATATTTTTAACATGTGAATATTATGTAATATATTAATCTCTTAACGCGTTTGATATTATGTGATAGATGTCTACCTCTAGAACAAGTCCCATTGACTCACCTAATAATAATGAAGAGTCAAATGTAAATTGGAATGATTCGTGGACTGATTCACAAGTTCCCGAAGAGGAACCGGAAGAAGAGTCGGAACCAGAAGAAGAATCGGAACCGGAAGAAGAATCGGAACCGGATGAAGAAATAGATCCGGTGGGGGAAATAATAAAATGGTTAAGTAAAAGAAAATCCTCAACCAACCGACCAAGGTTAATTATGGTCAATGGTGTTTCCGCTAAGGAAGCAAAATATTGGGAGGATTACCAATTCTCCGATGAATCGGATTCTGACGAGAATTCCGATGATGTTATAGAAATTACCCCAACTGAATTTAAAAAGGCAAAAGAAAATAATAAGGGAAAGGGCATAAAAAGAGAGAAATCTAATTCCAACCCCGATGAACTTTATATGTATCGTCAACCCCCGAAGTCCTTAAGTTGTAACAATGACCCGGGAACCTCTAAACCACCAGGTTTTTCTAAACCAATGTGGAAAACGACGGCTCGTATTAGGGGAACATCATATATCCCTAGAAACTTGGCAAAACGAACCAAAACCGAAGAAGAAGAAACAAGCGAGTCGGAATAAGATAGTTGTATTCGTGTGGTGTAATATATGTAATATAGTGTGCTTATGCTTTATGATATATGTAAAAATTGATTGTATTAATAAGTATTTTTTTTTTATGAATCTAACTCTTGTCTATTTTACAGTATAAAAACACAAAATGGATAGACAACCCAATATTTTAAGAGACCTACCCGGAGACATGATTGATGAAATCTTGTCTAGAGTCGGTCAGAATTCTTCGGCACAACTATTTAAGGCGAGATCAGTTTGTAAGACATTCGAAGAACGTTCCAAGAATGCCTTGGTTTATAAAAGGCTTTCGTTCGAAAGATGGGGGATATCACATTGGGAAATCCATAAGTTACGATGTGTTTACTTTGACGCATATATTGCGGGGAACCCAAATGCTAATTTACGCAATGGGTTAAGAAATTATTTTGACTCAATATATCCGAATATTGGACTTCATGATTTAGAAAAAGCAGCTAACATGCAACATAAAGAAGCATGTTATGCTTACGGATTAGTAATGTTCGCTTCTCACCAAAGTGAGAACAAGAACATCGGGCTACAACTATTAAACAAAACGTTCCCACAAGTGACGGAGTCGGTAATTGGGGTAAGAAATGAGGTTTTTAGATTGTTACGGGACTGTTGGACATTACGTAACCCTCGTCCCTTTGACGACGTTACAACACGCTGTCTTATCAACGGCCATAACGGTTATGTTCCACAAGACCAAGGATGGGAAGTAGTCCTAGTAAAACCAGAATGCATGACTTGTTTCTGGACGTATGAATTACGTGTCTTTATTGCCTTTGCTGAACAACTTGTGTACTAGCTAGAATTATCTTCACAACTATCTTGTATCAAAGTTATTGTGTGCTATATTTCATGCTTTATGTAAAATAAGCGGTATTGTAAGTTTGTAAAATATTGTATAAAAGTTTGAACGCGAAATATTATTATAATCAGTTTTTCATATAGAATTGTAGTAGTTGAATTGTATATTAGCTACTAAGTATGAACTTAACGGGTAGGTACTACCCGAATTTAAACTTATAAAACGCTAATATGAAGAAAAAGCTTTTATAAATGAGTTCATATTATGCTACGAAATACTATTAACTACTCTTAATATTCTGTATGATTAACTTGTTCCATTTGACTATTTTGAAGGAAATGGCACCGACTACTCGACACACTGTGAATATGAATGAAGAGGAATTCCGTACTTTTCTAGCTTCAAACATAGCCGCAGTACAGGCTGCGCTACATACCAACAATAACCTTGGATCTAGCAGTACAGGAAATCGTGTAGGATGCACCTACAAAGAATTCACTGCCTGCAAACCTTTGGAATTTGATGGAACCGAAGGACCGATCGGATTGAAACGGTGGACCGAGAAGGTCGAATCGGTGTTTGCCATAAGTAAGTGTACTGAAGAGGACAAAGTGAAGTACGCTACGCATACCTTCACAGGTTCTGCGTTAACATGGTGGAATACCTATCTAGAGCAAGTGGGACAAGACGATGCGTACGCACTACCGTGGTCAGTATTCAAGCACTTGATGAACGAGAAGTACCGTCCCAGAACCGAGGTCAATAAGCTCAAGACAGAACTTAGAGGGTTACGAACCCAAGTATTTGATATTACCACGTACGAAAGACGATTCACAGAATTGTGCCTATTGTGTCCGGGAGCATTCGAAGATGAGGAAGAGAAGATCGATGCATTTGTGAAAGGATTACCGGAAAGAATCCAAGAAGATATAAGTTCACACGAGCCCGCCTCCATACAACAGGCATGTAGAATGGCTCACAAACTAGTGAACCAAATTGAAGAAAGAATTAAAGAACAGACTGCTGAAGAGGCCAATGTGAAGCAAGTCAAAAGAAAGTGGGAGGAAAACGGTGATAAGAATCACCAATACAACAACAACAGCAATTACAACAATAATCGCAACAATTATCCCAACAATCGCAACATCAATCGCAACTACAACAAATGGCCCAACAACAACAACAACAACAACAGCAACTACAACAATCATTCCAACAACAATAATAACCGCAACAACAACAACAATCAGAAGCAGCTATGCCAAAGGTGTGAAAAGTATCACTCGGGGTTCTGCACCAAATTTTGTAGCAAGTGTAAAAGAAATGGTCATAGCGCGGCGAAGTGTGAGGTCTACGGACCAGGGGTTAATAGAACGAAAGGAACAAATGGTGTCGGAACGAGTAATGGCGGAGCAAGTAGTGTCGGAGCAAGTTATGCCAATGTAGTTTGTTATAAATGTGGAAAACCGGGCCACATTATTAGAAATTGCCCGAACCAGGAGAACACGAATGGATAAGGCCGTGGAAGAGTTTTCAATATTAATGCGGCAGAGGCACAGGAAGACCCGGAGCTTGTTACGGCTACGTTTCTTATTGACAATAAATCTGCTTACGTTTTATTTGATTCGGGTGCGGATAGAAGCTATATGAGTAGAGATTTTTGTGCTAAATTAAGTTATCCATTGACGCCTTTGGATAGTAAATTTTTACTCGAATTAGCAAATGGTAAATTAATTTCAGCAGATAATATATGTCGGAATCGAGAAATTAAACTAGTTAGCGAAACATTTAAGATTGATTTGATACCAGTAGAGTTAGGGAGTTTTGATGTGATAATCGGTATGGACTGGTTGAAAGAAGTGAAAGCAGAGATCGTTTGTTACAAAAATGCAATTCGCATTATACGAGAAAAAGGAAAACCCTTAATGGTGTACGGAGAAAAGGGCAACACGAAGCTACATCTTATTAGTAATTTGAAGGCACAAAAACTAATAAGAAAAGGTTGCTATGCTGTTCTAGCACACGTCGAGAAAGTACAAACTGAAGAAAAGAGCATCAATGATGTTCCCATTGCAAAAGAATTTCCCGATGTATTTCCGAAAGAATTACCGGGATTACCCCCACATCGATCCGTTGAATTTCAAATAGATCTTGTACCAGGAGCTGCACCAATAGCTCGTGCTCCTTACAGACTCGCACCCAGCGAGATGAAAGAACTGCAAAGCCAATTACAAGAACTTTTAGAGCATGGTTTCATTCGACCAAGCACATCACCGTGGGGAGCTCCTGTTTTGTTTGTCAAGAAGAAAGATGGTACATTCAGGTTGTGTATCAACTACCGAGAGTTGAACAAACTTACCATCAAGAACCGCTACCCACTACCGAGAATCGACGACTTATTTGATCAACTACAAGGCTCGTCTGTTTATTCAAAGATTGACTTACGTTCCGGGTATCATCAAATGCGGGTGAAAGAAAATGATATTCCAAAGACTGCTTTCAGAACACGTTACGGTCATTACGAGTTTATGGTCATGCCATTTGGTTTAACTAATGCACCAGCTGTGTTCATGGACCTTATGAACCGAGTGTGTGGACCATACCTTGACAAGTTTGTCATTGTTTTCATTGATGACATACTTATTTACTCAAAGAATGACCAAGAACACGGTGAACATTTGAGAAAGGTGTTAGAAGTATTGAGGAAGGAAGAATTGTACGCTAAGTTTTCAAAGTGTGCATTTTGGTTGGAAGAAGTTCAATTCCTCGGTCACATAGTGAACAAAGAAGGTATTAAGGTGGATCCGGCAAAGATAGAAACTGTTGAAAAGTGGGAAACCCCGAAAACTCCGAAACACATACGCCAGTTTTTAGGACTAGCGGGTTACTACAGAAGGTTCATCCAAGACTTTTCCAGAATAGCAAAACCCTTGACTGCATTAACGCATAAAGGGAAGAAATTTGAATGGAATGATGAACAAGAGAAAGCATTTCAGTTATTGAAGAAAAAGCTAACTACGGCACCTATATTGTCATTGCCTGAAGGGAATGATGATTTTGTGATTTATTGTGATACATCAAAGCAAGGTCTCGGTTGTGTATTAATGCAACGAACGAAGGTGATTGCTTATGCGTCTAGACAATTGAAGATTCACGAACAAAATTATACGACGCATGATTTGGAATTAGGCGCGGTTGTTTTTGCATTAAAGACTTGGAGGCACTACTTATATGGGGTCAAAAGTATTATATATACCGACCACAAAAGTCTTCAACACATATTTAATCAGAAACAACTGAATATGAGGCAGCGTAGGTGGATTGAATTGTTGAATGATTACGACTTTGAGATTCGTTACCACCCGGGAAAGGCAAATGTGGTAGCCGATGCCTTGAGCAGGAAGGACAGAGAACCCATTCGAGTAAAATCTATGAATATAATGATTCATAATAACCTTACTACTCAAATAAAGGAGGCGCAACAAGGAGTTTTAAAAGAGGAAAATTTAAAGGATGAAATACCCAAGGGATCAGAGAAGCATCTTAATATTCGGGAAGACGGAACCCGGTATAGGGCTGAAAGGATTTGGGTACCAAAATTTGGAGATATGAGAGAAATGGTACTTAGAGAAGCTCATAAAACCAGATACTCAATACATCCTGGAACGGGGAAGATGTACAAGGATCTCAAGAAACATTTTTGGTGGCCGGGTATGAAAGCTGATGTTGCTAAATATGTAGGAGAATGTTTGACGTGTTCTAAGGTCAAAGCTGAGCATCAGAAACCATCAGGTCTACTTCAACAACCCGAAATCCCAGAATGGAAATGGGAAAACATTACCATGGATTTCATCACTAAATTGCCAAGGACTGCAAGTGGTTTTGATACTATTTGGGTAATAGTTGATCGTCTCACCAAATCAGCACACTTCCTGCCAATAAAAGAAGATGACAAGATGGAGAAGTTAGCACGACTGTATTTGAAGGAAGTCGTCTCCAGACATGGAATACCAATCTCTATTATCTCTGATAGGGATGGTAGATTTACTTCAAGATTCTGGCAGACATTACAGCAAGCATTAGGAACTCGTCTAGACATGAGTACTGCCTATCATCCACAAACTGATGGGCAGAGCGAAAGGACGATACAAACGCTTGAAGACATGCTACGAGCATGTGTTATTGATTTCGGAAACAGTTGGGATCGACATCTACCGTTAGCAGAATTTTCCTACAACAACAGCTACCATTCAAGCATTGAGATGGCGCCGTTTGAAGCACTTTATGGTAGAAAGTGCAGGTCTCCGATTTGTTGGAGTGAAGTGGGGGATAGATAGATTACGGGTCTGGAGATTATACAAGAAACTACCGAGAAGATCATCCAAATTCAACAACGGTTGAAAACCGCCCAAAGTCGACAAAAGAGCTACGCTGACATTAAAAGAAAAGATATAGAATTTGAAATTGGAGAGATGGTCATGCTTAAAGTTGCACCTTGGAAAGGCGTTGTTCGATTTGGTAAACGAGGGAAATTAAATCCAAGGTATATTGGACCATTCAAGATTATTGATCGTGTCGGACCAGTAGCTTACCGAATTGAGTTACCTCAACAACTCGCGGCTGTACATAACACTTTCCACGTCTCGAATTTGAAGAAATGTTTTGCTAAAGAAGATCTCACTATTCCGTTAGATGAAATCCAAATCAACGAAAAACTCCACTTCATCGAAGAACCCGTCAAAATAATGGATCGTGAGGTTAAAAGACTTAAGCAAAACAAGATACCAATTGTTAAGGTTCGATGGAATGCTCGTAGAGGACCTGAGTTCACCTGGGAGCGTGAAGATCAGATGAAGAAGAAATACCCGCATCTATTTCCAGAAGATTCGTCAACACCTTCAACAGCTTAAAATTTCGGGACGAAATTTATTTAACGGGTAGGTACTATAGTGACCCGAACTTTTCCATGTTTATATATATTAATTGAGATTGATATTTACATGATTAAATGTTTCCAACATGTTAAGCAATCAAACTTGTTAAGACTTGATTAATTGAAATATGTTTCATATAGACAATTGACCACCCAAGTTGACCGGCGATTCACGAACGTTAAAACTTGTAAAAACGACATGACGATATATATATGGATATACATATGGTTAACATGAGATTATGATAAGTAATTATCTCCATAAGTATATTAACAATGAGTTATATACATATAAACAAGACTACTAACTTAAGGATTTCGAAACGAGACATATATGTAACGATTATCGTTGTAACGACATTTAAATGTATATATATCATATTAAGATATATTAATATATCATAATATCATGAAAATATAATAATTTAACATCTCATTAGATATAATAAACAATGGGTTAACAACATTAATTGAGATCGTTAACTTAAAGGTTTCAAAACAACACTTACATGTAACGACTAACGATGACTTAACGACTCAGTTAAAATGTATATACATGTAGTGTATTTAGATGTATTAAAATATTTTTAGAAGACTTCAAGACATATATCAAAACACTCATACTTAACGAAAATGGTTACAGTTACTTTCCCATTCTTTTCTTTCATCGAGAATTCTAGTCGTATTCTTACCCGTATTATACACAGCTTCAAAACGTACTTACTATGGGTATATACCAATAGGAACTAGCATGGGATTCCACTCTTGATTATGTCATGTATGACTAATCAATTTTAACTTCTACCATGAGCTAGTCAACTAACTAGAACTCCTTTTAACCCCACTCACCACTCACCAATTACCACTCATCATTCACTCCATTTCACTTCCAATTCTCTTTCTAATTCTCTCTCAACACACACACACTATTATGAACGTATTTTTCCAGTAGTTAATCATCATCTTCATCAAAAATCACTTCAATAATCAAGCTATAATCATCATAGGAAGAACACTTCAAGAACACTTCAAAAATCCCTTCAAGTTTACTAATTTACTTCCAAGCTTTCTAATCCATTCCAAGTAATCATCTAAGATCAAGAAACCTTTGTTATATACAGTAGGTTATCCTTCTTATTCAAGGTAATATTCATATTCAAACTTTGATTCAATTTCTATAACTATAAACTATCTTAATTCGAGTAAAAATCTTACTTGAACTTGTTTTTGTGTCATGATACTACTTCAAGAACTTTCAAGCCATCCAAGATCCTTTGAAGCTAGATCATTTCTTGTCACTTCCAGTAGGTTTACCTACTAAACTTGAGGTAGTAATGATGTTCATAACATCATTCGATTCATATATATAAAACTGTCTTATTCGAAGGTTTAAACTCGTAATCACTAGAACATAGTTTAGTTAATTCTAAACTTGTTCGCAAACAAAAGTTAATCCTTCTAACTTGACTTTTAAAATTAAATAAACACATTTTCTATATCTATATGATATGCTAACTTAATGATTTAAAACCTGGAAACACGAAAAACACCGTAAAACTAGATTTACGCCGTCGTAGTAACACCGCGGGCTGTTTTGAGTTTGTTAATTAAAAACTATGATAAACTTTGATTTAAAAGTTGTTATTCTGAGAAAATGATTTTTATTATGAACATGAAACTATATCCAAAAATTATGGTTAAACTCAAAGTGGAAGTATGTTTTCTAAAATGGTCATCTAGACGTCGTTCTTTCGACTGAAATGACTACCTTTACAAAAACGACTTGTAACTTATTTTTTCTACTATAAACCTATACTTTTTTCTGTTTAGATTCATAAAATAGAGTTCAATATGAAACCATAGCAATTTGATTCACTCAAAACGGATTTAAAATGAAGAAGTTATGGGTAAAACAAGATTGGATAATTTTTCTCATTTTAGCTACGTGAAAATTGGTAACAAATCTATTCCAACCATAACTTAATCAACTTGTATTGTATATTATGTAATCTTGAGATACCATAGACACGTATACAATGTTTCGACCTATCATGTCGACACATCTATATATATTTCGGAACAACCATAGACACTCTATATGTGAATGTTGGAGTTAGCTATACAGGGTTGAGGTTGATTCCAAAATATATATAGTTTGAGTTGTGATCAATACTGAGATACGTATACACTGGGTCGTGGATTGATTCAAGATAATATTTATCGATTTATTTCTGTACATCTAACTGTGGACAACTAGTTGTAGGTTACTAACGAGGACAGCTGACTTAATAAACTTAAAACATCAAAATATATTAAAAGTGTTGTAAATATATTTTGAACATACTTTAATATATATGTATATATTATTATAGGTTCGTGAATCAACAGTGGCCAAGTCTTACTTCTCGACGAAGTAAAAATCTGTGAAAGTGAGTTATAGTCCCACTTTTAAAATCTAATATTTTTGGGATGAGAATACGTGCAGGTTTTATAAATGATTTACAAAATAGACACAAGTACGTGAAACTACATTCTATGGTTGAATTATCGAAATCGAATATGCCCCTTTTTATTAAGTCTGGTAATCTAAGAATTAGGGAACAGACACCCTAATTGACGCGAATCCTAAAGATAGATCTATTGGGCCTAACAAACCCCATCCAAAGTACCGGATGCTTTAGTACTTCGAAATTTATATCATATCCGAAGGGTGTCCCGGAATGATGGGGATATTCTTATATATGCATCTTGTTAATGTCGGTTACCAGGTGTTCACCATATGAATGATTTTTATCTCTATGTATGGGATGTGTATTGAAATATGAAATCTTGTGGTCTATTGTTACGATTTGATATATATAGGTTAAACCTATAACTCACCAACATTTTTGTTGACGTTTAAAGCATGTTTATTCTCAGGTGAATATTAAGAGCTTCCGCTGTCGCATACTTAAATAAGGACGAGATTTGGAGTCCATGCTTGTATGATATTGTGTAAAAACTGCATTCAAGAAACTTATTTTGTTGTAACATATTTGTATTGTAAACCATTATGTAATGGTCGTGTGTAAACAGGATATTTTAGATTATCATTATTTGATAATCTACGTAAAGCTTTTTAAACCTTTATTGATAAAATAAAGGTTATGGTTTGTTTTAAAATGAATGCAGTCTTTGAAAAACGTCTCATATAGAGGTCAAAACCTCGCAACGAAATCAATTAATATGGAACGTTTTTAATCAATAAGAACGGGACATTTCAATATGGCCTCAAGGTAACTAGAGGGTTCATCATAATCCCCTAGATGAGAGTTATCTGAATTAATCAGAAGATATAACCTCTCGAGTTGATGAGGAGCTCTACTAGATCTACGAAGTACAGGTGCAACACGTTCTAGCTCACCAACAGTGTGTTCAGATTCAACGTGCGGTTGGCTAGTGCCTTCAGAAGGTATGTTACTTTGTGATTCTTGAATTTCTTCAAGATCTACTTTACTCCCACTGATTTCTTGTAAGAGAAGATCTCCTTCCAAGAATTTAGCAAACTGAGCAGTAAACACTTTGTTTTCAGCTTGGTAGTAAAAGTAGTAACCCATTGTTTCCTTTGGGTATCCCACAAAGTGACATTTGATACTTCTGGGTTCTTATTTGTTTGAAGTGTCATGCTTCACATATGCTTCACAATCCCAGACTTTCAAGTAAGACAACTTGGGATTGCTCCCGTGCTATAGCTAAAATGGTGTCTTTTGTACCCTCTTGGTTGGAACCATATTGAGTATGCCTGCAGCAAACTCTAATGCATATCCCAAAAAGACAGTGGTAGAGTAGTCAGAATCATCATAGATCTAACCATATCAAGTAGTGTTCGATTCCTCCACCCAGACACACCATTGTGTGATGGTGTGTAAGATAGAGTGGATTGTGAGACAATCCCACAATTCAGGTGGTCTAAAAAACTCTTGACTCATATACTCACTTCCTCCATCAGAGCGAAGTGCTTTAATGGTCTTTCCAAGGTGACTATATACTTCATTTTTGAATACTTTTGAACGTTTCAAAAACTTCATGTTTATGTTTCAGCAAGTAAACATAACCAAATGTGCTATAACCATCAGTGAATGTAATGAAGTAAGATTCATCATTCTAGACATTGCTCTAAAAGGGCCACATACATCAGTATGTATTAGTCCTAAAAGATCTTTAGCTCTTTCACCTAAATCAGAGAAATGAGCCTTTCTCATCTTTTCATATAAATATGACTCGCATATATCAAATGACTCACAGCCAGTTGATTCCAAAAGTCCATTAGATTGGAGTTTCGAAGTGCGTTGTTTGTTTATATGACTAAGACAACAATGTTATTGATAGGTCTTATTCAAGTCTTGCGTGAATCGTTTGGCGGTACAAGTATACACAGAATTCTCATTTGAAATCACACCATGCATATCAATTTCAAAAATACCATCACATGGATAGGTACTAAATAAAAATATTATCCTTAGAAACTGAAACACAAAAGTGCGTAAATGCAAGTTCAAAACCAGCATCTTTCAAACTATGTAGCTCGTAATATTATGAGCGTAGAGACATTGTTTCAACAAAACAATAAGACCACTTGGAAGAGTAAGCTTATAGGAATCAATATCTTCAGCAGAAGCTCAATCCCCATTGCCAACTCCCAAATCCAGTGTGTCTTTTCTTCAGTTTAATACTTCTTCTCATTCCCTTCTTATTGTTACAGATGTGAAGGTCACAACCGGTAACAAAAGTCCAGGAATCACTAGAAGAAATTATATAACTGTATATGAATATACTTGATTGCTAGTCTCACCAGCCGTGCCATTTCTTAGCTTAGATTGGTAGATAGGATAATTCCTTCTCCAATGGTCAACTTTTCCAAAATGCAAACATTCGGTGTCTTTTGATGGGTTTTCTTTCTTGGAAGGTGGAATATTCTTTCTAGCAAATGATTTGCCATTTTCCTTCCACAAAGTATTTGGCTTAATCTTTTTCACCCTACTATCCTTTTTTCCCTGCTCATCGAACAACATCCGATAAGAATTTTACTAAATAACATCAACTGTCTCAGCAAGAGGATTGAGTAAGGGTTCTTTAATTTTCTTCAACTTCCCTTAATATTTGAGAACAGTTCTCTGGTTGCGGTGCTAGTCCAGGAAGTTCGAACAATTGAGTTTATCATTCTCCAACAAAGAAGGAAATTTGTTTTGGTTTACGTTTTGATCGTTTTACATCTACAACATAATTAAGATTCAATTTAGTATTTTTGATATTGAGCTTTAATAAATTAACTACCCAAGTTTTTGATTATTTTTAAAAAACAATTAATTTACGAAAGCCTAAGATCCACATAGAGGTTCCATAGCCACATCTGTTGATCAGCTAGCAGTTATGGAGTCTATTGGTAGGTAGCGGGTACCAATTGCATTACAAGTGCAACTCTTAGATCTTTATGGGACCTAGAGATATATGTAGTCAACAAACCACTATTATCTATCGGCATGTTTGTCCCATCCTTGCCTCGAACTCAGGTCTCACCATGAATACGATTAAGTCATCCAATTTGGAAACAGTGGAAATTTACGCTAGTCTCACTAGATCGAAAAATCCACCTCGTGGCTATAATTCAGCCTAGTCTCACTAGATCAAAAAAATAACGAGGAGTGTTTGCAAGCTCATTGGATGGCATGACTTAAATTTGACGGGTATTTGAAAAACGTTTGTGTTAACGAATAATGCATGCACACAAGATTCGTTACACCTTTGTTAAAAAAACATTTTAACAATTATATATGACGATCGTGTTTTATGCGTGTAGTATGTTATTTACTTTTAAGTATAAAAATAACAAATACACAAAAGTGTATCATTTTAAAACAATTTTAAAAGATGTCGCCCATATATATTATTTGAGTTTCAAAATCTTTTAACTTTAAACTCGCTAGAGTTTAACCTTTTAAAATCATCAATTTTAATCTTTGAAACTCGTCTCTAGTTTTATTTAATGTTTTCATCAAAAATATATATAATTTGAGTCTCAATATTATTCAACTTTAAACTCGTTAGAGTTTAACTTTCTAAAATCATCAATTTTAATATTTGAAACTCGTTACCTGTTTTATTTAATGTTCCATCATAAACATTTTAGCATATATTATAATCAACAATTAAATATAAATGCGGTAAAATAAAACACAACCATGCATCACACACATACATAGCCTAGCCCAAAAATCCTATGCTTAATCCCATGAGCCGACATGAGATCAAGAGGTCAAATTAAGGACAATCAAAGCTCCCACTTGATTCAAAAACCAAGTGAAAACTTGCCGAACACCATCGTTGTTAACTTGATCCAATTGCCATCTTCTAATCCAAATTACGCGTTGCATCTTTATCTTCAATTTTCATCTTGTTACATTTATTTAAAATTGAAAATACGACTAGTCTAGTACATTTACAAATTAAAATAAACCTAAATACAATACTATGAAATTGAAAATAAATAAAATACAACTTTGGCTTCTATTGCCTCCAAATAAATCAAAAACAACATTGCATAAAATTAACGTAACTAACAATCATACATTGGTCGGGGCATTATGGTCTATGTATGCAATCACAATTTAATAACAACATTATTAAACCTATATATGGCTTGTCCATGGTTACAATGCATGTGTATAACCATGGAACAAAATAAATAGTCAATAACCAACAATTATCCAAGCCATAACTATTAAATTCAAAATTTAAACAGTGAATTTCTTCAGATCTTATTTGTGCGTCATGAGGTAATCAACAAAGTCGACTTTCAAAACCATAAAGGTTTTGACTTTTACCAATTCACCACAAAGCTAGATCTAAGAAAATCACGCGACAATTAAGACGGTGTAAAAGCGGCTCTGATACCACTGATGGAAAATCGTGTGTACTTTTAACAATTCAGATTAACGCAGCGGATAATTAAAATAATAATCTTTTATTATTTTATGAACAAAAATTACAAGATTAAATAACCACTTATTTAGTAAAACATGCACATGATAAATCTATCTCAAGGATCCAGTTACACCATAATAATTGTCATGATATAAAATAATAAAAGAGGAGTAAATAATATACCTTTGCGAATTGTTTTCCACGTGAAGGTTGAAGCGAACCGCCTTGTTGGAAGAGAAACCTATGACCAAACATATGATCATCTCTTTGGATAGTCCACTACACTTTCAAGCAACGTCAATGGATGCTAGTCCAAACTCAAGTAACAATTAATCAACCTTTGATTAATATAAAAAAAACAATAAATTTTATTCCGTATATCGTTTTTGTTTTTGTGGTGTGCGACAACAATTTCTCAACAAAAGGTTGGGATGTTATCTCCCTTTTTCGTGACTTGCTACTTCAAAACCAAAAGACCAAAAATATATGATATATGCACTCCATATATATACTTGATATCAACTTTGTGATACTGATTTCATAAAGAATCGAGAATTAAGATTTTGACTTTTGTTCTTGTATTTTTTTTAGTCAACCGACTCATTCCTTCAAAAGAGATCGAAATCTATTTATTTATTTATTTATTTGTTTCACAATGTGTAAAACCAATGTCGGTAGAAAAAAAACACGGTAATAATCTTTTCCATTTTTGTTTTCAACCTTGTCCACCAAGTTATTACAAATATCATTTAATTATAATTAATTAATACATATGAATTAATTATTCATAATTAAATTTTTTTTTAACTTATTTCATTACTTGGATAATATATATACTATCATATATATATTTTATTTGACGTCTAGGTGTATATATGTGTGACCCCGAAGGCTCAAATGAATTTAGTCATATAGTTATATGTTGTACCTTGCACATTAATCCTATAACAAGTCAGGCTATGTCACTCTAACTTGACCATCCTGCCATATTGCCACCTCTAGAAAGAACAATGGTCTAATCCAACTTTCAAGACCTCCTCCAAAGAGACTCGGGCAATGACAGAGGGTCCAATCTTTTATGTCCAAAATGACCCACTATTGCAAAGATGCAACATTTATTCTGTATTTTCACATGATTGTTTAAAAGTAACTGTTGCCCATTATTATTTATCATATTCATAATGATGGAATGATCAAACAACTATTATAATCACATCACTACCTTAAACACCTATTGGTTCAATCAATCGTCATCAATCATGTTGCGAGGGCATAAGAACATAACTATGAAAACTGTCGGGAAATATAGCAGACGCAGGAGCTGAAGACATGCTGGTTCTTGAATCAGATTTCCTAAGCTGCGCATGAGATTCTGCTTCATGCTGGAACAATTTTACGAGCTCTTGTAACTCAAGTTTTCGGACCTCAACTTCCTCTTCCGTTGCAGGATTTTTCAGTCCAAGATAGAGTAAGCCAATGAAAATCAACACGATGCCTAAAAGGGCAAGAACACATGAAAATAAAAGAAACGCGTATGGTGAATTTTCCGATCCAGGGATTCCGTCCAAGTTTATCCCAAAGAGACCGGTGATGATAGAAAGAACAAGACCACAGCCACCAAAAACTCCTAGATTGTGCGTCACACGCAGACTTTTATCCTGTAAATTGTCACACAAGTGGAGACATCATCAGAGGCCTGCCCCGCCCATTTTGTCACCTCAAAATCTCTAGTATGGGATAAGAGATGGTATATTATCTAAAGAAACAAGATGAAGTAACTTACACCAGATTATATAGATGAAAAAAAGAGAAAATCATACTTGTAACCAGGCGCGAACACTACTTTGCATGACATCTTGTACTGTAAACAAACGCCCACGTACCGCTTCTTGCTCCTCAATCATTTGCCGAGTACTCTTAGTTATACCTTCAAGCAGACGTTTTGCTGCATTACCTCTCAAATGTTGGAGGAGCTCAAACACAATCTCTTCCCTAGCATGCAGAGACCACTTTACTCTTATAACCTTCAGAAGAAAAAGAAAAAAAAAAAAAAGCTATTCACGTTGATGATGGGTCGTAAATTTTAAGAATCGGGAACATAGACCGTTCTTTGTTTATTATATGCTTATGAGAGAAATGGCCTACAGACAATTAAATTATAGATGTATAAAGTTAAGGCTTAAGTGCATGGAAATGTAATAATATATGCTCCAACAGTCATAGTATGCAACAAAGTATGCGGGGTTGCAAGGTGTGTAATGAACTTCCATATTATTGCTATGGTATATATTTTGGTGATGTGTCAACTTGTAATGATGTCACAAGTCACCTCATACAACCGACACACAAGTGATATTACAATCAATGAACAAGTTTGTTACACAAAATGGAAACTTGAATAGTTTGATACACACTATGAATGTCAAGAGCAAAAATAATACATTTCCATGTACTAAAGCCTAAATTAAACTTGGATTACATTAGTATACCTGTGCAGATAGCCTTCGGATTTCTTGGTTTAATATTATGCTGAATAGATGCAGATCCTCTAGGTTTCTCCTATTAAATATATAAAAAGCTACGGACTTTAGAACTTGAGTAACACAATGTCATATTGACCACATTGCTTTTCAACCGCCATAAATGATTTGGATGAACTTTTAGTAACCTGTTCATAAACTTCAGCTCAACTTCATCTGCTGCTCCAAAGATGTATTTTCTAAATAATCTACCATAGATAAATAGAAAAAAGAGGAAGATTAAGAATACAATAACTTATATAATAAACTACAATAAACACGAACTAAGAGGGAATAAATGACTTGTCCAGATTTCTATTTTGCTAACTGAACTTTACATATTATACCAGATCATCCAACTTTTAAAATATGTCAAAATATTATTCAACTGCATAATCATATTAGGGAGTAAAAGACTGTTGATCATCGCAATTTGCCTTATTAAGGTTACATTACCTAATAAAGTTCATAATAAACTTTTTGCAAGTGAACAGCAAGAAAAGAGATTTTTCACCTATCATCCCAACGGGCAAGGCGACATGTTAGGAGTGCTATAAGCTCATGAATAGTTTGCGGCAAATTACCACCTCCTGCAGCAAGCAGCTCCTGTTGAAGAAGTCCATAGGTATGAACTCAATATGATGTAGATGTGGAAATTCGACCCATTCAATTATTAATCGGTCAATTCAAGTCATGTATTATCTATAAAATGTCAAAAAGTAACATACTAGCTTGAAAGTAAATGGTTTGAACTGGTCAAAAGCCTCCCAAAAATCACTTTCTTTAAAAAATTAGATCTCTATTGAAATAATCTAAGCTTCCTAGACATAACTGACACTAATTACTTATGAAAACAAGTTCGTTAAATTCAGACGATAAATGTTTGGGACTTTGGGTCGACCAAAGCCAACTCAACAGTCAACCTATATCAAAGAGTTGTCTGCTTTGACCTTTGACCTGTTACCCAACCCGCCCATCCGACTGGCCCAATTTACATTCCCTTTTAAAACTGTAATCAGATTGTTACGCGGATAAACCTGCACTTCTGAAACACCAAGGACGTTGATGTTTGTTGCATATCCTTTCACATGAAGTGTAGTAACTAAATAGTTCTGAGCATGCCATGATCTTAGTACTACAGGAATGTCATCTTCTTCAACATATGGATCACCTGCTGACTGTCCCAATAGTTCAAATAACAGTCCACCAGCAACCCTAACAGGAACCTGTGTAATAAAGACCACCAAAAACCATGAGACTATATCATTAAAACACACAAAAAAAAACATGCCAAATTAGGTTTCGGCTATACTTTCGTGCTATTAACTTTGGAGCTATTACCTCATATAGAAGGTGCTTCATACGCTCGCTTATAAGTTTGCTTTCATCTCGTAAAGCAATACTGATAGCCGGGTGAAGCCATTTCGAGTTACACAACCAAGAATTAACTGAAGTATGTCCCACATCAACATGACACCACCATGTAGGACCCACGGGCCGTTCTCGGTAAGGCACGGCAATATCTGCAACCGTGAGTTCATTATCATCGATATCAAATTCCGTATGTTGAGTTTCCCAGCAACCATCTACACTTACTGTGTCAGTAAGTTGATTAATTCTAGTCCAACCAATTGGTATCCAATAAATTCCAGTTGACAGATTGTCATTAACACTGCCTAAATGATGATTAGGATTAACACCTTCATCTATAAATTTTTCGGTTTGTCCACTTTTAGATCCTTGTTTCTTCGACTCATTTATATCTTGTGGTCTATACTTTCTGCGAAAACGTTTAGCTTCGAAAGCACAAATTAGGCCATCAGTCCACAGGGGACAACCCACAAGGGTATCCTTACCGGTTTGATGTTTCTGATTATTATATTTCATTTTTTTAATTAAAGCACATACATCACCAGCAGCTATGCAATCATTGCAGTTTTAGAATCAGAAATTGAAGAACTTCCCCCTCCTACAGAAGATGGATTAATCTGTTAATTCTGCCATTTTTATAAAGTTTTCATCCTTAATCCCACAAGGACTGTAGTTGAGACTTAAAACAATTCATCAAAAAATATTGACTGAGGTATTTCAATTCAGAAGCAATAAGCATTTATAAACTGCAAAAAACTTGCCATATTTTCGGGGTAAAACAATAGACTCTTTCTACCTCATATTTAAAATGAATTCCAGAAACATTTGAAGAATTTCTATAACTTCATACCAAAACAAATAAATCAACATTCAATCTGATACATGATCTGTATCAATAAACACAAAGCATATCAAACAATAACCGATTATAACTTTAAGTAAAAATTTGAAGAGATCAACTCGAAGTCAATATTCAACTACAGGCTTACTACATACATGACATGAGAATTATAGAAAAACAATATCTACCAGTTTTGACAGAGATGAATGTACTATCAATTCGAAAATCACCAATTCGCATAATCAACTTCCTAAAAATCCACTCCGACCTTACTACCTACATATTATGGTACTGATGATTTTAGAAATTATTATATGTTGAGTACTTGGGTAGAGTTTTGAAGTTCAGAATCCAAAACAATTGCTTACATCTAATCATATTAAACATGCAGCATGATGATTTTGAAGTGATAACGATTTTAGAATCGTGAAATCAACTTTCTAACCTGGACTGACTACTTACATATCACACACATAGCAAGCTAATTGTAGCAATATATTACAGAGTATCAATTCGAACACCAAACATACTACTCACATATTATGTTGATAATTCAAGCAAAGACGTTAACGATTTGAGAACAAATGCGTTCTAGTATCAATATCAATTTGAAGTTTATTATTCATAAAATCGACTTCCTAAAACTCAACTCCTAACTTCTGCGTACAATCACACATACATAACAATAACAATAACAATAACAATAAGACCCTCTTTAACCCTGGCGTGTTGGGTCATGTGTTGGCCAACACGCCTATAACCATGGTGTGCTGGTTCATGTGCTCAAGGCGTGCTTCAAGTGAGCACCGAAATTTTTCCCCATTTTTTAATTAGTTTTTATCCCCCTTTTCACCCAACTTCCAATCAGATTTTAACACATCACTCAACACGCCACTTAACACTCCACCCCATTACACACTGGTATGGCAGCACGCTCATCAAGCACCCCACCCCACCCAGCAACACGCCCATCATCCCCTTCAGGGATAAAGATGGTCTAACAATAACGATATACATAACTCTATAAAAATAATAACTAAGCAAATACGTTTCGATTTCAGAATAGGTTTACAGGTAATTCAACTCCAATTCTCCTAACTGATTAGTACAATTGTAGCGAAAAATGTTGGTTCGAAATTGGCTAAATCAACTTCAAACTAAGTATGTACGTAATAATTAACATGATGATATAATTGAGTAAAATGTTACCTATTTGAGAATTAGAGCTCGAGAGCTCGAGAGAGCTCGAGAGAGAGAGAGAGAGAGAGAGAGAGCGAGCGAGCGTGTAATTTTGAACGCTTATGTGAAGTTTACAGAAAGTGGCAAGCGACTCTGATCATGGGTCACCGATACTCGGTGGTTGCTAGAAAGTCCCTCACACTATTGCTAGTTTACAAAACAAGTCCATCAGATACAAAGGCCCTTTCATTAAATTTATTTGTTTATGGTATATTACTATATTTGGATTGGATGACCTAAACAAAACTTACCATTTACGGAGTATTTATATTTATATAGCTTATAAATGACAAAAATTTGTCATTAGTCTTTCAACTTTGTACCAAACGTCGTAGGTGATCTTAAATTATTTTTGACTTTGTTGACTTCGAACTAACGAGATATCTCATGGATGACCTTGGGTATAACAAAAGTTAAATTTTTGTCCATCAAGTTAAAACACATACACAACACGTGAGGTACTTTAGTCCATCTACATTAAAATATCTCCCTAATTAGGACACGTGAACATTATGGACCCAAATTAGATTTAATTTGGGAGATTTTTCAACGTAGATGGACTAAAATACTCTCACGTGTTGTGCATGTGTTTTAACTTAACGAGCAAAAGTTAACTTTCGTTATCAAGGTCGTTCGTGAAATATCTTAATATTTCGAGGTCATCGAAGTCAAAATAAAGTTTAACATCACCTAACAACATTTGGTACAAAATTGAAGGACAAACAAAATTTTTTTACCCTCATCAAAAACATAAGTAGCTACTATAAGTTTCTAAAAATCATGTCATCATGTGGAGTGGAGTTAAGAATGTTGTTTTTAAAAAAAATAAAATAAAATAAAAATAAAAGAAAATTGAAGACACTTCTTTCAATAAACTTAAAGACGCTACAAGCCTACAACAAGTCTTAAAATTAATGAAAGAAAATTTTGACATTGACTTTCATTCTCAAGATTATAAACATGTATGACATGTCCTCGGATTGAAAACAGTTCGTGTGATGGATCACTTTCATATCTTATGGGATTGACCATTCTATAAAGATATGTTCATAATATCGGATCAATGTTTTCAACCAATACCCAAAAAACCAAACTAGTACATTAACAAATCATGATGATGAAACAATTTTTTAAAGGCAAACTCACACACTCTATTGAAATTCAAACTCTCGATTGAAGGGGGTTCCTTAAAACCGCTAGCCCAATGGTCCTATAACGCAGAATCAATTAGTTACTTAAAAAGTTAATTACAAGTGAGAATAATGAGTAAAGTTTGGAGCAATATCTATATCTATATCTTATGGTGTTAAAAAGGAATCTATAATGGTCCATTTCAAAGAGTTGGGGGCATCTTTTTATTCTTTTTATTCCTTAACACTAACGCTGTGTTCTCAAGTTTTTTTTTAAGCGGAAAGGAGTGAGGTTGAAAGGGATTGAGAGTATATGAATGGAAAGGATAGTATTATAAAATAATTTTTGTGTATTCTTGAGTTGGAGTGAAAGTAAAAGAAAAAATAGAGAAATAACTTTTTTATATAGAGTATTAATTATATTTTTTTTAAAAGCACACAGAGTTTTATTTATTATTTATTGAATTTAAATCTTAACGATGAATTGATCTTTGATATCTAAACTGAATTATAATTATAATATATATATAATTTAAATATAATGATAAATGTGACTAAGGATTGGTACATATATATAACCTGCAAATTTTTATTAGTAAAAAAACCAATGGTGGATGGCTAGATGCTGTGAAGAGTCGTAGCAGTAGAAAAGATAAATATAAATAGAACCAAATAGGGTTATTAGGTGCTCCGTATATAATTGTAAGTATATAAAAATTACAATCCGTTCAAATCACCTCAAAATTGAGGTGATAGTAATTATGGAAAAAAAGCCTATATGATTTCCCCTCTAACCCTCTCCTCTCCTTTCCTATCTATTATGAAAAAAACTCAAGAATGCTTGATTAGTGTTTTATCCTTCTTTCCCCTTTCCTTTCTTTGTTAAAAAAAAACTCGAGAACGTAGTGTAAGGAAACAAGGTTCTAAAATAAGTGGTTTATAGTTTTATATAAGATACTGTTAGAGTATGGAGACATTTATACAAAACGAGAGAAAAAAAAAAAAAACTGTTTCAACACTTGCACGGATTTTGCAGATTTCGGTAAGCGTGAAACAGAGAAAAACAGATCAAAAACAGAGCAAATTGATTGTGCGCGGTGATGGTGCGCGGCGCGCTCCCTGCGCGCACTAGAGAAGTTTTGATCAGAAGGCTTGCTCGAAGTTTGGGAGTGTGCATGGCGCGCACGTTTAAGTGTGCACGGCGCGCACGATGTCTGGCAGCAAGTGGGCAACTTGCACACATGGGATCCGATCTTGATTGATTCTCCTTTCACTTTAGGTGCTTAGTGGGCTGCTTTACACCACTAATTGTGGCTGTGATCATGTCATTAGTGGGTGTAAAGCATGGCTAGTTGGTTTATCTTTCATGATTACTAGCACACTTGAAGATCAAGTTGTAGTTTGGTTGGTTTCTTGTTTGCTCTATATATAGAGCTCATTCATAGTCATTGTAACACACCACTCTCAAATATTCAGTAAATAAACGATCTCTAGTTGGTCCGTGGACTAAAGCAATCACAACGATTGCATATAACCACGTTATATCTTGTGTCGATTTACTTCTTCGCATTTATTATCTTTCGTTCATTAAGTGGGTTGAGTGATCTTGATAGTATCACTACTCGGCTAGTAATCTTGTAGAATTACTAGCGTTGTTTGGGTCCTAATATCCTAACAACTGGTATCTAGAGCACAAGGTTTCGTTAAGGGAACGATGGCGGAAGATGGAAAGTTTAGAATCGACCGATTCGATGGAAGAGACTTTGGCTTTTGGAAGATGCAAATTGAAGATTACTTGTATCAAAAGAAGCTACACCAACCCTTGTTAGAGACCAAGCCCGAAAGCATGGACGATGCCGATTGGACGCTTTTGGATCGTCAAGCTTTGGGTGCTATTCGTCTTTCACTTGCTAAGAACGTTGCATACAACGTTGTGAATGAGAAGACGACGTTTGCTTGCTTGAAAGCACTCTCTAACATGTATGAGAAACCTACAGCTGCAAATAAGGTATTTCTCATGCGTCAATTGTTTAATACTAAAATGAAGGAAGGTACGAGTGCAACGGATCATATCAATGAATTTAATAATATCGTTTCAAGACTTGAATCGGTAGAGATTAAGTTTGATGATGAACTAAAAGCACTTATCTTGCTTTCATCATTACCGGAAAGTTGGTCGGGTACGGTTACCGCGGTTAGTAGCTCTACGGGAACTACTAAGCTAGCGTTTGAAGCTATAAGGGATTTGATTCTTGGTGAAGATACTCGTAGAAGAAACTCGGGAGAATCGACATCCGGTTCTTTGTTAAGTACCGACAACCGTGGTAGAAAATTTGAACGCAGTGAGAAGAAGGGTAGGAAGAAGTCTAAGAAGAGGCATCCATCGAAAGATAGAAGTGAAGTTACTTGTTGGGGTTGCAATCAAAAAGGGCACTTTCAAAGGAATTGCAAAAATGGTTCCACGAAAGGTGTAAACTTGGCCGAAGGGGAAAGTGATGATGCACTTTTGTGTAGTGTTGAAAATTCTATGGAGTCTTGGATCTTGGATTCGGGAGCTTCGTTTCATGCTACTCATATCAAAAGCATGATGAAGAATTTTCGTTCATATCAAGGCAAGGTGAGATTGGCGGACAACAAGCAACTCAACATAGAGGGCATTGGAGATGTTGTTTTGAAGACTACTCTTGGTTCTAATTGGACTTTGAAGAACGTAAGGTACATTCCTAAATTGAAAAGGAAACTTATTTCGGTTGGTCAATTAGATGATGAAGGTAACGCGGTTACTTTTGAAAACCGCCAATGGAAGGTGGTTAAGGGTAGTAGTATTGTGGCTCGTGGACATAAAAGGGGAACACTTTATATGGTTGAAGTGTTTGATGAAGACACGGTGGTTGCTACGGTTAATGTTGAGTCCGAATCAACTCTATGGCATCGAAGACTCGGGCATATGAGTGAGAAGGGTATGAAGATGCTTGTTTCGAGTGGGAGAATTCCGGATTTGAAGAAGGTAGAACTTGGGTTTTGCGAACCATGTGTTTATGGGAAGCAAAAGAAGGTGACTTTTGGGAAATCAGGGAATGCACCTAAGTTAGAGAAATTGGAGCTCGTTCATACGGATGTGTTTGGTCCAACTAATGTAGAATCACATGGAGGTTCTCGTTATTATGTCACCTTCATTGACGACTCCACTCGGAAGGTATGGGTTTATTTTCTTAAATCTAAATCCGATGTATTTAATACTTTTGTGAAGTGGAAAGCTATGGTAGAAAATGAGACTAACTTGAAGGTTAAGTGCTTAAAGTCGGATAATGGAGGAGAATATGGTAGTCTTGAGTTTAAAGACCATTGTGCAAAGCTCGGTATTAGAATGTTGAAAACGGTACCGGAGACACCGCAACACAATGGGGTCGCCGAACGTATGAATCGTACGTTAAATGAAAGGGCTAAGAGTATGAGACTACATACCGGTTTGCCTAAAATGTTTTGGGCGGATGCGGTTAACACGGCGGCTTATTTGATAAATAGGGGACCCTCAACACCGTTGGGTTTCCGAATTCCCGAGGAAGAATGGCAAGGCAAGAAGGTGAGTTATGGTCACCTTAGGATCTTTGGGTGTAATGCATATGTGAAGACCAAAGATGCGGATAAAGACAAGCTTGAAGCTAAGTCAAAGAAGTGTATTTTCATAGGGTACGGGTCAGATGAAATGGGCTATCGTTGTTGGGACAACGAAGCTAGAAAAGTAATTCGTTCGCGAGATGTTACTTTTGATGAAGATTCGGTCTATGGCAAACCGGAAACGGGGAGTCCTAAACCGAGTCAAGTTACTTTTGACGATGTTTCTATTGATGATCTTGCAGGTTCTAGTGGGAGTACGGGAAACAATGATTTGCCGAATGACGGTGAGGTGTCGGGAAATGCTAATGATGGGGATGATTCGGAAAGCGGTGATGATTCCGAACATAGTACGAGTTCTAGTGATGAGGAGGTTACAAATGAAACCGGTCCAACCATTTCGGTTAATCCTACACTAAGACGCTCGACTAGAGTGCCCAAACCTAATCCTAGGTATTCTCCATCAGCAAACTACTTGCTCTATACCGAGAATGGTGAACCCGAAAGTTACTTTGAGGCAAGAAAAACAAAAGAATCCATACAATGGGAACTTGCCATGAAAGAAGAGATGGGATCACTTGAGAAGAACAAGACTTGGTCACTAGTGAAGTTACCTCATGATAAAAGGGCATTGCAAAGCAAATGGGTATATAGAATCAAGAATGAGATGGATGGCAAGAAAAGGTACAAGGCTCGTTTGGTAGTCAAAGGCTTTCAACAAAAGGAAGGGGTTGACTACAAAGAGATATTTTCACCGGTAGTTAAAATGACTACTATCCGTTTGGTACTTTCTATGGTTGCATCCGAAGACTTACATCTAGAGCAACTAGATGTGAAGACTGCATTCTTGCATGGTGATCTTGTTGAAGAGATCTACATGAGGCAACCCGAGGGCTTTGAGGTAAAGGGTAAAGAGAAGTGGGTTTGTAAGCTAAAGAAAAGTTTGTATGGATTGAAGCAAGCACCTCGGCAATGGTACTTGAAGTTTGATGATTTTATGAAGAAGATTGGTTTCTTAAGATGTGAAGCGGATCACTGTTGCTACTTGAAGAAATCCAAGTCTTCTTATATAATCTTATTGTTGTATGTTGATGACATGTTACTTGCAGGTTCAAACATGTCCGAAATTAACAAGTTGAAGGGATTACTTTCCCGAGAATTCGAGATAAAAGATCTTGGCGGTGCTAAGCAAATACTTGGCATGAGTATTGTGCGTGATCGTGTGAAGGGTACTCTATACTTGTCTCAATCCAAATATATTGAGAAAGTAATAGAGAGGTTCAACATGGAAGATTCAAAGGCTCGTTCTATGCCTTTGGGAAGCACCTTAAAGTTATCGAAAAGTCAATCACCAAAGACGGAAAGAGACAAGAAGGATATGGAAAAGGTTCCATATGCATCAGCCGTGGATAGTATTATGTATGCCATGGTTTGTACAAGACCCGATATTGCTCAAGCAGTGGGAGTTGTAAGTCGTTATATGTCTAATCCGGGAAAAGAGCATTGGGAAGCGGTCAAATGGTTGCTTCGTTATTTGAAAGGTACTTCTAATATGGGATTGTGTTTCTCCAAAAACAATCTCATACTTAGAGGTTATGCGGATGCTAATTTGGGTGGATGTGATGATTCGGGGAAAAGCACTACGGGTTATGTTTTCACAATGGGGAAGACGGCGATTAGTTGGTTATCTCGATTGCAAAAGAGTGTTGCTTTGTCAACCACCGAAGCCGAATACATGGCTATTGCTGAAGCTTCTAAAGAGCTAGTGTGGTTGAAGAACTTCTTAGGCGAGTTGGGTAAAAGACAAGACTATTGCGTCTTGTATTGTGATAATCAAAGTGCGGTTCATCTTGGGAAGAATCCGGTGTTTCATAGTCGAACGAAACACATCAAGATAAGGTATCATTTTATTCGACAACATATAAATGATGGCACTTTATTCTTGGAGAAAATCCTTGGTACGAAGAATCCTGCCGATATGTTTACTAAGGTGGTTACAACGGAGAAATTGAGGTTTTGCATTACCTCAATTGGTCTTCTCATGAATTGATGAGAGAAGACCCCAACTAGAGATGTGAATGGTGTTACAAGTTTAACAAGTAGTATTGAAGACCTTTTATCGAAAGTCTACTCATCCGAAGTATGTGTTGAGCGTGCGTGTCCCAAATGGTATTTGGCGGTAATCGAAGGTGGTTTAATGTTCTTGGTTAATTCATTGATATGATTGGAGTTTTGTTCAAAGTCTCCAAGTGGGAGATTTGTTAGAGTATGGAGACATTTATACAAAACGAGAGAAAGAAAAAAAAACTGTTTCAACACTTGCACGGATTTTGCAGATTTCGGTAAGCGTGAAACAGAGAAAAACAGATCAAAAACAGAGCAAATTGATTGTGCGCGGTGATGGTGCGCGGCGCGCTCCCTGCGCGCACTAGAGAAGTTTTGATCAGAAGGCTTGCTCGAAGTTTGGGAGTGTGCACGGCGCGCACGTTTAAGTGTGCACGGCGCGCACGATGTCTGGCAGCAAGTGGGCAACTTGCACACATGGGATCCGATCTTGATTGATTCTCCTTTCACTTTAGGTGCTTAGTGGGTTGCTTTACACCACTAATTGTGGCTGTGATCATGTCATTAGTGGGTGTAAAGCATGGCTAGTTGGTTTATCTTTCATGATTACTAGCACACTTGAAGATCAAGTTGTAGTTTGGTTGGTTTCTTGTTTGCTCTATATATAGAGCTCATTCATAGTCATTGTAACACACCACTCTCAAATATTCAGTAAATAAACGATCTCTAGTTGGTCCGTGGACTAAAGCAATCACAACGATTGCATATAACCACGTTATATCTTGTGTCGATTTACTTTTTCGCATTTATTATCTTTCGTTCATTAAGTGGGTTGAGTGATCTTGATAGTATCACTACTCGGCTAGTAATCTTGTAGAATTACTAGCGTTGTTTGGGTCCTAATATCCTAACAGATACTAATACTAATAGTAACAACAATAAAGTGCTTTATTCTCTGTTTTTAGATTATTCGTTACACGACTTTCATTTGCATATCGGGAATCAATTACCTTTAGAGCGGATGATAAATAAGTTTCTTTGTCAAACAATGTGAGTACACCGAGTGTGCCAAAAGATGCTCAAGAAAACGTAGATAAATCGTTTAAGATGACCTTTTTGCTAGCAATAAAAGGATCAGCTTTAAGATGATTGAAATATATGCTATTTATAAAAGAGAAAGAACACGGTAGGTAAAAATATACGATTATATAAAGGCGAAAAACTAGCTAACATGGGTGTTAAGGAGCTAATTTTACTGTTATTGGTTCTCCACTGCTTGTGTTCTCCTGCATCATTTGTTCCAGATGGCATTCCAGATGGCAAGAATTTTGTTTCAGGTTCTCTCTGTATATATATATGTATATGTGTGTGTATGTGTGTGTGCTTGCCTAGGCATGTATCTTTTGGGGAAGCTATGTTAAGAAATATGTTGACTTTCGAGGTCAAACAAGTATATATAAGGATTCAAATTATGAAGGATTCATTAGGTTAATACTAAGAAAATTTTACTTTTAGTATTCAGCATGAAGTTTAATATTATCTTTCTTTGTTTGTTTTATATAAATATTGAATCTTTTAACTTGTCCATTTGACCTGAACAAAGTCCTGTTTTCTGCAACATGAGTGTTTTAAATGGGTACTTAAAACCTACTAGAGATGGAAACTTGAATAAGTATATTTTCGAGTTAATTATAAATTTTAAAAACATTGAAATCAGAAGTTGAAACAGCGCCTGATGATTACAACATCAAGAAGTTATCTTTATAATCAAAACAGCAAACGATAGTGACACACATGGTCCCTTCTGGACATCCGATAAAATTGGAACGATACTGAGAAGATTAACATGGCCCTGAGCAATCATAACATGCACAAATCAAGAAATGGTTTTAAAAAATCAATAACTAAAAAGGGTGTTATACTTTTTGCAGAAAGTACACATAAGAAGATGGAAGGTAATCAAATAGACAAAAGCAATTGTACAATTGATGGTAGTAGCGTAATAGTAAACCAAAGCAAGTATATATCTGCTCTTGCGGGGGGTAAACATGGTGGACGGTCAGTAGGAAACGGCGGAAATGGCGGCGGAAATGAAGGTCAGACCACCTCTTCTCCACAAAACGGCGGCAACGGGGAGATCCCTGTATATGCAGCCGGTGGTGCATCAGGTCAGCGTAGAAACGAAAAAGGTGATGCTGCAATTTGTTCCTATAAAGAGGGGTTTGCAGAGCTCATGGTTACAACATTAGTATCTCTTTTGTTGCATTATATTCCTATGTAGAATGCAGGAGTTAACATGACATAAAATTATTAAGATGCACTATTAGTAGAGTATAGTTTGTACACAAGTATAACAATTTGTATAGTAACAGTTAATATGTGGCGTATGTGTGAATCGATATGTATAACGTTGATATCTTTTGTCAAACAATTTCGAATTCAAATTCGAATATTGCTAAAAAGATGCCACGTATAATGCAAAACAAAATGATAGACTGCTTTTCCATTCGGATATACTGGTATTAAAAGTCTATCATGATACCACCTTACCTTGTCTGATAAAACTGCTTATGCAAGTTCAGTTACTTTTCCAATAGCAACCGTTTTTCCTGCAGCAAGACCAAAACATTATATTGAATTTATATTAACTTATAGGGTTTAAAGATAATAATACTACATAAAAATTAGTCAAGAAAATTTGTAACAGCTGTTAACCTTCGGAACGAAGAGCGAACCGCCCAAGCTGTTGAAAATCAGAAAACTTCTCTACGCATATCTTATTTGTCACCTGAGAAAAAAATAACAAACTTAATTGACATAATAATGTCAGAAAAAGAGAACCCGATGAAGAATTTATTGGCTTAAATTTGATCAAAAATCAAAATTCAAGGGAAAACCTGAAATAAGAAAGCAACAGAACGTAATAACATGCTAAAGAAAACTAGATATTTATTAAAAAACCAACCTGAATACGGCATATGACAATAGCACCATTCTTCACGAAAAAAGCTTTCTTTTTCATTGGTTCCCGAGTCTTCGAATCAATCTGCTGCATCAGCTCAAGAATCTCACAAACTTCAACCACAGAGTGAATATGCAATACAGCATTGTACCCAGTTGTAAAGATAGCCTAACATACCAGTAACAAAAATTAATATAACAAACTCAAGAATAAATAATAAAAAAACATGGAGCAAAGTTTAATGAAATTAAATTATATTTAAGTCTGCATACGTTATCCGGCAAATCAAGAATACGCAACTCAGCAACGAACTCATTAACTGCAGCTATAGGTTTTTCTGCATAAAACAACGAAAAATAAACCCCGTATAAGTTTAATGTACTAAAGTTTAGTGATTAAAAGAAAACAAAAAGAAGATAGCATACCAAGGCTAGAAAGAACAAATCCCGATAGGATATCGTCATCTTCAATCCCAGAGACTCGGACTCGTAGATTCTCACCAGGCCCTGCACTCCTAACTTTATCTCCATCAATAAAAATGGCAACAACTTTAACTTGAACCTGCATTAATTTATAGCAATAAAATGTTCACAAACATTTATTAGGTATTAAATATTTAGTAGAATAAGCATATCACTAATTAAAGGACCTTATTTGGCATAATGAGCAAGCTATCGCCCTCTCGCACACTACCGGACTCTACTTTTCCCATGACAACAGTCCCCAGGTCTTCGGATTTGTCGATAATAGGCATTCTGGAAGTTAAAAGGGTATAAAACTATAAAAGATTAAAATGACTAAGATATTAATTTATTCTCTCAAATAACTTGACCATCTCAATTTACCCATCATTAATATTCTTAAGCATGACACGAATACAACCAACCCACTCAAATGTGAATTTGTCAACTTTTAGCTGAAAGAAACCAGCCAGACATCATTTGTCATGTCTCGATTTGTAATTTAAACGAGTGTCGATGAAGTCCCGCAAAGAAACTAACAGATAAATGATTAGCCAACAAATGATAATACCTGAATGGACCGTTTGGATCAGGTAATGGAACATTAATCACGTCAAGTGCTTCAAATAGACATTGACCATCCCACCACGGGCACACATTCTTTTCAACTCTTGTTTGCATATTCGTACCATCAAGTCCAGATACTGGCAGAAACTGAATATCTGCAAATGAGTAATATTTTTAAAGCAGGGACCATATTTAGATGTAAAAACACATTTAAGCAAGGACCGTTTTAATGGAAACATTTTCTTCCAACTGCAAGTAAATTCAAAAATCAGTTTTTGAAATATCAAAAACTGTGAATACACAGTATATTATTCTTTAATGTCTTTCGTATAAAGGTAGAAAAACTACAACGACAACGCATATCAGAGTTAGTTATAACTGACAAAATAACAATTTACTATTCATTGTAGACGGTGAGCATAAACATCTAAAGATGAACCTACAGCATATAGTAGATGAATATATTTGTTTACCTTTCTTTACATTGTAGCCCGAGGACTTAAGAAACGGTACCATTTGGGATTCAATTTCATCTTACCTATTAAATTATGTAGCAATTAAGAAAAGAAAACAATTTGATAAATATCAAGCAATCATTGCCAAAAGAAAAAACAAGCACCTCTGCTTTGACCAATTAACAGTCGGGTCATCCATTTTATTGACAACAACAAGCAACTTAGAAACATCCAATGTCTTTGAGAGTTGAACATGTTCACGAGTTTGTCCACCGTTCTCATACCCAATTTCAAATTCCCCTTTTCGAGCAGAAATAACCTACGAAAGAGAATTCACTAAGAAACATGTTCTGATACTATAGTTGAAAGACAACAAAAATTGGTGGAAGCAGATGTTTTTACCGGTACACCTAGCCAGCTATAAAAGCACCACTAATCATATTAGGTACATAATTTTTGTGACCCTGAAAACATCAGAAATGAATCATGAATGGCTCTTTTACACAAAATAAACTTTATAATATAAACTTTATAATATTATAAATTATAATATATATATATAGAGGGCAGGAAGATTTCGATACAAGGCTTCCAGGATCAACTCATCGTGCCAGGGTCCCCCTCGAACGAGAGCTGGGTCCACTCATCGCTGCTCAAGACCGAGGGGTGCGCCACGTCGCAGCGTGTGCTCTACTGCGCCGTCCACCACATCGGGGCTATAGCCTAGCTCTGATACCACTTGTAAGGATCGTATAGCCCAAACACAATATACTGCAATATAAGCCCAAGAGTCCATCCTTTTCTAAAACCAATTGGTGATAGAGGGACTTTCCCTTAAACTTATATACATACATTTGTTTTATCCCATGACCGATGTGAGACTTTGGTTTGCACCCTTACAATATATATATATATATATATATATATATATATATATATATATATATATATATATATATATATATATATATATATATATATATATATATATATATAGTGGTAGGATCAAGAGGGAAGTAACCAATCGGGGGGAAGCGGGGGGAAGCAAAAACTTTTTTTTTTCGTTTTTTGAAAAAACTTTGTTCACGAACATTATAGATGTGATGAAAATAAGAACATTTAGTAGAGACACTTTGTGATAAATGTTTTTATTTTGGTGGGAAAACGCTCGAAGAAGTAATATATAACAATTATCGTGTTTTTCGAGCGTATGTTGAAGTTTTAGCTATTGGGGTTTAGATATTAGAGTTTAGATATTAGGGTTTATAGGGTTTAGATATTAGGGTTTAGAAATTTAGAGTTTAGGGTTTAGATTTAGGGTTTAGATTTAGGATTTAGATTGAGTTTTTAACACGAACGGTTTAGAGTTTAGGGTTTAGGGTTTAGGGTTTGGTGTTTTGGGTTTGGTGTTTTGGGTTTATGGAATAAACCCAAAACACCCATAAACCCAAAACACCAAACCCAAAACCCTAAACCCTAAACTCTAAATCAGGCTAAATTTTACTTCACAAAACATGAAAAAAAAACGTTCATATTATTCACGAACAATATTATCTTGAATGTTATTTTTGTCGATCGTTTTCCCTCTTAAATAATAGCATTCATCACGAAGTGTCTCTTCTAAATGTTCATATTTTCGTGTGATCTTGATGCCGGGAAAAAAAATTCCAAAAAAAACGAAAAATTTTTTTTTTTGCTTCCCCCCGATTGGTTACTTCACCATTGATCATGCCCACATATATATATATATATATATATATATATATATATATATATATATATATATATATATATATATATATAGTGGATTGGTCCACTATATAGGGGCACGATCCATGAATAAGCTTAAAAGGAGTACAAACGGGATAAGCAAAATAAAATTTTTTTTTTTTTGAATTTTTTTTTACATTCATAAATCTGCATTAAAATGCACCTCTAATCAATTTTTTTCATAAAAAAAAAAAGTTCAAAATCTTTCAAAAATCGATGATGAATGGTAAAATTAACCATTCATCGGGTTAATTTATCATTCATCTTGTTTACGATGAATGATAAAATTAATCAATGCTAAAAAAAACCAGATGAATGGTTAAATTAACCATTCATCTGTTTTTTTATCATTCATCATAAACAGATGAATGGTTAAATTAACCATTCATCTGCTTTTTTTAGCATTGATTAATTTTATCATTCATCGCGAACAAAAATGAATGATAATTAACGAGATGAATGGTTAATTTTACCATTCATCATCAATTTTTACCATTCATCATCGATGTTTACCATTCATCATCGATTTTCGAACGATTTTGTTAAAAAACTTTTTAAAATTTTTTCGTTTTCTTCTATTTGCATATTAAAGGATCGTTTTTTTAAAAAATTTTTTTTTGAAATTTTACTTATCCAGTTTGTGCCCCATTTAGTGCTTATCCATGGATTGGTCCAATATATATATATATATATATATATATATATATATATATATATATATATATAATGTAAAGTAACTATAAAGCCCAGTTTGGCTCACGAAATCCGGAATCCAATGGGAGCCGGCTGTATTGGAATTGAATTTAGACACGTGGCGTGTCTAAATTTAATTCCAATTCCGCCAGAATCTTATTGAATTATGTGAGCCAAACGGGGTCCAAGTATTGTCGGGCATTCTACACAAATTTCAATTACGAGAAAAGGAAGATACCGGTGCATCTAGTATGGTAAATCGAGTAGTGTCTGTTTCAAAATGAGCTATGCCAACTTGAACAGTTTTCCTCTATAATAATGAGCAATAAACATTAGCAGATAAAAAAGTGACATTTAAAAAAAAAAAAAACAAATCGATGCAAGAAACAGATATATACCTTTAGCCTCTCCTCTTCATTTGTATTCGTAATATATGCCATGTACCAACTCTCATCAACTTGGCCACTAAGATATAGTATCTTGCCTACAATTGTACTCTTCCCAGCATCTTCAGTCCATATATATTACTAGTAAATAAAAAAAAAGTTTCAAAAAAAGTTACTATGATAAGGCACCCTAATGCAGCATGATCTATAACAAGAACAGATTTGAATATAATGCTCTATAAACAATCTATACATGATTAGAAAAAGGATGTTGATATGTTCACATACCGACATGACATTGACCAATGAATACAACATTTAAGTGTCTCTTCTTATTACCCTGCACCTCCTCATTATATTCTGAAGCAGACGTCACTTCGTTCCCTATAAACATTATAACTCATCAACATATAACATTAAAATTTTTTGAAAGTTTCCGAAAAACTGAAACTCTTTGTGAGAATAAAAAACAATCAATATAAGTATACCAACTGAGTCAAGCTGCAATGGACGGATGTCCTCCTCAATATTATCTAAAACTGATACATAAAACAAGTTCAACAAAGCACTTCAATTACTACATACATATATACATACAGTATCCACAAATATAGCATCAAACATGATTTCGTTAAAAAATAAATTACAGTAAAGTTGTACAACAATTAGCACGAAATGTTTTGATTCACATTGAATGAGGCTTACCCATTCGAGCAAGATGAAGAGGACAATTATCGACTTTACTATATTTGACGACACGTATATATACACAAGGTTGCAAAATTCGCTATTCGGGAATTAATCGGTCGGGATTTTGGAAGGATTAATCGTCAATTCGGGGATTAATCGGAGATTAATCGGATTGTACTATATACATTTAAATAGTAAATTTTAAAAATTATATGTGTAACTATAGAAAAAACCATAAATATAAAGATAATTTTTGACATAAGTGTCTAAAAATTTTCATTTTGCTTCAAAACTATAAAATTCTAGTTTAAATCCATGTTAAATGTTAACAATTTTTTTACTTTGACTGACTTTGATTACCAAATTCAATTTTGATCCATCAATTGACGTTGACAGTTTAATTAAACGGATTTTTGTAATTCGGAACGGATTGCTCCTAAAAATGATTAATCGGGGATTAACCGGCGAGTAATCGAGTTTTTTACAACACTGTATATACACCTGAAACTGAAAAAAAAAAAATAGATTTAAAAATTAGTACTAGATATGTTGATATTGAAATTGATAAATATCGAGACTAAAAGAAAATAATTCGCCTGCGTGTGCTTGGTTGAAACGTACCAAATTGAAATACGAGATGTTCGTGTTTAATGTTGTAATTAATATTTAGTTAATATTTATCGTGAAATTGCTAAACAAGTTATACTTGTTGGAGATCAAGTTAAACTTGTAAAATAAAAAAACTTACGAACGAAACTTGGCACTGCTCTAGTTTTATGAATTGTGCAATCGTTCAACGGAAGTATGAAACTGTGAAACACCTCAATCATGTTCAATGCAGGGGTCTTTCCTTTGTTTGTTCACATGATAGGATCTTTAGATCAAGGAACAAGAATCGATGACGAATTTGGATCAGATAAGTGATGAACAATGAAGAACATGTGATAAACAAGATGAACAATCAAGAACTCAAACAATAACAGCTGATATAATCAAGATTACATGTATAAAATTGATAAACGATTACAATAAACAAATACACGAATCTAGACTAATCACTTTGTCATTTTCATGGTGTTTGGAGCATCAAATCACCATGGAACCTCTCCACCATGAAGGTGAATAGGTGGAGCTCACCTTTCACTCTCTATATGTGCTCACACTAACTTTGGAGGTGCTCGAATGACAAATGAACCAAGAAACTCTTTATATAGGCATCTGTCAGCTCGAGTCCCATATATTTAAACGTTTAGTCACATATGCTCATGTGACGTGAGTTTACTTGTTCAATACAATCCTAGGTGTACAATATAATAATAAACGTTATTCGCCCAGCAACGGCCATACAAATATGCATCAACAAATTCCACCTTAGACGTTGCTGGCGAATTATTGTAAACACCTCTTGCAATCTTCAGCCAATCACTGCAGTAGTACCATAATCTTTATGAATCACAAGCTCCATCAAAAGTCTTCCAGAATACGTAAAAACTCAAACTTCGAACATCAATGTTTCCGCTCATTGAAGTCGAAATGCTAATAGTCATCCTGTAGTTTCTTCAAACTTCACTCGTATGTGTTACCCATAGTACTAAAGCAACCAGATTCCCCCTAAGACTGAACTCGATCAAATTCCTGATGTTCTAGTCTTCATACAAACCAATAAGCTCGGTATCGTCAACTGTAAAACTTCCCCCTCTTCTAATAGCTGCATCCTAATAAACTTTGTAAAGCACGTGTCGTCCTTATGACTCAAACATTATAGGCATATAATAGAGGCATCCATCCCACAACTAACGATCCCAAACATATCAATAAGTACTCCAATTAATCACAAAGAATGACAAATGTATGATCCTGTGATTGCGTAAAAATAACCCACAACAAATTCCCTCTAAAATGCAGAATCAACAAAATGCGGAAGATAAAATATAACGTCATTGGCCCATAATAGTCGTATGCTCCCGACTACCCCACAATAACATCTCAAAAACAAGTGTTTCCGTACTCACTTACTAAATAAGTCTAACAGACAAAGGAGGTTATCCACTAAACTTTATAAATCAATGCTTCAGTGAATAGTAAATTTCTCTCACATCTCAATCTCATCTCAAACATATCTCGATCACATCTCAATCACACATCAATCGGTATATCTGACTTTGTTAGTTGATAAACACATAAGCACATGGGTTGAATCTTTAAAAATAAAGGACGGTTGAGAAGATATAATCACTAACAAGCTTCAAGGACCATGGTTGAAAAATTCACAAAACTTTAGGGATCAAGAGTGTAAAGTTTGAAACTTCAGGGACCAAAAGCGTAAATTTTCTAAAGTTCAGGGGCGAAAAATTAAATTTTTAGAAAGTTGAGCGACCAAACGTGAAAATTTTGAAAAAGTTTCAAAAATTTTGCACTAGAAGTCCCTGGGGTTTAACTGCTGTTAAATATTTAACTGATAAGGACTAATAACGTTAAGTATTTAACATTGAAGTTTAACAGCCGTTAAGTGTGACATGGGTATGGATCTTGGGTCAATGAATCCGCATCACATGGTTAAGTGATGTTATACGGCTGAAATTTTAAAATAAAAGGAATCTTTCAGTTTCTAGAAGGTAGGGGACAAGGAGACAAGAAGAATAAAGCACATGGGACCCAGCTGTCAAAGTTTACCTTAATTACGAAAATGCCACCCATCACTTTTCATTTTTTTCTTTGATTTTTTCGGCGGCCGGAGATGGTGGTGCTGTGGTGATTCACGGCGGTGGACATGGAAAATAGCTCAAACCTTCATGAAACTCATGAAATCTTGTAGGAAGGAGTGTTGGAACCCGCTAAACACAAACCCATTAACGGATTTCACCAGAACATGACCAAAATTGATGAACAAATCGAAATCTGTCCCCATTTTTTTCAAACCGAAAAATCTTCATAACTCGAACATAACAACGAATTAGAAGCTGTAACTTTGAGGAATTAATCACTAGATGATCACAAAGCTTTACAAAGTCATAGTTTTATCCAATTCGTGCTAAATCACCAAAACCTAAAATAGTCAACAAAAGTCAAACTGAGATCCAAATTTCAATTTCATCAAATTGCAACAGATTAATTGGTTCTAGTTTGATCTTTGGCTCCGATACCAGTTGTTTGTTCACATGATAGGATCTTTAGATCAAGGAACAAGAATCGATGACGAATTTGGATCAAATAAGTGACGAACAATGAAGAACATGTGATAAACAATATGAACAATCAAGAACTCAAACAATAACAGCTGACATAATCAAGATTACATGTATAAAACTGATAAATGATTACAATAAACAAATACACGAATCTAGACTAATCATTTTTTCATTTTCATGGTGTTTGGAGCATCAAATCACCATGGAACCTCTCCACCATGAAGGTGAAGAGGTGGAGCTCACCTCTCTCTCTCTCTCCCTCCCTCTCTCTATCTCTCTCTCTCTCTCTCTCTCTCTCTCTATTTATGTGCTCACACTAACTTTGGAGGTGCTCGAATGACAAATGAACCAAGAAACTCTTTATATAGGCCTTTGTCACCTCGAGTCCCATATATTTAAACGTTTTGTCACATATGCTCATGTGACGTGAATTTACCTGTTCAATACAATCCTAGGTATACAATATAATAATAAATGTTATTCGCCCAGCGACGGCCATACAAATATGCATCAACATCTTTTCCACTGGTTCTTGAATTAATAATGGGCCTGAATTTGGGCCTATTATATGGGCTTTAATAAACATTAAATTTCGGGTAATCAACATTTATATGGGCTTTAAAATTTTGAGCAAGCATGTTGAGAAAACTATATGGTCAATGTTTTATAACGGTATTATCTGGATAATGTAAAGCCATTAAATTTACATATATAGGTATAGGTCAAGGCTGGTCCCGAGATTTAAAGGCCTAAAATGAAGTAAAAAAACAAAAAAAGCCTTTAAGCCTTAAGGAATAATATAAACTATTTAAAAAGGGTCTTTCGACTTTGCTAGTATGCTAGTGGACTTTGATTTCTCTTTTTTCTGGGGTCTTGATTGTTGTTTTTAGACCTTTTGTGCTTTGCCTTTGATGCTTTAGTTGTGTTTCCCTAGTTCCTCTACTTCTCAAATCTCCGACTATATTTATATATAAAAAAAATAGGGCCCCTAAAAATCATGGATCCTGAGCGATCGATCACTTTGTTCCCCCTTCGGACCTCCCTGTATCAGGTATGTATGTATTGTATCTAAATACTACAGTACATACAAATGACTAATGCTCAATAAAACTGGTCATAAATGTTAGCCGACCATTATAAGAGCCTTGACCCACTGTTGTAATTTAATAAGTTTAGTGCTTACATGCTTTTGCCTTTTATGAGTGCTTGTAATATTTAATCATATTAGTGCTTGTATACTAGTGCCCATCATGAGTGCTTGTAATATTTAATCAGAATCAGATTACCAATGGCCGATGGTTGGCTATTTAATCTGATGAGTGTTGTAATCGGTCTTGAAGAAAATAAGATAAACATCTTCGATATCTAACATGGTATCATGAGCTATCCTTTTTTTTTCTTTTCTTTCTTTCTAAATCTGTTTCCTTCACCACAGCTACTGTATTATCGTTTATTATTCTTTGCATGTTCTTCCAATACCAATTTTGAATGTAATTAAAACTCATGCAAAAGAGCAGAAGAAACTTATTTCTTGGTTGATAAATAGATTAAGGTACATATTCGTCCTTTTTCTTCTAAACCTACTGCCCCCATCACAACCACTATCAAGCCATCTGCTTCATCATGGCAACCTCCAACTATGATAAAATATATACCGTTACATCGGCCACTCATCTAATACCCGTAAAACTTAATCTTGAAAAGTTGAATTATTCTCACTGGAAAAAATTGTTCACCACTCACTGCGCTAGTTTCAATGTTCTAAAGTTTATTCTTGATGAAAGCACAACTGAAGAAAAAGCCACTGATGAATGGAAGAAGGCTAATGCTGTGGTATCCACATGGATATTCGTCACTATATCCGAATCGCTTCTTGAACGTGTACTTAATTCTGAACCTCAAACTGCCAATGATGCTTGGACATTTCTTGAAAAAAATATTTCAAGACAATAAACAATCCAAGACTCTTGAACTCAATGTGGAATTACGGGGGCTAAATATTAGAGACCTAACCATCGAAGCTTATTTTCGCAAAATAGATCAAATCGCAACTCACCTCAAAAAACTTGGATCAACAGTTAAAGATCCGGACCTGGTTATGTACGCAGTTACTGGCTTGAACGACAAATACCCACATGCTGCTCACATCATCATTCATCGACAACCCTTCCCTGACTTAAACACTGTTCGTTCGATGCTTACCTTGGAAGAAATTGCAGCAAATCGAAAAACGAATACATCAACCGTATCCCTTGCTACACCATCCAATCCCACTGTTCTTGTCACACAAACAAATATTGGCTCAAACTTGTCCTCCAAGCAGCCTCAAGTGTGTAACAATTTCTCCAAGGGATATTGTAGGTTTGGCGAACGTTGCAGGTTTCTTCATCCTGGTCACACACGCAACAACAATTCTTGGTCCAACAACAACAATCGCCTCAATAACAGCCTGACTCAAGCACAATTGCTCAAGATAATCTCATCCCAACAACAACAACTATTGCAACAGACCCACATGAGACCTATGGGCCTCGTCAGCAAGCCTCCTCTTCAGTCTCCGAATTATGGTCCTCTAAGCTATAGTACTCCTCGTAACCAGGCTCAACAACAGCAGTCCGAATACTTTACTGGGTTTGCAGGCCTCAATAATATGCAGACTCAGGCCAGTTTTCTTAGTGGTCTGCCAGGATTTTCTAGCACACGTCCTCTTCACCCTGGACCAAATGTATACAATAGCACTCATGGGCCTCAGGCACTTTATGTTGGACAACCCAACACATATAGCTCGTTTGCCGTAGACCCTAGCACACAGACTCAAGAAACAGTTTTGCCGAATGCATTTAGTTCAATGACTATCCAAGACTACGGGGCTGCAGGCTGGCACATGGACACTGGTGCGTCATCCCATCTTACCTCTCGCATTAATAATCTAAATACTGTTTTTAATCATCGCAGGTATTCGTCTGTTATTGTTGGCGATGGGAATGTTATCCCTGTTACCAATACTGGACATAGCTTGTTGCCCTCTCTCCATCGCCCACTTCACCTAAATAACACTCTTGTCACCCCTAATATAGTTAAAAATCTTATCTCTGTCCGGCAATTTACTCGTGACAATAAAGTTCCTATTGAATTTGACCCGTTTGGTTTTTCTGTGAAGGACTATCTGACGTGCCAACTCCTCCTCCGATGTGACAGCACGGGTGATCTTTATCCGGTCGCTTCTCCTACATCACAACCGACTCATCAAGCCCTACTCACTTCTCCTGTCACATGGCATCAACGTTTCGGTCATCCCGGGAATGATGTTTTTCAAAAACTTATTTCTAGTAAAAATATAATTTGTAATAAGATGACGTCTCCCATGTTTTGTCACGCTTGCCAACTTGGCAAACATGTGCGACTTCCTTTCTCTGTTTCTAGTTCTAGTGTTAATTCAGTATTTGATATTATTCATTCTGACTTGTGGACTTCTCCTGTATCAAGTCTCAGTGGATTAAAATACTATATTATATTTCTTGACCATTTTTCTCATTATTTATGGGTGTTTCCTTTACGTCATAAATCTGATGCTATTAATAAATTTATTCAATTTCGCACTTATATTAAAACGCAATTCAATCACAAAATCAAAGCCTTTCTTTAACGCTCTAAAACGAATTTTTTTTTTAATTATTTTTTAAATGGTGACCACCCAGACCCAGTGATATGCCGCGGCGCGGCAATCCTTGGTCGCGGTGCAGCTAACCAAATGATTTCAAACCAGTTGTGCAGTCCTCCTGTTTTCAAATTGAGTTTTATGCCGCGACGCAGCAAATGGTATCGCGGCGCGACCATATACTGTCGCTGGTACTGAACTGCAACTTATTTTAAAATTCACATTTCCACCATTACTTCTTCACTCAACACATTTTAACAACATAATACATAAACAAACTTAATTAAAACGTTTTCTTACATCGTCAAACATTACGAAAACTATTTAATCATGAGCAACATGTTTTCACATCTTAAACATAACATTTGGTCCCAAAACTCAAAAGAAACGTAGTTTATGAATACAAAAGTTTTAGAGTCGATAAGCGGTATCATTAGAGCTAGATTCAAAATAGGGACTTGCATCACCACTTACTATATGACCAATGCTCCGCTATCCTTACATAGGCTCCTTACCTTCACGATGTCCTTTCGTTCCTATAAAAACATAAAACAACACGGGGGTAAGCTTTCATGCTTAGTGAGTTATAGGATAATAAAAGAACAAATAACATTGGGCATAAACAATGCATCACATGACCTTTCCAACCCAAATGTTTGCTTACTTACTTTCGGATCCGACTCCATTACTTACCATAGACATAACTTGCTAAGGCCAATCCTAGTAATTATGTCTAAGCTAAACACGACCATAGGCATACACATATGCCTAAGCTACCTTAATCACATTATATTCATACATACATACATTGTAAGACCCTAATATTGATTGTACATGGTGTATTAATGATGTACGTTTAGTGGGTGAAGCGTAGTGCAAATTAGAAGATCAGAAACTGCCCAGACCAGTGTGCGCGCCGCGCACCATTAGGTGAGCGCGCCGCGCACCTTGCCAGCGACAGTTTTCTATCTTTTTCTATTTTTGAGTTTAATGAAGGGCATTTTGGTCATTTCACTTGGGGTCAGATCTGAAGCCATATCAGCTGGGTTGGATCCAATTTTGGATCACTTTCACATCCATTCATCACTCTCATCTTCAAAACCTAGAGAGAGAAGAGTTTTAGAGAGAGGAAGCTTCATTTGGAGAAGAAGGAGTTGGATTCTCACCAAAGCTCGGGTTTTAAAGTTGTTCATCTCGTTCACGGCTACGTTGTGGTAGTATTGATAAGTTCAAACTCCAAATTTCATTATTTGATTTTGATATTCAAGTTAGGGTTTGAACCTAAATTGTTGAGAAACCCATTTAAACTCATGAAGTGAGTTTAGTGTTGCTAGTAATCGGGTTTATTGTTGTTGTTGGTGGATTTTGGGTTGAAAACCGACTTGGCCATGATTAGGACTTGAAATTGGGTTTAATCACTAGGTTTAGTGATTATGGAAGTGTTGGAACCCATTTTAGTGTGTTTGAGAGACTAATTTTGAATTGAGTCAAAATTTGGGGTTTATGGGTGATTTTGAGAATTATAAGTGTTTAACACTTATGATTGGGTTAAATTGGCATATTAGGACCATTGTCACTAGTGTTAGTGATTATTGGTTAGTTTGGGCGTGATTTGTATTTGTAAGTGCAATTGGTCGAATTTGCACTAAGTGTCGAATTGAGTTGGTTTGTAAATCCACTCTAAGTCTGTTGTTGTATTTGTGATAATGGAATAGGTACATTCCATCAGTGAGTTGCAGATTATTCAGTAGCATTCATCAAGGTGACAAGGTGAGTGTTAATATCCTATGTGGATATGTATTTGTAGGATGGGTGCGGGTCGGGTGAAGTGATTCTCGGCTATAGAGCTCACTTCACATATAGGAGGATTTGATGGACTTGTGTATAGGTCTAATTGGTATGGTTGTGCGTTTTGGTTGACCGCTTGGGCGCGGTGCATACTTTGTGTGTACGATATCGCATAGTCTTGTGATATGGATAATCCCGATCGCGTGGGATTTGGTATTTGAGATGTGGTTGAGTAACTTATTTATTTATGAACAGATATGTGTTGTCCGAGTTAGTGATATATGTCGTTGTACACTAACGGGTTTATGAATGGATATGTGTTGTCCGAGTTAGTGATACATGTCATTGTACACTAACGGGTTTATGAACGGATATGTGTTGTCCGAGTTAGTGATATATGTCGTTGTACACTAACGGAATTATGAACGGATATGTGTTGTCTGAGTTAGTGATATATGTCGTTGCACACTAACGGATTTATGAACGGATATGTGTTGTCCAAGTTAGTGATATATGTCGTTGTACACTAACGGTTTGTGAACGGATATGTGTTGTCGTTCCGCCAAAGGGTTAGTGATATATGTTGTTGTACACTAACGGTTGTTACGAACACCGATGGGAAATTCGAGTACCATTCCTTTGTACGATTGGTTAACTTTGGGCGGTTTACGCTTGTTATATATATATTAATGTATCGTTGTGATGTAGCTAACCCTCCGGGTGTAGCTTGATGGCGTTGTTCACATCGTCGTTGGTGAACTTACTTCATTGTGGATGTTATTAGCTTGTTGCTTAGTGTACGTATGGTATGCTTAGATTAGCTTGCCTTTATGCTTTGATGCTCCGGTATGTGTTATTTGTGTGGCGTGTCCATTTTATGCATATATATGTATGTAGTATATTCTCACTCACTAAGCTTTAGCTTACCCTCTCGTTGTTGACTTTTTTTTTTATAGATTTGCATGGATGCGGTGGCTCGGGTAAGCGTGGGACTAGTGAGCTCGCATAGTTACTTTAGAAGATCTTGCTTTTGGATTGATTAGGATTGGGTAGCGTATCCCCAATCGCCATGCTTGGTCCTTATTTTGTGTTAAAAATCATGTGGTTGAAAACTTGTATTTTGTACGAAAGTCGTAAAACGGCCTATGTGGGCCCGGTCTCGTAAAACTCATTTTATTATTGGAACGTGTTAGTTTTAACTAATATAAAATTGTGTGAAAAGCGTTTCATCTAAAAGTGTCGGGAAGTGGGAGATCTTTAACGGGAAAATGGAAATTTTGGACAGCGGGCTGCCAGGCCTTGTGCGCGCCGCGCACACAAGGTGGTGCGCGCCACGCACCTATACTGAGTAAAAAACAAATTTTATGTTACATATTTGGTTGGATAACGGTTTAGGTTGTTACAAGTGGTATCAGAGCATGGTCTAAGGGATTTAGGTGACTTGAGATAGGTGCCTAGACTTAGACTTTTGTGTGTGCTTAAATGGTTGCGGGACTTGTAGGATTACGGGTCGGAAGGGGTTTTAGTTAGTGCCTTGTTTGTAGGTGGACTAACGTTTATATTAATATGCGGATATTATTAATATATTAGTGCGTTGTATTTTGTTTATGTTGTGTTGATTATATCATCGAGCGAGGCGGTCGTTGTACTAACGAGTTGATATGGCGTGCGTGCGTACTAAGGACTTGCAAACCTTATTACGGGTGCAAATCGTATCTAGCAAGTGATGTATGATGAGTGTTTAGCAAGATGGGGCGGTGTTGTGTGTGTGGTTTATACGTTCGTGATCTAATCGTTTGCATTCCTTAGAATGAAGATGGAAGATGGATACGGAAAGGACGAGCCTATTCCTGCGGGGAAGGATGACTTAACATTAAAGATTGAGGCTTCGTTTAAACGATATGCCTCGGTTTTCACCGATAAGGTTAAGCAAGAACTCCAGGAATGGATCGAAGGGCAAGTAACCGAAATGGTCCGAGACCAAGTGACTAAAGTCATAAGGGAAGAGTTTGAGAAGAGGTTTTTTGAACCTCGAGGTAGTGATGATGGAAAAGTACTTGCAATGTTAGAGTCGCATGGTGCTCCTGATAAGAGGGCGAGAAGTACGCCTGAAGGCGACGAGAATGTGAAGAAGAATAGTAAGGGAGGTTACGTGCCTACGTGTTATAACTGTTCACGACGGGGTCATTTGTCACGTAATTGCACGGATGCGCCTTCTAACAATGACGCATGTTTTAGGTGCCGAAAGGAAGGACACCGAAAGTCAGAGTGTCCCGAGTTGATTGCTGAGCAGACCAAAAAGTTGGGAGGTCACGGGCCTACATGTTTTAAGTGTGCAGAACAAGGTCATTTGGCACGAGATTGTACGGTTGTACTTTTAGGCTCGGTCAGGTGTTTTATTTGCCGGAAGGAGGGACACCGAAAGTCGGAGTGTTCCGAATCGTTTGACGATCGAGTTAAGAGGTTAGAGCGCGACTACTTGATGGGTAGTAGAGCACGGAAGTCCAACGATGCTGCATCAGGTACTTTTAGTGCGATATTGTATGTTGTTAGTTTGTAATAGCATGCAGTGTGTACGAAAGTCTTAGCTAAACTTTATTCTCCGCTGGAGATAATCCGTAACGAGCGGGCGGTTTACGTTTATGGTATCGGGTCGTTAAGCTCATTCGAGTGAGACCCTTAAGGTTTCAATTGTGTTGTGCATGTTATTGTTATGGGTGACGTTCCTGATGGAAGGTACCCTATGGTGACATTTTAATTGTCGGGCGAAGGGCGTAAGACTTGGTGAAACCAAGCATTCCATAGTGTTGAGAAATGTTTCTACCAAGCCTTGGGAATGGGCTTTGGTGTACGGATGTTAGAGCGTGTTTGCTCTCGTGTTGGAATTGATAAACCGTGAGGTCCGTCGGGTGGTTAGAACCCTAGAGATTGAGTGTTTGATCTCGATGTATGTTGGTAATGGAGTCTACATGACGCGACATTAGGTGCCTCTTTCATACCTACTAGCGTAGTATTCGACTCCGATTGTGTTGCGGTCACATTGTACTTAGGGTACCGGAGAGAAACCCTTAGGTACATGAGTGACTAGGTGGAAATTTGACAAGCTAGAGCAATAGGAAGATTGCAAGATTAAAGTTTATGTAAATTGTGGTGAACTCTTCGTTCGAAGTGTCTAAGGATAGGTTAAAATCCTTCGTATGCTCGAGGTTGGAGCAAGATGTGGTGATGGGTCGTGTGAACCCAATTGTTAGTAAAGTCTACCTTTGGTAGCATTGTACGGTTGCACAAGATGCGGTTATGGAACGTAGTTTTAAGTGGGAGAGTTACACTCCCGTACGAGGAAGCTTTAGTGTGAGATTTCGGATAATGCTTATGGTAGATCCAAAATTTGTATTGGGACCTAGATTGGTCGATTTGTGATAGAGTACAATTTTGGTTAAATTGTACTGATGGTTTTGGATGTAAATTATCACCGAGGTGATAATGTGGTAAATCTCGTTGAGAGATAATGGACGTGTTTGACGAGCAAGGTGAAATCCGTCGGTTAAGGGATGTGTGTATCGGATTCTCTTCTAGAGAATTATTGTTTTGTGCCTATGTGCGATATAGGTGGTTCTTGTTCGATTGTGATAGCGATGTTCGCATGTGTGTACGATTTGTGTACGAAAATTCCAGGCGGTGTGGAATGATTTAAGTATGCGTATATACTTTGTTCGGGATGGATGATAGTGTATCTGTAACATCCCGTGTTTTTCCGTTAAATTTATTTTTAACACCGTCTTTTTTTTTAAATAATATCTTTCTTAATTTAAATTTGTACCTTTCATTAACGAACGTTCTTAATGTTTTCGTTATTTAATTATAACATCTCTCATTGCTCTAGCGTTTTTAAAATATTCGTTCGGTTAATTCACGCACCCGCTTTCAAACTCGAGGGACTAAGGTTGTCAAGTGGACAAACTAGTTGACTAGGTCAACTAGTCAACCATTCATCTCTACCATTCATTCATTTTCATCTTCACCTCCTTTTCTCTCTAGCTCAAGAACACCATTTCTCCCAACTTTACTAAATCATCATCTATTTCGGATCTAGCAAGCAAACATCAAAACAAATTACATATTCGTGATCCTCTCTTCATCCTCTACATTTTGATACCAATTTCATCTCGTTTGGGTAACATTTTTAAAACTCTAGATTTCTCTAATTCATATTTTTGACCTGAAATGATGTTAGTTAGTGTCTATGGCTCGTGTCTAGCATGAATATATGATTTGTTTGCTCAATTTGTTGTTTTTGGAGTAACTAGCATGAACTTGAAATGGGTGTGCTTAATCCTTGATTTTGGTTGATTAAATGTTTTTTAAATGTTAAAGTTCATGTATTAAATGTGTTACTAGCATCATTAGCTTCAATTTGATGTGTAGGTTGATTTAGAAAAGTTTCATTTACAAAATCGATAAATTCTTGATTCTTGGTTAGGGTTTGATGAACTTTAAAACGAACTTTTGATGCATTGAATGCTATGAAATGTTGTTAGGAAGTGTTTAGTTGTATTGTATGTTTCATTACCTTCAAAATGGCGTATCATATGTGTAAATTGGATTCCCGAGTCAAGAAATGTGTTTTATGAACTTGAAACTTTGATTTTGAACATTTAACGATCATTTATTGAGGTTTTTGTTGTTGCAAATGATGAGTTTGATTTATGAAATGTGTTTAGTTGTATTTCTTGTCAAAATACCTTTCCAATATAAGATACGTGTTTTGAATGTTTACGGTTCATAAGTTATGGTTGTTTGAAATTGGAATCGTCTAAGTGTTAAACTGCCCCAGAATTTGCTGAACCAGGTACAGATGCGGCGCATCTGCCTTGCATGCGGCGCATCTGAGGCAGACTGCCCAAAAATGTCAATTTTCGTTTAATTCTAAGTATGCTATGCACCCTCAATTGATATGAAACTTGGCCAACATGCTTATACATGACTTCTAAGCCCAGAAAAATAGTTCGGGACCCGACCCGACCCCGTTGACTTTGACCAAGTTTGACTTTTAGTCAAACTTAACAAAACACTTATGCAGTCGTTCTAATCTTATTTTATACTTGATTCTTGCATGAAACTTGACAACGTGATTTACATGCTATATAATCGAGTCGTAACGAGCCATAGGACTAATTGAACACATTTTGCCCGACCTTGTGTCGTAACCGGTTAATTGATACAACTTACTTGTTTAGGTCAAGGCTAAACAACTTTCATGCACACGTTTACTTTGTGAAGTACATTTATACTCGTGCACTCGAGGTGAGATCATAGTCCCATCTTTCAACAACTTTTATATTTTAAATCATGGGATGAGAAACATATACGGTTTTATACTACATACTTTATACTTTGAACACAAGTACGAAAACAAACATTCCACGTGCGAGTTAGAACAAAAAGCCTCAATTCAATTATCATTAGTTACACTTGCAGGGTGTAAACGTGAACTTATATTATGTGATCACATGGGCTTGACGAGCCTCATTCGGACGGTTCGCTACCGTTAGCGGATGAAATATATTTTCGAGTATAGTGTATGTTCTAACACTACGTAACAGGGTACAAAACAGTTAAGTTTGATAATTGGGTGCTCGCGATACAAACAACAACTTTTGGAATGCAAACGATTTAGATAATCAACGTTATGGAAATACAAAATCTTGTGGTTCAAAAACAACGTTTATAAACACCTATGATTTCACCAACATTTTTCGTTGACAGTTTTCTATATGTTTCTCAGGTTCATGAATGGCTATCTGATTACATGCTTCCGCGTACACTCATACTTGCTTGGGGTCAAGCATACATGCATACACTCTGATTACTTGCTTGAAGTCAAGCATACATACATACATGCATACGCTAGTAATAGCACCTTTGGATTCAAACATATTGTTCACATACTTACGCTATTTATAGCAACCGTGATTTTAAACTAATTATGTCGCAAGTTATTTCATTTATACTTTATAACTCTTGTAAACTTAAACTTGTTGTCAATCCGTTTGGTAACTAAACTTTGCAAGTCTTGCACGTTTCAAATGAACGCGACATAATTTTGGTCAAACGTGTCTCATTTAGGGACTACGACCACGCAACGGGACCTAAGTTAACGACGCCGTCAATGACGATTTTGTCGGGTCGCTACAGTATCCCGCTAGGGTTCACTATGGTGTAGCAGTGCGCGATGTTGCACTACTCATTGTTCGAGGCTAAAAGAGCATTGATTGGTGGGTTATAGCAGTGACTCGGTCCGCTAACTTCATCATAGGTGTAGTGTTATATCGGTAAGGTATAACGTATCGGGAAATTCGAGTACCGATGGGGAATGGGAGTACCATTCCTGTGTTGAGATTTGGGAGGTGGATCACGTGTGGATGCGAATTCACAAATGACACGCGTGGATGCAGTCATTATATTGTGGAAGCGAGTCTCGTGTAGTTCAGATTCACAAATGACTCGTGTGAATGCGGTCATTGTATTGTGAAAGTGATTCTCTTGTAGTTCGGATTCACTAGGGCTCGTCCCGATTGTTGTGCTGTGGAGGTAGTGAGTCACGTGTAGTTGCAGATTCACTAAGGCGCGTGTAGTTTTCGACCAGCCTTCATGTGGTTTGTGTTGTAAACTATTGGCTGTTTTATATACCAATAGTGGGGTCGTGAGGACCATTTCGTGCGATTAGTGATGCGATAGCCGTGTTTCGCTCACATGTTGTTAGGGGTGTGACAACAGTCGATTTTGTACACCTTGGGATTTGCGTTGCCATAGTCGTTTGGGGCGCTATTGATTTTAGTCGTTGTTTATGATGTTACGATAGTTGCGTATTGGTCGTATTGCGAACTACAAGGGATGTTTAGTGATTGGTGTTATCCGTAAGGATTCGTTTGGTTCGGTCTTCATCCTTTCGGGTTGTTGACCTTAGGTTGAGACTTGGTTGCTTTTAGCATTGTACTCGGTAAGGGTACGCTAAGGGATTGATATCTCGATAAGAGATTGGTTGAGTTTATCCCGATGTGAGGGATTGAGCAAGTTTTAGTGCTCGGATTTGCGGATTTGTTAAATCACGGATGACGATTTAGTGTTAAAGGCGGTCCATTGGGGAGGATTGCCTAGAGAAATTGGAAGGAAACATGATGTTTCCGCGAATGTTAAGCGATTGTAGTAGTTTTCGGATGTCGTGTGCATTGCATGTCTCGAAATGCGTGCACGTGTGTAATTGGTAAGTGGTTTAATCTTCGAGTTTATGATAATTATGGTAGAGGTCGGTTTGGAACATAGGTTTGAGGACCGTGAAGTGTGGGTACGGTTGGTTAAGTGAAGAGGATCACGAGGACGTGATCGATTCTAAGTGGGGGAGAGTTGTAAGACCCTAATATTGATTGTACATGGTGTATTAATGATGTACGTTTAGTGGGTGAAGCGTAGTGCAAATTAGCAGATCAGAAACTGCCCAGACCAGTGTGCGCGCCGCGCACCTTGCCAGCGACAGTTTTCTGTCTTTTTCTATTTTTGAGTTTAATGAAGGGCATTTTGGTCATTTCACTTGGGGTCGGATCTGAAGCCATATCAGCTGGGTTAGATCCAATTTTGGATCACTTTCACATCCATTCATCACTCTCATCTTCAAACCCTAGAGAGAGAAGAGTTTTAGAGAGAGGAAGCTTCATTTGGAGAAGAAGGAGTTGGATTCTCACCAAAGCTCGGGTTTTAAAGTTGTTCATCTCGTTCACGCCTACGTTGTGGTAGTATTGGTAAGTTCAAACTCCGAATTTTATTGTTTGATTTTGATATTCAAGTTAGGGTTTGAACCTAAATTGTTGAGAAACCCATTTAAACTCATGAAGTGAGTTTAGTGTTGCTAGTAATCGGGTTTATTGTTGTTCTTGGTGGATTTTGGGTTGGAAACTGACTTGGCCATGATTAGGACTTGAAATTGGGTTTAATCACTAGGTTTAGTGATTATGGAAGTGTTGGAACCCATTTAGTGTGTTTGAAAGACTAATTTTGAATTGAGTCAAAATTTGGGGTTTATGGGTGATTTTGAGAATTATAAGTGTTTAACACTTATGATTGGGTTAAATTGGCATATTAGGACCATTGTCACTAGTGTTAGTGATTATTGGTTAGTTTGGGCGCGATTTGTGTTTGTAAGTGCAATTGGTCGAATTTGCACTAAGTGTCGAATTGAATTGGTTTGTAAATCCACTCTAAGTGTGTTGTTATATTTGTGATAATGGAATAGGTATATTCCATCGACGAGTTGCGGATTATTCGGTAGCATTCATATAGGCGACAAGATGAGTGTTAATATCCTATGTGCATATGTATGTGTAGGATGGGTGCAGGTTGGGTGAAGTGATTCTCGGCTATAGAGCTCACTTCACATATAGGAGGATTTGATGGACTTATGTATAGGTCCAATTGGCACGGTTGTGCATTTTGGTTGACCGCTTGGGCGAGGTGCACACTTTGTGTGTACGATATCGCATAGTCTTGTGATATGGATAATCCCGATGGCGTGGAATTTGGTATTTGAGATGTGGTTGAGTAACATATTTATTTATGAATGGATATGTGTTGTCCTAGTTAGTGATATATGTCGTTGTACACTAACGGGTTTATGAACGGATATGTGTTGTCTGAGTTATTGATATATGTCGTTGTACACTAACGAGTTTATGAACGGATATGTGTTGTCCGAGTTAGTGATATATGTTGTTGTACACTAACAGAATTATGAACGGATATGTGTTGTCCGAGTTAGTGATATATGTCGTTGTACACTAACGGATTTATGAACGGATATGTGTTGTCCAAGTTAGTGATATATGTCGTTGTACACTAACGGTTTGTGAACGGATATAGGTTGTCGTTCCGCCAAAGAGTTAGTGATATATGTTGTTGTACACTAATGGTTGTTACGAACACCGATGGGAAATTCGAGTACCATTCCTTTGTACGATTGGTTAACTTTGGGCGGTTTACGCTTGTTATATATATATATATATATTAATGTATCGTTGTGATGTAGCTAACCCTCCGGGTGTAGCTTGATGGCGTTGTTCACATCGTCGTTGGTGAACTTACTTTATTGTGGATGTTATTAGCTTGTTGCTTAGTGTACGTATGGTATGCTTAGATTAGCTTGCCTTTATGCTTGGATGCTCCGGTATGTGTTATTTGTGTGGCGTGTCCATTTTATGCATATATATGTATGTAGTATATTCTCACTCACTAAGCTTTAGCTTACCCTCTCGTTGTTGACTTTTTTTTATAGATTTGCATGGATGCGGTGGCTCGGGTAAGCGTGGGACTAGTGGGCTCGCATAGTTGCTTTAAAAGATCTTGCTTTTGGATTGATTAGGATTGGGTAGCGTATCCCCAATCACCATGCTCGGTCTTTATTTTGTGTTAAAAATCATGTGGTTGAAAACTTGTATTTTGTACGAAAGTCGTAAAACAGCCGATGTGGGCCCGGTTGAAACAACCCGTCCTAATCCACCTGGACGAAGTCATCAACATTTGGTCCCATTGCGATGATCGACTCCAAGTAATGTCCTTAAATTGAGCAAATGCACAGCGGAAGACTTAATTCGTACCTGAGAATAAACATGCTTTAAAGTGTCAACCAAAAGGTTGGTGAGTTCATAGGTTTATCATGATAATCATTTCAATATATTAATAGACCACAAGATTTCAGTTTATATATATATGTACACTCGCAAGTGTATAAAAGTATTCTAAGTGGTTGAGCACTTGGTAACCATACTTAACATTTAATCAACGTCGCATATTCCCTTTATTATGAAATCTCACTACACCGTACCAAGTGTAGTCACTAAAACGAAGTACTGTGCAACCGTTGAATACTGGTCGTCCAGTCCGGTTGGGGTTGTCAGGCCCGATAGATCTATCAACAGGATTCGCATTTACAATACCCATGTAAATAGTAGTTACCAAGCTACAGAGAAATATGCCAGTGGTACAACTCAACGTAGAATGTATTTTTAAGTACTTGTGTCTATTTCGTAAACATTTACAAAAGCAGCGCATGTATTCTCAGCCCAAAAATATATATTGCAAAAGCAATTAAAAAGGGAGCAAATGAAACTCACCTATTATATTTTGTAGTAAAAATAAATATGGCGTCATTTAACAAAATGTAGGGTTGGCCTCGGATTCACGAACCTATATCATTTGTATATCTATTAATACATATAATCGTAATCGAACAAGTTTATATATTATTAGAGATTTAATTGTTATTTTAATTATGTTTTTCATTAATAACCTTATTAATTATATTTATTAATATTTATTAAAAAGTATTAATATAGTTATATTAAGTGTAGTAAATATAGTTTTATATAACTAATTGTTATTTGATAAAATAATATTGATAATAATAAAAGTTGTCTTATTTTACAATAATAATAATAATAGTTATTATGATAATAATATTGATAAATAATAATATTAATGTTAAAACAATACTAATGATAGTAAAAATAATAATTTTGATAAAAATGATGATTTCTCTAATAATGATAATAATAATAGTAGAAATGATATTTTTAATATAAATGAGAGTTTTTTTTTTATTAAAAAAAATACTAATAATAATATTAATAATGTTACTAATATAAATGATATTAACAATAATAATAATTAGCTTAGTAATAATAGTAAAAATAACTTTAAGTAATACTACCTTAAGAAGTGAGTTTCTAAAAAGAATTTGCCTTAGCCCGGGCTCGAACTTGAGACCTCTCGCTAACCAACACAACACCTTAACCATGTGTGCTGCTATTACTTTTCTGTTTTTATACGCAACTTAAAATATATACTCGATATATTTATGTTCCTTTTTCTTCTTGACTTACAAACCCATTTCCTCTGAAATGTCCCGTTCTTATTGACTAAAAACGTTCCATATTAATTGATTTCGTTGCGAGGTTTTGACCTCTATATGAGACGTTTTTCAAAGACTGCATTCATTTTTAAAACAAACCATAACCTTTATTTCATAGATAAAGGTTTTAAAAAACTTTACGTAGATTATCAAATAATGATAATCTAAAATATCCTGTTTACACACGACCATTACATAATGGTTTACAATACAAATATGTTACAACAAAATAAGTTTCTTGAATGCAGTTTTTACACAATATCATACAAGCATGGACTCCAAATCTCGTCCTTATTTAAGTATGCGACAGCGGAAGCTCTTAATAATCACCTGAGAATAAACATGCTTAAAACGTCAACAAAAAATGTTGGTGAGTTATAGGTTTAACCTATATATATCAAATCATAATAATAGACCACAAGATTTCATATTTCAATACACATCCCATACATAGAGATAAAAATCATTCATATGGTGAACACCTGGTAACCGACATTAACAAGATGCATATATAAGAATATCCCCATCATTCCGGGACACCCTTCGGATATGATATAAATTTCGAAGTACTAAAGCATCCAGTACTTTGGATGGGGTTTGTTAGGCCCAATAGATCTATCTTTAGGATTCGCGTCAATTAGGGTGTCTGTTCCCTAATTCATAGATTACCAGACTTAATAAAAAGGGGCATATTCGATTTCGATAATTCAACCATAGAATGTAGTTTCACGTACTTGTGTCTATTTTGTAAATCATTTATAAAACCTGCATGTATTCTCATCCCAAAAATATTAGATTTTAAAAGTGGGACTATAACTCACTTTCACAGATTTTTACTTCGTCGGGAAGTAAGACTTGGCCACTGGTTGATTCACGAACCTATAACAATATATACATATATATCAAAGTATGTTCAAAATATATTTTCAACACTTTTAATATATTTTGATGTTTTAAGTTTATTAAGTCAGCTGTCCTCGTTAGTAACCTACAACTAGTTGTCCACAGTTAGATGTACAGAAATAAATCGATAAATATTATCTTGAATCAATCCACGACCCAGTGTATACGTATCTCAGTATTGATCACAACTCAAACTATATATATTTTGGAATCAACCTCAACCCTGTATAGCTAACTCCAACATTCACATATAGAGTGTCTATGGTTGTTCCGAAATATATATAGATGTGTCGACATGATAGGTCGAAACATTGTATACGTGTCTATGGTATCTCAAGATTACATAATATACAATACAAGTTGATTAAGTTATGGTTGGAATAGATTTGTTACCAATTTTCACGTAGCTAAAATGAGAAAAATTATCAAATCTTGTTTTACCCATAACTTCTTCATTTTAAATCCGTTTTGAGTGAATCAAATTGCTATGGTTTCATATTGAACTCTATTTTATGAATCTAAACAGAAAAGTATAGGTTTATAGTCGGAAAAATAAGTTACAAGTCGTTTTTGTAAAGGTAGTCATTTCAGTCGAAAGAACGACGTCTAGATGACCATTTTAGAAAACATACTTCCACTTTGAGTTTAACCATAATTTTTGGATATAGTTTCATGTTCATAATAAAAATCATTTTCCCAGAATAACAACTTTTAAATCAAAGTTTATCATAGTTTTTAATTAACTAACCCAAAACAGCCCGCGGTGTTACTACGACGGCGTAAATCCGGTTTTACGGTGTTTTTCGTGTTTCCAGGTTTTAAATCATTAAGTTAGCATATCATATAGATATAGAACATGTGTTTAGTTGATTTTAAAAGTCAAGTTAGAAGGATTAACTTTTGTTTGCGAACAAGTTTAGAATTAACTAAACTATGTTCTAGTGATTACAAGTTTAAACCTTCGAATAAGATAGCTTTATGTGTATGAATCGAATGATGTTATGAACATCATTACTACCTTAAGTTCCTTGGATGAACCTACTGGAAAAGAGAAAAATGGATCTAGCTTCAATGGATCCTTGGATGGCTCAAAGTTCTTGAAGCAAAATCATGACACGAAAACAAGTTCAAGTAAGATCATCACTTGAAATAAGATTGTTATAGTTATAGAAATTGAACCAAAGTTTGAATATGATTATTACCTTGTATTAGAATGATAACCTACTGTAAGAAACAAAGATTTCTTGAGGTTGGATGATCACCTTACAAGATTGGAAGTGAGCTAGCAAACTTGAAAGTATTCTTGATTTTATGAAACTAGAACTTTTGGAATTTATGAAGAACACTTAGAACTTGAAGATAGAACTTGAGAGAGTTCAATTAGATGAAGAAAATTGAAGAATGAAAGTGTTTGTAGGTGTTTTTGGTCGTTGGTGTATGGATTAGATATAAAGGATATGTAATTTTGTTTTCATGTAAATAAGTCATGAATGATTACTCATATTTTTGTAATCTTATGAGATATTTCATGCTAGTTGCCAAATGATGGTTCCCACATGTGTTAGGTGACTCACATGGGCTGCTAAGAGCTGATCATTGGAGTGCATATACCAATAGTACATACATCTAAAAGCTGTGTATTGTACGAGTACGAATACGGGTGCATACGAGTAGAATTGTTGATGAAACTGAACGAGAATGTAATTGTAAGCATTTTTGTTAAGTAGAAGTATTTTGATAAGTGTATTGAAGTCTTTCAAAAGTGTATAAATACATATTAAAACGCTACATGTATATACATTTTAACTGAGTCGTTAAGTCATCGTTAGTCGTTACATGTAAGTGTTGTTTTGAAACCTTTAGGTTAACGATCTTGTTAAATGTTGTTAACCCAATGTTTATAATAACAAAAGAGATTTTAAATTATTATATTATCATGATATTATGATGTACGAATATCTCTCAATATGATATATATACATTAAATGTCGTTACAACGATAAACGTTACTTATATGTCTCGTTTCAAAATCATTAAGTTAGTAGTCTTGTTTTTACATATGTAGTTCATTGTTAATATAATTAATGATATGTTTACTTATCATAATATCATGTTAACTATATATATAACCATATATATGTCATCATATAGTTTTTTTACAAGTTTTAACGTTCGTGAATCACCGGTCAACTTGGGTGGTCAATTGTCTATATGAAACCTATTTCAATTAATCAAGTCTTAACAAGTTTGATTGCTTAACATGTTGGAAATATTTAATCATGTAAACATCAATCTCAATTAATATATATAAACATGGAAAAGTTCGGGTCACTACAGTACCTACCCGTTAAATAAATTTCGTCCCGAAATTTTAAGCTGTTGAAGGTGTTGACGAATCTTCTGGAAATAGATGCGGGTATTTCTTCTTCATCTGATCTTCACGCTCCCAGGTGAACTCAGGTCCTCTACGAGCATTCCATCGAACCTTAACAATTGGTATCTTGTTTTGCTTAAGTCTTTTAACCTCACGATCCATTATTTCGACGGGTTCTTCGATGAATTGGAGTTTTTCGTTGATTTGGATTTCATCTAACGGAATAGTGAGATCTTCTTTAGCAAAACATTTCTTCAAATTCGAGACGTGGAAAGTGTTATGTACAGCCGCGAGTTGTTGAGGTAACTCAAGTCGGTAAGCTACTGGTCCGACACTATCAATAATCTTGAATGGTCCAATATACCTTGGATTTAATTTCCCTCGTTTACCAAATCGAACAACGCCTTTCCAAGGTGAAACTTTAAGCATGACCATCTCTCCAATTTCAAATTCTATATCTTTTCTTTTAATGTCAGCGTAGCTCTTTTGTCGACTTTGGGCGGTTTTCAACCGTTGTTGAATTTACATGATCTTCTCGGTAGTTTCTTGTATAATCTCCGGACCCGTAATCTGTCTATCCCCCACCTCACTCCAACAAATCGGAGACCTGCACTTTCTACCATAAAGTGCTTCAAACGGCGCCATCTCAATGCTTGAATGGTAGCTGTTGTTGTAGGAAAATTCTGCTAACGGTAGATGTCGATCCCAACTGTTTCCGAAATCAATAACACATGCTCGTAGCATGTCTTCAAGCGTTTGTATCGTCCTTTCGCTCTGCCCATCAGTTTGTGGATGATAGGCAGTACTCATGTCTAGACGAGTTCCTAATGCTTGCTGTAATGTCTGCCAGAATCTTGAAATAAATCTGCCATCCCTATCAGAGATAATAGAGATTGGTATTCCATGTCTGGAGACGACTTCCTTCAAATACAGTCGTGCTAACTTCTCCATCTTGTCATCTTCTCTTATTGGCAGGAAGTGTGCTGATTTGGTGAGACGATCAACTATTACCCAAATAGTATCAAAACCACTTGTAGTCCTTGGCAATTTAGTGATGAAATCCATGGTAATGTTTTCCCATTTCCATTCCGGGATTTCGGGTTGTTGAAGTAGACCTGATGGTTTCTGATGCTCAGCTTTGACCTTAGAACACGTCAAACATTCTCCTACGTATTTAGCAACATCGGCTTTCATACCCGTCCACCAAAAATGTTTCTTGAGATCCTTGTACATCTTCCCCGTTCCAGGATGTATTGAGTATCTGGTTTTATGAGCTTCTCTAAGTACCATTTCTCTCATATCTCCAAATTTTGGTACCCAAATCCTTTCAGCCCTATACCGGGTTCCGTCTTCCCGAATATTAAGATGCTTCTCCGATCCTTTGGGTATTTCATCCTTTAAATTTCCCTCTTTTAAAACTCCTTGTTGCGCCTCCTTTATTTGAGTAGTAATGTTATTATGAATCATTATATTCATAGATTTTACTCGAATGGGTTCTCTATCCTTCCTGCTCAAGGCATCGGCTACCACATTTGCCTTCCCCGGGTGGTAACGAATCTCAAAATCGTAATCATTCAATAATTCAATCCACCTACGCTGCCTCATATTCAGTTGTTTCTGATTAAATATGTGTTGAAGACTTTTGTGGTCGGTATATATAATACTTTTGACCCCATATAAGTAGTGCCTCCAAGTCTTTAATGCAAAAACAACCGCGCCTAATTCCAAATCATGCGTCGTATAATTTTGTTCGTGAATCTTCAATTGTCTAGACGCATAAGCAATCACCTTCATTCGTTGCATTAATACACAACCGAGACCTTGCTTTGATGCGTCACAATAAATCACAAAATCATCATTCCCTTCAGGCAATGACAATATAGGTGCCGTAGTTAGCTTTTTCTTCAATAACTGAAACGCTTTCTCTTGTTCATCATTCCATTCAAATTTCTTCCCTTTATGCGTTAATGCAGTCAAGGGTTTTGCTATTCTGGAAAAGTCTTGGATGAACCTTCTGTAGTAACCAGCTAGTCCTAAAAACTGGCGTATGTGTTTCGGAGTTTTCGGGGTTTCCCACTTTTCAACAGTTTCTATCTTTGCCGGATCCACCTTAATACCTTCTTTGTTCACTATGTGACCGAGGAATTGAACTTCTTCCAACCAAAATGCACACTTTGAAAACTTAGCGTACAATTCTTCCTTCCTCAATACTTCTAACACCTTTCTCAAATGTTCACCGTGTTCTTGGTCATTCTTTGAGTAAATAAGTATGTCATCAATGAAAACAATGACAAACTTGTCAAGGTATGGTCCACACACTCGGTTCATAAGGTCCATGAACACAGCTGGTGCATTAGTTAAACCAAACGGCATGACCATAAACTCGTAATGACCGTAACGTGTTCTGAAAGCAGTCTTTGGAATATCATCTTCTTTCACCCGCATTTGATGATACCCGGAACGTAAGTCAATCTTTGAATAAACAGACGAGCCTTGTAGTTGATCAAATAAGTCGTCGATTCTCGGTAGTGGGTAGCGGTTCTTGATGGTAAGTTTGTTCAACTCTCGGTAGTCGATACACAACCTGAATGTACCATCTTTCTTCTTGACAAACAAAACAGGAGCTCCCCACGGTGATGTGCTTGGTCGAATGAAACCACGCTCTAAAAGTTCTTGTAATTGGCTTTGCAGTTCTTTCATCTCGCTGGGTGCGAGTCTGTAAGGAGCACGAGCTATTGGTGCAGCTCCTGGTACAAGATCTATTTGAAATTCAACGGATCGATGTGGGGGTAATCCCGGTAATTCTTTCGGAAATACATCGGGAAATTCTTTTACAATGGGAACATCATTGATGCTCTTTTCTTCAGTTTGTACTTTCTCGACGTGTGCTAGAACAGCATAGCAATCTTTTATTATTAGTTTTTGTGCTTTCAAATTACTAATAAGATGTAGCTTCGTGTTGCCCTTTTCTCCGTACACCATTAAGGGTTTTCCTTTTTCTCGTATAATGCGAATTGCATTTTTGTAACAAACGATCTCCGCTTTCACTTCTTTCAACCAGTCCATACCGATTATCACATCAAAACTCCCTAACTCTACTGGTATCAAATCAATCTTAAATGTTTCGCTAACCAGTTTAATTTCTCGATTCCGACATATATTATCTGCTGAAATTAATTTACCATTTGCTAATTCGAGTAAAAATTTACTATCCAAAGGCGTCAATGGACAACTTAATTTAGCACAAAAATCTCTACTCATATAGCTTCTATCCGCACCCGAATCAAATAAAACGTAAGCAGATTTATTGTCAATAAGAAACGTACCCGTAACAAGCTCCGGGTCTTCCTGTGCCTCTGCCGCATTAATATTGAAAACTCTTCCACGGCCTTGTCCATTCGTGTTCTCCTGGTTCGGGCAATTTCTAATAATGTGGCCCGGTTTTCCACATTTATAACAAACTACATTGGCATAACTTGCTCCGACACTACTTGCTCCGCCATTACTCGTTCCGACACCATTTGTTCCTTTCGTTCTATTAACCCCTGGTCTGTAGACCTCACACTTCGCCGCGCTATGACCATTTCTTTTACACTTGTTGCAAAATTTGGTGCAGAACCCCGAGTGATTCTTTTCACACCTTTGGCATAGCTGCTTCTGATTGTTGTTGTTGTTGCGGTTATTATTGTTGTTGGGATGATTGTTGTAGTTGCTGTTGTTGTTGTTGTTGTTGTTGTTGGGCCGTTTGTTGTAGTTGCGATTGATGTTGCGATTGTTGGGATAATTGTTGCGATTATTGTTGTAATTGCTGTTATTGTTGTATTGGTGATTCTTATCACCGTTTTCCTCCCACTTTCTTTTGACTTGCTTCACATTGGCCTCTTCAGCAGTCTGTTCTTTAATTCTTTCTTCAATTTGGTTCACGAGTTTGTGAGCCATTCTACATGCCTGTTGTATGGAGGCGGGCTCGTGTGAACTTATATCTTCTTGGATTCTTTCCGGTAATCCTTTCACAAACGCGTCGATCTTCTCTTCCTCATCTTCGAATGCTCCCGGACATAATAGGCACAATTCTGTGAATCGTCTTTCGTACGTGGTAATATCAAATCCTTGGGTTCGTAACCCTCTAAGTTCTGTCTTGAGCTTATTGACCTCGGTTCTGGGACGGTACTTCTCGTTCATTAAGTGCTTGAATGCTGACCACGGTAGTGCGTACGCATCATCTTGTCCCACTTGCTCTAGATAGGTATTCCACCATGTTAACGCAGAACCTGTGAAGGTATGCGTAGCGTACTTCACTTTGTCCTCTTCAGTACACTTACTTATGGCAAACACCGATTCAACCTTCTCGGTCCACCGTTTCAATCCGATCGGTCCTTCGGTTCCATCAAATTCCAAAGGTTTGCAGGCAGTGAATTCTTTGTAGGTGCATCCTACACGATTTCCTGTACTGCTAGATCCAAGGTTATTGTTGGTATGTAGCGCAGCCTGTACTGCGGCTATGTTTGAAGCTAGAAAAGTACGGAATTCCTCTTCATTCATATTCACGGTGTGTCGAGTAGTCGGTGCCATTTCCTTCAAAATAGTTAAATGGAACAAGTTAATCATACAGAATATTAAGAGTAGTTAATAGTATTTCGTAGCATAATATGAACTCATTTATAAAAGCTTTTTCTTCATATTAGCGTTTTATAAGTTTAAATTCGGGTAGTACCTACCCGTTAAGTTCATACTTAGTAGCTAATATACAATTCAACTACTACAATTCTATATGAAAAACTGATTATAATAATATTTCGCGTTCAAACTTTTATACAATATTTTACAAACTTACAATACCGCTTATTTTACATAAAGCATGAAATATAGCACACAATAACTTTGATACAAGATAGTTGTGAAGACAATTATAGCTAGTACACAAGTCGTTCAGCAAAGGCAATAAAGACACGTAATTCATACGTCCAGAAACAAGTCATGCATTCTGGTTTTACTAGGACTACTTCCCATCCTTGGTCTTGTGCAACATAACCGTTATGGCCGTTGATAAGACAGCGTGTTGTAACGTCATCAAAGGGACGAGGGTTACGTAATGTCCAACAGTCCCGTAATAATCTAAAAACCTCATTTCTTACCCCAATTACCGACTCCGTCACTTGTGGAAACGTTTTGTTTAATAGTTGTAGCCCGATGTTCTTGTTCTCACTTTGGTGAGAAGCGAACATTACTAATCCGTAAGCATAACATGCTTCTTTATGTTGCACGTTAGCCGCTTTTTCTAAATCACGAAGTCCAATATTCGGATATATTGAGTCAAAATAATTTCTTAACCCGTTGCGTAAAATAGCATTTGGGTTCCCCGCAATATATGCGTCAAAGTAAACACATCGTAACTTATGGGTTTCCCAATGTGATATCCCCCATCTTTCAAACGAAAGTCTCTTATAAACCAAGACATTCTTGGAACGTTCTTCGAATGTCTTACAAACTGATCTCGCCTTAAATAGTTGTGCCGAGGAATTCTGGCCGACTCTAGACAAGATTTCATCAATCATGTCTCCGGGTAGGTCTCTTAAAATATTGGGTTGTCTATCCATTTTGTGTTTTTAAACTGTAAAATAGACAAGAGTTAGATTCATAAAAAAATACTTATTAATACAAGCAATTTTTACATATATCATAAAGCATAAGAACACTATATTCCATATATTACACCACACGAATACAACTATCTTATTCCGACTCGCTCGTTTCTTCTTCTTCGGTTTTCGTTCGTTTTGCCAAGTTTCTAGGGATATATGATGTTCCCCTAATACGAGCCGTCGTTGTCCACATTGGTTTAGAAAAACCTGGTGGTTTAGAGGTTCCCGGGTCATTGTTACAACTTAAGGACTTCGGGGGTTGACGATACATATAAAGTTCATCGGGGTTGGAATTAGATTTCTCTATTTTTATGCCCTTTCCCTTATTATTTTCTTTTGCCTTTTTAAATTCAGTTGGGGTAATTTCTATAACATCATCGGAATTCTCGTCGGAATCCGATTCATCGGAGAATTGGTAATCCTCCCAATATTTTGCTTCCTTGGCGGAAACACCATTGACCATAATTAACCTTGGTCGGTTGGTTGAGATTCTTCTTCCGGTTCCGATTCTTCTTCCGGTTCCGACTCTTCTTCCGGTTCCTCTTCGGGAACTTGTGAATCAGTCCACAAATCATTCCAATTTACATTTGACTCTTCATTATTATTAGGTGAGTCAATGGGACTTGTTCTAGAGGTAGACATCTATCACATAATATCAAACACGTTAAGAGATTAATATATCACATAATATTCATATGTTAAAAATATATAGTTTCCAACAAAAATGTTAAGCAATCATTTTTAAAGAAAACACGGTCGAAGTCCAGACTCACTAATGCATCCTAACAAACTCGATAAGACACACTAATGCAAATTTTCTGGTTCTCTAAGACCAACGCTCGGATACCAACTGAAATGTCCCGTTCTTATTGACTAAAAACGTTCCATATTAATTGATTTCGTTGCGAGGTTTTGACCTCTATATGAGACGTTTTTCAAAGACTGCATTCATTTTTAAAACAAACCATAACCTTTATTTCATAGATAAAGGTTTTAAAAAACTTTACGTAGATTATCAAATAATGATAATCTAAAATATCCTGTTTACACACGACCATTACATAATGGTTTACAATACAAATATGTTACAACAAAATAAGTTTCTTGAATGCAGTTTTTACACAATATCATACAAGCATGGACTCCAAATCTCGTCCTTATTTAAGTATGCGACAGCGGAAGCTCTTAATAATCACCTGAGAATAAACATGCTTAAAACGTCAACAAAAAATGTTGGTGAGTTATAGGTTTAACCTATATATATCAAATCATAATAATAGACCACAAGATTTCATATTTCAATACACATCCCATACATAGAGATAAAAATCATTCATATGGTGAACACCTGGTAACCGACATTAACAAGATGCATATATAAGAATATCCCCATCATTCCGGGACACCCTTCGGATATGATATAAATTTCGAAGTACTAAAGCATCCAGTACTTTGGATGGGGTTTGTTAGGCCCAATAGATCTATCTTTAGGATTCGCGTCAATTAGGGTGTCTGTTCCCTAATTCATAGATTACCAGACTTAATAAAAAGGGGCATATTCGATTTCGATAATTCAACCATAGAATGTAGTTTCACGTACTTGTGTCTATTTTGTAAATCATTTATAAAACCTGCATGTATTCTCATCCCAAAAATATTAGATTTTAAAAGTGGGACTATAACTCACTTTCACAGATTTTTACTTCGTCGGGAAGTAAGACTTGGCCACTGGTTGATTCACGAACCTATAACAATATATACATATATATCAAAGTATGTTCAAAATATATTTTCAACACTTTTAATATATTTTGATGTTTTAAGTTTATTAAGTCAGCTGTCCTCGTTAGTAACCTACAACTAGTTGTCCACAGTTAGATGTACAGAAATAAATCGATAAATATTATCTTGAATCAATCCACGACCCAGTGTATACGTATCTCAGTATTGATCACAACTCAAACTATATATATTTTGGAATCAACCTCAACCCTGTATAGCTAACTCCAACATTCACATATAGAGTGTCTATGGTTGTTCCGAAATATATATAGATGTGTCGACATGATAGGTCGAAACATTGTATACGTGTCTATGGTATCTCAAGATTACATAATATACAATACAAGTTGATTAAGTTATGGTTGGAATAGATTTGTTACCAATTTTCACGTAGCTAAAATGAGAAAAATTATCAAATCTTGTTTTACCCATAACTTCTTCATTTTAAATCCGTTTTGAGTGAATCAAATTGCTATGGTTTCATATTGAACTCTATTTTATGAATCTAAACAGAAAAGTATAGGTTTATAGTCGGAAAAATAAGTTACAAGTCGTTTTTGTAAAGGTAGTCATTTCAGTCGAAAGAACGACGTCTAGATGACCATTTTAGAAAACATACTTCCACTTTGAGTTTAACCATAATTTTTGGATATAGTTTCATGTTCATAATAAAAATCATTTTCCCAGAATAACAACTTTTAAATCAAAGTTTATCATAGTTTTTAATTAACTAACCCAAAACAGCCCGCGGTGTTACTACGACGGCGTAAATCCGGTTTTACGGTGTTTTTCGTGTTTCCAGGTTTTAAATCATTAAGTTAGCATATCATATAGATATAGAACATGTGTTTAGTTGATTTTAAAAGTCAAGTTAGAAGGATTAACTTTTGTTTGCGAACAAGTTTAGAATTAACTAAACTATGTTCTAGTGATTACAAGTTTAAACCTTCGAATAAGATAGCTTTATATGTATGAATCGAATGATGTTATGAACATCATTACTACCTTAAGTTCCTTGGATGAACCTACTGGAAAAGAGAAAAATGGATCTAGCTTCAATGGATCCTTGGATGGCTCAAAGTTCTTGAAGCAAAATCATGACACGAAAACAAGTTCAAGTAAGATCATCACTTGAAATAAGATTGTTATAGTTATAGAAATTGAACCAAAGTTTGAATATGATTATTACCTTGTATTAGAATGATAACCTACTGTAAGAAACAAAGATTTCTTGAGGTTGGATGATCACCTTACAAGATTGGAAGTGAGCTAGCAAACTTGAAAGTATTCTTGATTTTATGAAACTAGAACTTTTGGAATTTATGAAGAACACTTAGAACTTGAAGATAGAACTTGAGAGAGTTCAATTAGATGAAGAAAATTGAAGAATGAAAGTGTTTGTAGGTGTTTTTGGTCGTTGGTGTATGGATTAGATATAAAGGATATGTAATTTTGTTTTCATGTAAATAAGTCATGAATGATTACTCATATTTTTGTAATCTTATGAGATATTTCATGCTAGTTGCCAAATGATGGTTCCCACATGTGTTAGGTGACTCACATGGGCTGCTAAGAGCTGATCATTGGAGTGCATATACCAATAGTACATACATCTAAAAGCTGTGTATTGTACGAGTACGAATACGGGTGCATACGAGTAGAATTGTTGATGAAACTGAACGAGAATGTAATTGTAAGCATTTTTGTTAAGTAGAAGTATTTTGATAAGTGTATTTAAGTCTTTCAAAAGTGTATAAATACATATTAAAACGCTACATGTATATACATTTTAACTGAGTCGTTAAGTCATCGTTAGTCGTTACATGTAAGTGTTGTTTTGAAACCTTTAGGTTAACGATCTTGTTAAATGTTGTTAACCCAATGTTTATAATAACAAAAGAGATTTTAAATTATTATATTATCATGATATTATGATGTACGAATATCTCTCAATATGATATATATACATTAAATGTCGTTACAACGATAAACGTTACTTATATGTCTCGTTTCAAAATCATTAAGTTAGTAGTCTTGTTTTTACATATGTAGTTCATTGTTAATATAATTAATGATATGTTTACTTATCATAATATCATGTTAACTATATATATAACCATATATATGTCATCATATAGTTTTTTTACAAGTTTTAACGTTCGTGAATCACCGGTCAACTTGGGTGGTCAATTGTCTATATGAAACCTATTTCAATTAATCAAGTCTTAACAAGTTTGATTGCTTAACATGTTGGAAATATTTAATCATGTAAACATCAATCTCAATTAATATATATAAACATGGAAAAGTTCGGGTCACTACATCCTCCTCATAATCTAATCCGATTTATTATGTATCATCGGCCCAACTACAAAAACGGCCCAACAGCAGATTTAACTGATTTCGGCCCAATAAATAGCCCAATTCAGTAACAGGCTAATTGATTCCACGATTACCAACAAAAAAATATTCGATGTCTGGTAAAGTCACAAGGCAGGAGTCGACAAACACACAAGGGTATCGGTTTATATAAAAAAAAATGAAACGAGATTAGGTTTGAGAAGTGGGGAATCCCTCGATTATTATATCATCATATAGTATATCATCATCGAGGCCATCATCATCACTTTATAATCATCATATCATTATCGTGAATCATCTTTTCATCATATCACATCATTATACGCTAAACATCACCGTCTGCATTTATTTCGATCATCACCTCTCACCATTAGTCATCGAACAAAACAAGCATAACAGCACACAATACCAAATTACTCGACCAACTAAAGTTAAATCCACAAAGTATATTAAGTGTCGGTGCCTTTATCTTTTTAAAAGGAACTTGTGGGGTTCGGTGCAATCAATATCAAATGCTTTATGTATATTAATGTAATCCAAGATTACCTCACGTATTCATTGTCGGCCATAATTCAAAAACAACTAATTCATTTGTTTAGACTTGGTTTAATCCGTAAATAAAGGGGAGGTGGGGTTCGGTTAGTTGGAAAGTAGCAACACATCCATCATTTCAAAAGCTTTGTGAATTCAATAAAAATATGAGTGGGGTTCGAGCAATTTAATAAACAGAAAGGCAAATATAAACACAACAATCATTTATTCTATTTTTCATTTCATTCCTAACAGAACCCAAAACAAGAATGTGGGTGCAGTCGATCAAGAGAAATAAGTGAAGGGTGTTGTGTTTAAGTTGATGGAAACGTGATAAGAAGAAAGGTGGTAATGATTGTTATGGTTGATACCCGAAGATCAGGACAGAAACGAAAAGAAAAAAAAATATCTATGTGGTAATGGTTTTAGGGTGGTGGTGATGATGTGGTACTTGTTTAGTTACAAGACGGTAGTAGCAATTACGATTGAATTGCAGCAGCAGGCGAATAGCATAGGTGGGTAATGATGACGTTTTTAAGTGGTGGTTTAATCGAGTTTAGTCTTGGGTTAATGAAGAAAATAAAAGAAGGAGGAGCAGAGATATATATGGTGATTATGGTGGTGATGAGTTTCATCACCTTGCAACTACTGAAGGTGGTAGGGTGGTCTTAAGGTGGTGATCTACGGCTCTATTAATAATGATGAGTGATCGAATAGTTAGCAAAGATGTTGGGTGATCCATCATAGAAGAAAGGGAACAAAATGATAGTAGTATTTTAACAAGCCAAAGTGGTTCTTGATGGTTTCTCTTCGGCTAAAAACTGCAGCAACTCACGATGATGATGATCATTGGTGGTGTGGTTCACGGTTAGCAATAGAAAACCACAAGTATGTTTGACAAGGGTTTAATGGAGTGATCGATGTTGATGATTATGAGCAAGGTGGTTAATTTGAGCTTGTAGATGGAAAATGAGAATGTTTTAATTGATATCTTTTCTGTTTAAATCGAAAGATAAAATTGATAATTGATAATGATTTGAGGAGAGGTCAATTGAGTTCTTAATAATGTGTGAATGATCAGTTGATTTAGGACAGATTATTCGTGCTTAGAAAGAGTTCAGAGGAAAAAAATAAAAATACAAAAAAAAGTTGATCACGATGGTTAACCAGTTTTGATGGTATTAGAATTTGAATTCGATTTCTAAACTAGATTAGAGACAGATCTAAAAATCAAAAACAGTTTGATTATAACTTTCAACTGATTCGTACAATCTACTTCCTTAATTTATGGCTTATGTAATACAGTCTTAATAATTTATAAATATAATAATAATCATTTATAATAATAATAGTTATTAATAATAATAATTATAATAATATCTAATAATATTATTTATATTAATTATAATAACTAAAATTATAATTTTTTTTTTTACTATTAATTATGATATTAACAATGATAATAAATTTAATATTGCTATGATAGATCAAATACATCGAATTCCATATTTATTCATTATATTATAATAATTTTAATACTACTTATATTAATGAATTACTGATTAATAATATTAATAACAATATTTTAACTTGTATTATTAATTATGTCATATAATATATTATATATTAACTTTTATTTATAGATTATATATATATAGATATATACTTATATATATACACACTTATTTATTTATATATATATATATATATATATATATATATATATATATATATATATATATATATATATATTTGTAACTAATTGTTCGTGAATCGTTGAAAATAGTCGAAGCGTAATTGCATATATGGAATAGTTCAAAAAAAAAAAAAAAATTTTAAGACTCAACATTATAGACTTTACTTATCGTGTAGGAAACATATAAAGATTAAGTTTAAATTTGGTCGGAAATTTCCGGGTCGTCACAGTACCTACCCGTTAAAGAAATTTCGTCCCGAAATTTGAGTGTGGTAGTCATGACTAACAATAAAAATGTTTTCATGACAATATAAGTTGATAAATAGAGTTTTATTACCATAAGGATAAAATAATTCGAGTATTCGAAGAGTACAAATGAAGCTATCACAAAAGCGTGGAATGAGTAAATGCAGGTTCGACTTAACCAGTGACATAGTCATAGTTGATTTTCGAAATTTAAGGGATTTAAGAAAATCTTTGAAATCTGGATAAGAACTAATTTCCTCGGGATTGAGGAAATTAAAATCTCTTTAATTTAATGCGATCACCTGTCTCGATTGCTTTGTCTGGTATCTCCACTATAAATGAACTTCTTCTGTTCCATTATTTTCACCACTCCTATACTAAATTTCCATTTTCAAAAGATTTTTGAAATTGCTTAATCCAGTTCTGATTCTTGTCCTTATCTTTACTATCACAACAATCCTTCTCCTTTTCCAACTACCACCGGAGGAATCTGTTTTCTTCAATTTCGCTCTTGAGGTTATAATATTTTTAATTCTCCCGTGTCTTTATGTTGCGATAAACATTGACATACATGGTTTGTAATTTATGTGTTGTTATCGGCTTTATATCCTCCCTTATATTTCGAAGCTCTATGCTTTTGTTTTCTCTTCCCGACTTCAAGTCAAGCGAATAATGGTCCAGAATTCGTAGATATAGGGTTTTGAATGATTATAATGTTCTAAGCAGAAAAGAACGTGATAGCACGATTTGATTTTTAAATTTATCAACATCACGGAAGATAGAACTATCAAGAATATATTTTCTTGATATGTTCGGAAGTTAAGTAGAATGAAAGAGTTGTGTAACATGGCACATGATGATGGTATGATCTACTGTGAACCCTCATCACGTTTCATTAGAAACTCAGCATGACTTACTGTAATATAATCACGTTGGCCAAGCGTCATTATATTATATTAACCCATGCTTCAATTCCCAACACTTCTCCACAATACATTCATAATTTATATTCAGATTTTTACAGAAGTTTCCAATATAATGGAATACATAAAATACGAAGAGGTAGATAATTTCGGGCAAGAATATTTATGAAAATATCCTCAGAAATATCAAAGATATTTATGATGATATTTTGGAATTTCTAAATTCGAGAGTTGATGAAGAAAAATTTTCCGCAAGATTTTAACACGACTTCGGAGCAAGATATTCTCTAAAGATTTCATTAGATCCAGAATTATTTGGGTTCTTTGAATATAGGGTATGTTACTTGTATTTCTCCTTGGTTTCCTTTATGGTTAGCCCAATCTGTTTTTTTTCAGTACCACATATTTTCTATCGAGCGTTCTCAACACTCCATTCTTTTATCATCACCTTTGGCCATTAAGACCATTTACTACATGCTGCTTCGTCAGCATTTTCAAAGTTAACGGATCTGGATCATTGGTTATCAAATTGAGGTGTTTTCAGGAGAATTGTGTTTTTAGATGATTAAATGTTGATGATTATATGGTGGAATATAAAAGGTTCTCTGGTAACAATACATGAGCATGCAGATATATCAAGATTATAATAAGGTTGTTTCGAACAAAAAGTTGAAGTTGTCTTGATGGAGCTGTGACAAAATTGGCTATTAAAAAAAAACTGCAAAGTTATTTTGGGTAATAATAACACTAAAGGAATTAGCACAGCTATGTGTTAAATGTTTACTCAGTTCCGAGTATTTTCAGGTGCATAACTATATGCATCAATCTTTTCCTTTCGTAGATGAAGTGTGGTTGGTTCCTCCTCTCGATTGAGGTGTTTTCAAGAATCATGAAAGGTTTGAACGCAGAATGCAATCGTCAAGATACAAATGAGGTTTAAGATGAAATCAAGTGGCAAACTTGAAGAAATGTTTAGTTTCATATGTTATAATCAATATTTTAATTTATTTTAATTGTCCAAAGTTAGCAGTCCAATAGTCCAATTGTCCAATAGTCCAATATATTCATATATAATTTAATATATAATATTTGAATTAAATAATACGTATCGTGACCCGTGTACCGATCTCAGTATTGATCACAACTCAAACCATATATATATTTTGGAATCAACCTCAACCCTGTATAGTCAACTCCAACATTCACATATAGAGTGTCTATGGTTGTTCCGAAACATATATATAGATGGGTCGATATGATAGGTCGAAACCTTATATACGTGTCCCGTTATTTAAAGTGCGTAAAATAAATAGAGAAATTAAATGACGATAAATAAAATTGCGAGAATGTAAATTGCGATAATTAAATTGCGATAAATAAAATGTAACCAGTTAGCTAGGAACGGTTAGCTAGGAACAGTTAGCGTGGATTCTTAACAATATTTCAATTAGTTAGTTCGTTTGTTTCTAACAAATTTTACTTTGTCCGATGTTTTCTTCATTATGCCACTTGTTGGATTCTGATAGATCAAAATCCAAATATGAAATTGGATGAAAATGGTTATTCTGTGGTGAACGGATACGTATATCGGTGGTTGTAAGTAGGATAGTGAATGACTGTTGAATCAGATTTGAAGAATGTACAGTGTAACTTATTAATGTGAAATCTAAATATTTCTCAGGTATTACCTACCCGTTAAAATATTTTCACCATTATCAGTTTGTACAAAAGAATTTTTAATTACAATCCTTATGAAAATATACTTACATATATATTTTCTTCAGATGTAATCATAGATTCAATGAGATAATAAAATATTAATCTCATTTGATTTACCGTTATAACTAGAATACATAATCTCTAAAACATTAGAGATTACATAATCACCATGAAGAACGAAGATAATTGATGTAGAACAATACGTAGAACGATGAATGTACTCGAGGTACTGAATGGGATGTTAAGGCGTGTGTTGTTGTGGTTTGTGTTGTTGCTGATGGTACAGTTGATGCCGTTGACGTTGTTGAAGCTGATACATTTTGCACCATATTTTCCAAGTTTATTTTTCGAGCGCGAAATTTGTTGACTTCTTCTATTATTTCGGGATGATTGTCGGTTGGAACGAGAGAATGAATAAGGTTTAGAATTTTAGATAGAATATAATCTTGACGAGATATTCGGGAAATGAGAGAGAAAATAGTATTACGAACAGATTCACCGGTAAGTGCTTCAGGTTCTTTACCGAGGAGACAATAAGGTGGATGGAAGGGATCACCTCCTTCTTATCTCCAGTGATTAAGTAGGCTACGAACCCATCAGATGAATTGGGGATGACTGATTCGTTGATCCATTCCAGTTGCATTGTCTTCAGAGCTTGAGTGGAAATCCATATCAGAATCCGAGGGACTTGAACTAGTGGTGAGTTCCATTTCGTACGATTAGATAAAGGGTTTTCGATGTGAAATGGATTTCGGATGTCAGATGATATTCTATCTACATAGAATACCTGTACGTAATACAGAAGATCCCGTAGATTACGAAGGAAATTAAGGAAACGTGTCAGACAAAGTCTAATGTGATGGGATATGAATTCGTCTGTACACTATCTATGCAATAATTGCAATAAGACGTGCCGAGACTGAAAGTAGATATTTTTTTTTTTTTGACAAATGGTGGTAAGCAAAAACTTTTAACATGCAGACCAGGTTCAAGTCTAGACTCATTAATATAACCTAACAACTACTAGGTCGAAGTCCAGACTCATTAATGTATCCTAACAACTCCTAGTTAGACACACCAATGCAAGACCTGGTTCGCTAAGACCACCGCTCTGATACCAACTGAAACAACCCGTCCTAATCCACCTGGACGAAGTCATCAACATTTGGTCCCATTGCGATGATCGACTCCAAGTAATGTCCTTAAATTGAGCAAATGCACAGAGGAAGACTTAATTCGTACCTGAGAATAAACATGCTTTAAAGTGTCAACCAAAAGGTTGGTGAGTTCATAGGTTTATCATGATAATCATTTCAATATATTAATAGACCACAAGATTTCAGTTTATATATATATGTACACTCGCAAGTGTATAAAAGTATTCTAAGTGGTTGAGCACTTGGTAACCATACTTAACATTTAATCAACGTCGCATATTCCCTTTATTATGAAATCTCACTACACCGTACCAATTGTAGTCACTAAAACGAAGTACTGTGCAACCGTTGAATACTGGTCGTCCAGTCCGGTTGGGGTTGTCAGGCCCGATAGATCTATCAACAGGATTCGCGTTTACAATACCCATGTAAATAGTAGTTACCAAGCTACAGGGAAATATGCCAGTGGTACAACTCAACGTAGAATGTATTTTTAAGTACTTGTGTCTATTTCGTAAACATTTACAAAAGCAGCGCATGTATTCTCAGCCCAAAAATATATATTGCAAAATCAATTAAAAAGGGAGCAAATGAAACTCACCTATTATATTTTGTAGTAAAAATACATATGGCGTCATTTAACAAAATGTAGGGTTGGCCTCGGATTCACGAACCTATATCATTTATATATCTATTAATACATATAATCGTAATCGAACAAGTTTATATATTATTAGAGATTTAATTGTTATTTTAATTATGTTTTTCATTAATAACCTTATTAATTATATTTATTAATATTTATTAAAAAGTATTAATATAGTTATATTAAGCGTAGTAAATATAGTTTTATATAACTAATTGTTATTTGATAAAATAATATTGATAATAATAAAAGTTGTCTTATTTTACAATAATAATAATAATAGTTATTATGATAATAATATTGATAAATAATAATATTAATGTCAAAACAATACTAATGATAGTAAAAATAATAATTTTGATAAAAATGATGATTTCTCTAATAATGATAATAATAATAGTAGAAATGATATTTTTAATATAAATGAGAGTTTTTTTTTATCAAAAAAATACTAATAATAATATTAATAATGTTACTAATATAAATGATATTAACAATAATAATAATTAGCTTAGTAATAATAGTAAAAATAACTTTAAGTAATACTACCTTAAGAAGTGAGTTTCTAAAAAGAATTTGCCTTAGCCCGGGCTCGAACTTGAGACCTCTCGCTAACCAACACAACACCTTAACCATGTGTGCTGCTATTACTTTTCTGTTTTTATACGCAACTTAAAATATATACTCGATATATTTATGTTCCTTTTTCTTCTTGACTTACAAACCCATTTCCTCCTCATAATCTAATCCGATTTATTATGTATCATCGGCCCAACTACAAAAAACGGCCCAACAGCAGATTTAACTGATTTTGGCCCAATAAATAGCCCAATTCAGTAACAGGCTAATTGATTCCACGATTACCAACAAAAAAATATTCGATGTCCGGTAAAGTCACAAGGCAGGAGTCGACAAACACACAAGGGTATCGGTTTATATAAAAAAAATGAAACGAGATTAGGTTTGAGAAGTGGGGAATCCCTCGATTATTATATCATCATACAGTATATCATCATCGAGGCCATCATCATCACTTTATGATCATCATATCATTATCGTGAATCTTCTTTTCATCATATAACATCATTATACGCTAAACATCACCGTCTGCATTTATTTCGATCATCACCTCTCACCATTAGTCATCAAACAAAACAAGCATAACAGCACACAATACCAAATTACTCGACCAACTAAAGTTAAATCCACAAAGTATATGAAGTGTCGGTGCCTTTATCTTTTTAAAAGGAACTTGTGGGGTTCGGTGCAATCAATATCAAATGCTTTATGTATATTAATGTAATCCAAGATTACCTCATGTATTCATTGTTGGCCATAATTCAAAAACAACTAATTCATTTGTTTAGACTTGGTTTAATCCGTAAATAAAGGGGAGGTGGGGTTCGGTTAGTTGGAAAGTAGCAACACATCCATCATTTCAAAAGCTTTGTGAATTCAATAAAAATATGAGTGGGGTTCGAGCAATTTAATAAACAGAAAGGCAAATATAAACACAACAATCATTTATTCTATTTTTCATTTCATTCCTAACAGAACCCAAAACAAGAATGTGGGTGCATTCGATCAAGAGAAATAAGTGAAGGGTGTTGTGTTTAAGTTGATGGAAACGAGATAAGAAGAAAGGTGGTAATGATTGTTATGGTTGATACCCGAAGATCAGGACAGAAATGAAAAGAAAAAAAAAATATCTATGTGGTAATGGTTTTAGGGTGGTGGTGATGATGTGGTTCTTGTTTAGTTACAAGACGGTAGTAGCAATTACGATTGAATTGCAGCAGCAGGCGAATAGCATAGGTGGGTAATGATGACGTTTTTAAGTGGTGGTTTAATCGAGTTTAGTCTTGGGTTAACGAAGAAAATAAAAGAAGGAGGAGCAGAGATATATATGGTGATTATGGTGGTGATGAGTTTCATCACCTTGCAACTACCGAAGGTGGTGGGGTGGTCTTAAGGTGGTGATCTACGGCTCTATCAATAATGATGAGTGATCGAATAGTTAGCAAAGATGTTGGGTGATCCATCATAGAAGAAAGGGAACAAAATGATAGTAGTATTTTAACGAGCCAAAGTGGTTCTTGATGGTTTCTCTTCGGTTAAAAACTACAGCAACTCACGATGATGATGATCATTGGTGGTGTGTGTAACGACCCGAAAATTTCCGACCAAATTTAAACCCTAGTCTCTATATGTTTCCGACACAATAAGCAAAAACCCTAATATTGAGTCTAGAAAGTTTGAAATCTATATTCGGATAATCAGTTACCCTTTGTCCATGCCTGATGATTCACGAACAATTATTTGTAAATAGTTATGTGTATATATATGTATAAATAATAATTGGTAATTAATAATAATTGGTATTATTATTTATTAATAAGAGAATTATTATTAAGATACTTATTAATATTAATTTTAATGAAATACAGATATATATCACATATATTATGAATTCTGTTTCTGATTGAACTATATATCATTTTCTGTCTAGGTTACAAACAAAAACAGTAAGAGATCGACTTCAGATTTTTTTTTATTATTTCTTTCTCTATCTGCTTTATAACTCTGTTGTTTGATAGTCTTTGGATCGAATAAACTATCCATACATCATGATATACATAGCAGTAGATGAAATCAGGTGAAAAGCAATTACTCAACAACCACACTTTGTTACTATGACCATCATCATAATTTATCTCTCGTTTTCTTGATTACCAACCCAATATCTTAAACCCATTGAACAGACCACCCAATTGAATCTTCACACAACTAGTTTTCAGTTTAATCTAGTATTAAGATTGAACTAACTATCTATCTGTTTTCTTGTTCTCGCGATATGAACCTTGTACGGACAAACTAATGCAACAACTGCTATTCGTTTTCTGTTTCTTGCTGAAGTCCAAAAACCCAACACCAACACACTCTCTTCCCTTTTAATGTTTTCGGTCATATATAAGCAAGACTAGAACTCAAGATCAAATTCAAATACACCTGCAAACGAAACCACTAAAAACTTATTTTTGCTGCTGCTGTTGTCGGCTGAACCACACCCATGCCCACAAACCTACTACCATTTCTCTTTCTGTTAAAAACCGTCACCTTCCACACACCATCACAAACCACCGGATATCTACAACCACATCACTACCACCGTAGCTCCACCTCTTTCTTCTTTCTATTTAAAATTCACTTGAAACAACCATGAATAAACCACCTCACCATCTCTTTCGATAGCTATCTCACTTTTCTTCTCTCTCATCAATCCTTGTTTGAACCCAACCACACCATAAACCTTTATGATACCGAACCACTGCAGCTGTTGTGGCTTCTGTTTCCTATCCGAACACCTCACCCAAACAACCACCTACGATCAACCAAAACCACCAACACAACCGTCGCTAACTATAACTTTATTTCTGTGTTCTAATTGATTAAGACCACCACCAATTCAACACAATTGCCGCTGCTATATTGGTACCTCTTTTCTGTTATATACTCGATACACCATCCTCTTTCATCACCAACTGTCGACCACCATTTGTAGATCATAACCATTCTCATCAAAATCCATTGAATCAAACCAACACCCATTATTTTTCTTCTATTTTCGTTGTCAAGAACAAGCCACCACCTTCACCTTCGAAGAAAAACCACCTGCAACCACTAGACCATCAACCATCGTGAATCTCTTCCACCACAATCACCACCCTTAAATGGTTGCTGAATCCATGCTTCTGTGCTGCTATTCTTCAGCCATTAAACCGCCATCACAAACCCACTGTTATTGTTATGTTTTGTTGGAACAAAACGATGATGATGGTTATACTTAACAGCGAATGATGATGATTATGAATGAGATAGGTCTATGACTTTATGCTCCTGGTTAAAACCGACGGCCCCCACCCACTAATTTTTCTGTCGACATCTATAATTCACAAGGGTATACACTATTGGGCCAAGAATTAATTATGGTTATGTATTATTTAGAATATGGGCCGTAAACCTTGATCCATAAAGACCCAATCTATTGTCGGGCCATAATAAAACTAGTATGACGGGCAGTATGTTGAAAAATGATAATGATGATAAAAGAATGATGATGAATGATGCCGTTAAAAAAAAAAGATGAATGTATGATATATGATTATGGAACTATAATTCGTGATACATAATAATGATAATATAATATCATGATGATAGATGATGATGACAAGTTAAGTAAATATGGGGAGTTAAGCAAAATAGAAAAGAAAGGATGGTGGGATGGTTTGAGGGTGTTATGGGGGAAACTAGAGGTCACGGGTTCAAACCCTGTTTGGTGTGTTTATTTTTAGAACAAGCTCTTGAGGTAGTTATTACAAAAACTTTATTTATTATCATCATTTCATTATTATTATTTATTATTGTTATTATTATTATAATTATTATTATTATGATTATTATTTTTATTAATTATCATTATTTTTAATATTATTATTATCATTATTAAAGATTATTATTATAAATATTATTTTACAAATAAAAGATAATTATATAAAAATATAATTATTACATATACATAAGTATATCAAAATTACTATTTCCATATATCATATTAAAATAATATATATAGATATATATATATAACATTTGAAATAATAAATACATATATAAATTAATTTGATTACCATTATATTAATATACATGATTGAATAATAGGTTCGTGAATCCGAGGCCAACCTTAAACTTGATCAATGATGTTATATGTATTTTTACTACAAAATACAGTATGGTGAGTATATAGTCCCTTTTAAACTCTAAATATTTTGGGATGAGAATACATGCATTTTATGATTTACGATATGGACACAAGTGATTAAAAATATATATTCTACGTTGAGTTGTACCACTGGCATACTTCCCTATAGCTTGGTAACTGTTATTTACAGCGGTATTGTAAACGCGAATCCTGTTGATAGATCTATCGGGCCTGACAACCCCAACCGGACTGGACGACCAGTATTCAACGGTTGCACAGTACTTCGTTTCGTGACTACACTTGGTACGGTGTAGTAAGATTTCATAATAAAGGGAATATGCGACGTGATTAAATGTTAAGTATGGTTACCAAGTGCTCAACCACTTAGAATATTTTTATTAAAATGTTTACATATGAAATCTTGTGGTCCATAGTTATAACGCTGCTAGCATCAAACCTATATATCTCACCAACTTTATGTTGACTTTTTAAAGCATGTTTATTCTCAGGTACGAATTAAGTCTTCCGCTGTGCATTAGCTCATACTAAGGACCTTACTTGGAGTCGATCATCGCAATGGAACCGGATGTTGTTGATTTCGTCCAGGGGGATATGGACGGGTCGTCACAGATGGTATCAGAGCATTGGTCTTAGTGAACCAGGTCTTGCATTAGTGTGTCTGACTAGTAGTTGCTAGGATACATTAGTGAGTCTGGACTTTGACCGTGTCTACATATTAAAAGTTTTGCTTATCATATCTCGTCGGAAATCATCTGCTCATCATCCTTAGGAAATTACCTGCTTATCATTCTTTAGTCTAGATACGTCTTACTGCATTTAGTGCATCGATAGTGTATAGACAAAAATTCATATCTTAGCGCATCTGTAGACTTGCTTGTCATATGCCGTAAGTTCCTCGGTAGGCTACGAAATCTTTAGTATTATAGATATTCTATGAAGTTAGAATATCATCCTATATTCGAAAATCATTTCAAATCAAAGATCCCTTTGAAATTGCCTTCTTGGCAATGAACCTGAAAGCACTTACCGGCGAACCTGTTCGAGAAATCATTTACCCTCTCATTTCTAGAGTATCCCGTCACGATTATATATTATCCTATATTTCGAATTGTACTCAACCACTCGTCTCAACCGTCAATCATTCCGTAGTACTAGAAGAAGTTAACAAACTACGCGCTCGTGTGACGACTTCAGAGGACCTGGTGCGAAGGTTACGAATACCAGTAGCAGCACCAGCAGCATAATCAGTACCACCATTATCGACGTCGACAGTACCCTTATCATCCCTAAACCATAACCGCGCCGTAACTCTCAACATCACAATCTGTACCTCGAATATCAACATCACACGCCTCAACATTACCATCTGTATTTAGAGTATGATCTTCGTTCTACATATCGTTCTACATCGATTAATTTCATTCTACGTATTGTTCTACCTCATTTACCTTCGTTCGACATGGCAATTATGTAATCTCTAATGTCTTAGAGATCATGTAATCAAGTGCCAACAATAAATCAAATGAGTATAATATTCTATTGACTCATTAAATTCATAATTACATCCGAAGAAAATATATATGCAAGTATATTTTCATAAAGATAGTAATTAAAAATTCCTTCGTACAAACTATTAATGATGAAAATATTTTAACGGGTGGGTAGTACCCGAGGAATATTTAGAATTCACATTAATAAGTTACCCTGTACATTCTTCGAATCTGATTCAACGATCATTCACTATCCGATATACGTATCCGTTCACCATAGTATAACCATTTCTATTCAAATTTTATATTTGAATTTTGACCTATCATAATCCAACAAGTGGCATAACGAAGAAAACATTGGACAAAAATAAAAAGTGTTAGAAACAAACGAATTAATTAATTGAAATTGTGATAGGATTACACGCTAACTGTTCCGGCTAACTGTTCCCAGCTAACTGATTACATTTTATCGCAATTTACATTATCGCAATTTACATTCTTGCAATTTTATTCATCGTCATTTTTATTCTGTTATTTATATTTACGCACTTTAAATAACGGGACACGTATACAAGGTTTCGACTTATCATATCGACCCATCTATATATATATTTCGGAACAACCGTAGACACTCTATATGTGAAGGTGGGAGTTGGCTATACAGGGTTGGAGTTGATTCCAAAATATATATATGGTTTGAGTTGTGATCGACACTGAGACCGGTACACGGGTCACGATACGTATTAATTTATTCGAATATTATATATTTAATTTATATATGAATTTATTGGACCATTGGACAATCGGATTATTAGACTGCTAACTTTGGACAATTAAAATGAATTAAAATGTTATTTATAACATATGAAACTAAACAATTCTTCAAGTTTGCCACTTGATTTCATTCTAAACCTCATTTGTACCTCGACAATTACAATTCGCGTTCAAACCTTTCATAATTCTTGAAAACATTTCGATCAAGAGAATGAACCAACCGCACCTCATCTCTGGAAGAAAAGATTCTTGCATATAAATATGCCCTTGAAAACTCTCGGAGACTGAGTCAACGTTTAACACGCAGCAGTGTTAATTCCATTAGTGTTACCCAAAATAACTTTGCAATTCCTTTCCAAATTAGCCAATTTTGTCACAGCTCCAGCAAGTTAACTTCGACTTTTCAGTAAGACCAGTCTTATTATAACCTCGATATATACACCTTGTCCTTGCGCCGTCGTTATCGGAAAACCTTTTTACTACCATAAGAGTTTAATCAACTAAAAACACAATTCGCCCGAAAACATCTCGGATTGATAACCGACGATTCAGATATGGCTGCATTAAATGCAGAGGAAACAGTAAAATTGTAGATGGCCTAAATGGCCAAAAGTTTAATGATAAAGCAGGGAGTGATAGGAACGTTCGATAGAAAATTTGGTACTGGAAAATGGATTGAGCTAACCGTCAAGGAAAACAAAGAACAAATACAAAGACTGAACCTGCCCTCAAAGAATCCAAATGATTCAGTACCTGCTGAAACCGTTAGTAAGAACCCTACCCCTTATTCTAGACCTTCTCAAAAGATATTCTTCATCATCATCTTATCTTAGATATTATAAGATATCTTCAAATCTTCCGTTATACATATTCTCCATATTTCTGGAGATATTTTCACAACTATTCTTATCTGGGATCCTTTATCTCTCCGTAATATCTGCGTTACAACATAAAAGAAACTGTGTTAGTTTCTATATTCTGAAATCTTCAAATTTAAAATATGAATGTTTTGAAGTAGTGTTGGGAACTGATACATGAATTAGTATAATATAATGAAACTTGATCAACTTCATTATATTACAGTAAGTCATGTTAAGTTTCTAATGGAATGTGATGATTCACAGTACCGTCATCATGTGTCATGCTACATGGCTCATACATTCTATTTAATCTTTAAACCTATCAGGAACATATTGTCTTGATAGTTCTATCTTTTCCAGGGTATTCTGGAAATTTAACGAATCAAAATCATGCCAATACCCTTTCTTCTTAGAACATTAGCTATGTTCATTCCAAATCTCATACCTACGAATTCCGGACCATTGCTCGCTTGACTCAAGGACGGGAAGAAGAAACGAAGGGACAAAGCCCCAAAATAGAAATTGGGATATAAATCGCAGCAAAAAGAAGAGAGTATTACTTATGAATGACAATGATTATAGAAAACAGAAACAAGAGCATCAAAGTATAAGGGGAGATACCACACTCAACAACCACCCAGGATTTACAAACCATGTATATCAATGCCGATAGATAAATAAAGACATGGGAGAACTAGAAGCACTATCAACGCAAGAATATAGTAGAAGTAAATAGATTCTTCTGGTAGTAGATGAAAAAGAAGGACGACAGATGTGAAAATTAAAAATATATCAAGGATTAGAATAGGATGGAGCATATTGGCAAATATCTTTAAATAAGAATTAAGGAGAAAGAGTAGAAGATGTGGGATATGGAAATAAGGGAACGAAGGAGGTAGTTTTATAAGTAAAATATCCGACAAAGAAATCAAAACCGATTTGCCGCATTAAATCAAAGAAGATCCTGAGCGCCGAGGAATCAAATCTTCTTACGCAAGATTTTCTTAAAATTCCTTAAATCCCGGAAGTTAATAGTAATTACGTTATCGATTGAAACAAATATATTTAATTACTCATTTCGCTCTTTTGTGATAGCTTCACTCGTACGCTTCACATGATCGAATCGTTTTATCAATATCTCTTAATAATGATAAAACTTCATTATTACCTCATATTTGTCATGAAAACATTCCTATTGTTATTTATGACAACCTCTATCAAATTTCGAGGATGAAATTTTTTTAACGGGTGGATACTGTAACGACCCGAAAATTTCCGACCAAATTTAAACCCTAATCTCTATATGTTTCCGACACAATAAGCAAAAACCCTAATATTGAGTCTAGAAAGTTTGAAATCTATATTCAGATAATCAGTTACCCTTTGTCCATGCCTGATGATTCACGAACAATTATTTGTAAATAGTTATGTGTATATATATGTATAAATAATAATTGGTAATTAATAATAATTGGTATTATTATTTATTAATAAGAGAATTATTATTAAGATACTTATTAATATTAATTTTAATGAAATACAGATATATATCACATATATTATGAATTCTGTTTCTGATTGAACTATATATCATTTTCTGTCTAGGTTACAAACAAAAACAGTAAGAGATCGACTTCAGATTTTTTTTATTATTTCTTTCTCTATCTGCTTTATAACTCTGTTGTTTGATAGTCTTTGGATCGAATAAACTGTCCATACATCATGATATACATAGCAGTCGATGAAATCAGGTGAAAAGCAATTACTCAACAACCACACTTTGTTACTATGACCATCATCATAATTTATCTCTCGTTTTCTTGATTACCAACCCAATATCTTAAACCCATTGAACAGACCACCCAATTGAATCTTCACACAACTAGTTTTCAGTTTAATCTAGTATTAAGATTGAACTAACTATCTATCTGTTTTCTTGTTCTCGCGATATGAACCTTGTACGGACAAACTAATGCAACAACTGCTATTCGTTTTCTGTTTCTTGCTGAAGTCCAAAAACCCAACACCAACACACTCTCTTCCCTTTTAATGTTTTCGGTCATATATAAGCAAGACTAGAACTCAAGATCAAATTCAAATACACCTGCAAACGAAACCACTAAAAACTTATTTTTGCTGCTGCTGTTGTCGGCTGAACCACACCCATGCCCACAAACCTACTACCATTTCTCTTTCTGTTAAAAACCGTCACCTTCCACACACCATCACAAACCACCGGATATCTACAACCACATCACTACCACCGTAGCTCCACCTCTTTCTTCTTTCTATTTAAAATTCACTTGAAACAACCATGAATAAACCACCTCACCATCTCTTTCGATAGCTATCTCACTTTTCTTCTCTCTCATCAATCCTTGTTTGAACCCAACCACACCATAAACCTTTATGATACCGAACCACTGCAGCTGTTGTGGCTTCTGTTTCCTATCCGAACACCTCACCCAAACAACCACCTACGATCAACCAAAACCACCAACACAACCGTCGCTAACTATAACTTTATTTCTGTGTTCTAATTGATTAAGACCACCACCAATTCAACACAATTGCCGCTGCTATATTGGTACCTCTTTTCTGTTATATACTCGATACACCATCCTCTTTCATCACCAACTGTCGACCACCATTTGTAGATCATAACCATTCTCATCAAAATCCATTGAATCAAACCAACACCCATTATTTTTCTTCTATTTTCGTTGTCAAGAACAAGCCACCACCTTCACCTTCGAAGAAAAACCACCTGCAACCACTAGACCATCAACCATCGTGAATCTCTTCCACCACAATCACCACCCTTAAATGGTTGCTGAATCCATGCTTCTGTGCTGCTATTCTTCAGCCATTAAACCGCCATCACAAACCCACTGTTATTGTTATGTTTTGTTGGAACAAAACGATGATGATGGTTATACTTAACAGCGAATGATGATGATTATGAATGAGATAGGTCTATGACTTTATGCTCCTGGTTAAAACCGACGGCCCCCACCCACTAATTTTTCTGTCGACATCTATAATTCACAAGGGTATACACTATTGGGCCAAGAATTAATTATGGTTATGTATTATTTAGAATATGGGCCGTAAACCTTGATCCATAAAGACCCAATCTATTGCCGGGCCATAATAAAACTAGTATGACGGGCAGTATGTTGAAAAATGATAATGATGATAAAAGAATGATGATGAATGATGCCGTTAAAAAAAAAGATGAATGTATGATATATGATTATGGAACTATAATTCGTGATACATAATAATGATAATATAATATCATGATGATAGATGATGATGACGGGTTAAGTAAATATGGGGAGTTAAGCAAAATAGAAAAGAAAGGATGGTGGGATGGTTTGAGGGTGTTATGGGGGAAACTAGAGGTCACGGGTTCAAACCCTGTTTGGTGTGTTTATTTTTAGAACAAGCTCTTGAGGTAGTTATTACAAAAACTTTATTTATTATCATCATTTCATTATTATTATTTATTATTGTTATTATTATTATAATTATTATTATTATGATTATTATTTTTATTAATTATCATTATTTTTAATATTATTATTATCATTATTAAAGATTATTATTATAAATATTATTTTACAAATAAAAGATAATTATATAAAAATATAATTATTACATATACATAAGTATATCAAAATTACTATTTCCATATATCATATTAAAATAATATATATAGATATATATATATAACATTTGAAATAATAAATACATATATAAATTAATTTGATTACCATTATATTAATATACATGATTGAATAATAGGTTCGTGAATCCGAGGCCAACCTTAAACTTGATCAATGATGTTATATGTATTTTTACTACAAAATACAGTATGGTGAGTATATAGTCCCTTTTAAACTCTAAATATTTTGGGATGAGAATACATGCATTTTATGATTTACGATATGGACACAAGTGATTAAAAATATATATTCTACGTTGAGTTGTACCACTGGCATACTTCCCTATAGCTTGGTAACTGTTATTTACAGCGGTATTGTAAACGCGAATCCTGTTGATAGATCTATCGGGCCTGACAACCCCAACCGGACTGGACGACCAGTATTCAACAGTTGCACAGTACTTCGTTTCGTGACTACACTTGGTACGGTGTAGTAAGATTTCATAATAAAGGGAATATGCGACGTGATTAAATGTTAAGTATGGTTACCAAGTGCTCAACCACTTAGAATATTTTTATTAAAATGTTTACATATGAAATCTTGTGGTCCATAGTTATAACGCTGCTAGCATCAAACCTATATATCTCACCAACTTTATGTTGACTTTTTAAAGCATGTTTATTCTCAGGTACGAATTAAGTCTTCCGCTGTGCATTAGCTCATACTAAGGACCTTACTTGGAGTCGATCATCGCAATGGAACCGGATGTTGTTGATTTCGTCCAGGGGGATATGGACGGGTCGTCACAGTGTGGTTCACGGTTAGCAATAGAAAACCACAAGTATGTTTGACAAGGGTTTAATGGAGTGATCGATGTTGATGGTTATGAGCAAGGTGGTTAATTTGAGCTTGTAGATGGAAAATGAGAATGTTTTAATTGATATCTTTTCTGTTTAAATTGAAAGATAAAATTGATAAATGATAATGATTTGAGGAGAGGTCAATTGAGTTCTTAATAATGTGTGAATGATCAGTTGAATTAGGACAGATTATTCGTGCTTAGAAAGAGTTCAGAGGAAAAAAATAAAAATACAAAAAAAAGTTGATCACGATGGTTAACCAATTTTGATGGTATTAGAATTTGAATTCAATTTCTAAACTAGATTAGAGACAGATCCAAAAATCAAAAACAGTTTGATTATAAATTTCAACTGATTCGTACAATCTACTTCCTTAATTTATGGCTTATGTAATACAGTCTTAATAATTTATAAATATAATAATAATCATTTATAATAATAATAGTTATTAATAATAATAATTATAATAATATCTAATAATATTATTTATATTAATTATAATAACTAAAATTATAATTTTTTTTACTATTAATTATGATATTAACAATGATAATAAATTTAATATTGCTATGATAGATCAAATACATCGAATTCCATATTTATTCATTATATTATAATAATTTTAATACTACTTATATTAATGAATTACTGATTAATAATATTAATAACAATATTTTAACTTGTATTATTAATTATGTCATATAATATATTATATATTAACTTTTATTTATAGATTATATATATATGGATATATACTTATATATATACACACTTATTTATTTATATATATATATTTATTTGTAACTAATTGTTCGTGAATCGTCGAAAATAGTCGAAGGGTAATTGCATATATGGAATAGTTCAAAATTTTTTTTTTTAAGACTCAACATTACAGACTTTACTTATCGTGTAGGAAACATATAAAGATTAAGTTTAAATTTGGTTGGAAATTTCCGGGTTGTCACACCGGTCTCGTAAAACTCATTTTATTATTGGAACGTGTTAGTTTTAACTAATATAAAATGTTGTGAAAAGCGTTTCGTCTAAAAGTGTCGGGAAGTGGGAGATCTTTAACGGGAAAATGGAAATTTTGGACAGCGGGCTGCCAGGCCTTATGCGCGCCGCGCACACAAGGTGGTGCGCGCCGCGCACCTATACTGAATAAAAAACAAATTTTATGTTGCATATTCGGTTGGATAATGGTTTGGGTTGTTACAAGTGGTATCAGAGCATGGTCTAAGGGATTTAGGTGACTTGAGATGGGTGCCTAGACTTAGACTTTTGTGTGTGCTTAAATGGTTGCGGGACTTGTAGGATTATGGGTCGGAACAGGTTTTAGTTAGTGCCTTGTTTGTAGGTGAACTAACGTTTATATTAACTCACATACATGACATTCTTAACTTATCTTTTCACTTTTCCATAATAACAAACATTATCATACACACATCATTTCCCTAAATACACAATTTCTCTAGTTTATCTCTTACGAACATGAACTTGTAATTCTTTCAAGTATTTCATCAAACATTTGATGTGCATAAACCCATTTCATCTACTAGCAACCTTAAACCATCATACATCAAAATATCATTACTTGCAAAAATATCAACAATTCACACATAAACTTTCTTCTTTACAAATTGACTAAATCTTATGAACATCTTCATTGAGGCATTTCATCAAACACCTAGTGTGCATGACTTGATTCTAGACTATAAGTATCACCAAATTCATTGTATTCATATCATACACTCAATTAGCAAGTTCATACATGAACTTACATCCAACATCAATTAAAAATTCATTTTTAATCATACAAATGTGCACACTCATAACATACAACAACTTAAAAGCTTGAGATTCATCTAAAACACCCAATTCTAGTGATACTTAGACATAAAAGTTCATACCTTGTCTTTAGGGATCTAAGAACCCTAATTGTGCACAATGGAGAAGAAATTGGGAGATTGCAACTTGCTACAATGAATAAGGCACACTCATAACATACAACAACTTAAAAGCTTGAGATTCATCTAAAACACCCAATTCTAGTGATACTTAGACATAAAAGTTCATACCTTGTCTTTAGGGATCTAAGAACCCTAATTGTGCACAATGGAGAAGAAATTGGGAGATTTCATAAATTTTCACTTGCATGTACAAAATTCTTTCAATTGAAGGTTTCTTCTTCTCTTCTTGATTGGGTCGCCACTCACACACACACACACAAACACACACACACCCCTTCTGTGTTTTAATTTTGCAACTGATCACAAAAATTCAGCATTTTACATCTTTTAATTAATTTAACTTTGCCTTATTTGCACTTTCTACCCTCCCCACCAAAACCATATTATGGGAGGTCCTAAAATTAACTTGCATCACTAGTCCCTCTCAACTTAACTAACAAACTTTAAATATTATCCACTTATATTAAACAAAATAATACCAACAATATATAAATATCAATTTTAAATTACATAAAATATTACCTTAAATAATTGGGACGTTACAACTCTCCCCCCGTTGGATTATTCGCGTCCTCGCGAACCATTCTTGGTGCAACGATGGATAATACTTCATAAGCCATTCCTCGGGTTCCCACTTACATTCGGAACCCTTTCTAAATTGCCATAATACTTTCAACAATGTCACCGACTTATTTCTTAATTGCTTAATCTTTTGATCCAAAATCTTTATTGGCTTTTCCGCATATCTTAACTTATCGTCAACCTCAATCTCATTTAATGGAACATATGTTGATTCATCTGCCAAACACTTTCTTAATTGTGACACATGAAACGTGTCATGTATGTTACTCAATTCATCGGGTAAGGCCAAACGGTAAGCTACCTTCCCGACTTTCGCAACTATCCCAAATGGTCCCACAAATCTTGGACCCAATTTTCCCCTTTTTCTAAAACGAATTATACCCTTCCACGGGGAAACTTTAAGCATTACCTTATCACCCCACTTGAAATTCTATCGGCTTCCTTCTTTTATCTGCATATGACTTTTGTCGATCTTGTGCCGCTTTCATTCTTTCACGAATTTGATCTATCATTTCGGTAGTTTGTTGCTCTACTTCCGTGCTTCCTAATTCCCTTTGACCCACTTCACCCCAACATATTGGGGTTCTACACTTTCTCCCATACAACATCTTATAAGGTGCCATTTCTATGGTAGAATGATAACTAATGTTGTACAAAAATTCTACTAAAGGTAGGTGAGTATCCCAACTACCACCAAAATCGATGATACACGCCCTTAACATATCCTCTAGAGTTTGGATGGTTCGTGATGTGTGCAGAGGTGTATACGAAATAGTTATATTTTTATTGCGAAATACTATTAAATACGATACAATTTTACACAAGTTATTTATTTATTTATAGAGTGGAAATACCTAAACCTTTCTACAACACTTATAGGCAGTGTACCTAATCGTACACTAGTTTACCGATGGTTTTAATATATATATATATATATATATATATATATATATATATATATATATATATATATATATATATATATATATATATATATATATATAATTTTAAGAATTAATTATATATTATATTATATTCATGTGCATAGTTGACTTGTAATTTTTAGTCCGTTGCGTCGCGCGTTGAGAGTTGACTCTGGTCCCAGTTTCGGATTTTCGAACGTCTTTTCGTACTATTTAATATCTTGTACTTTGCGTTTCGCGGCTCGTACTCTTGTAATTTCTAGACGTTTCTTATCAAAAATTGGAACCACTTTGATTGTACTTTGTACTTTTTAGCTTTTTGGTCATTTGCGTCTTCAATTCGTCGAATCTGTCTTTTATCTTCACCTTTTATTTTTTAAACGAATATCACTTGTAAATAGAACAATTGCGACTAAAAGCTTGTCTTTCTTGAGGGATAATGCTATGAAATATATGTTCGTTTTTAGCATTATCAAATATTCCCATACTTGAGCGTTGCTTGTCCTCAAGCAATATAGTCTTGAAATAAAAATACTAGAATCACTTCTTTATTCTTCACACTTTGTACATCAGTGATTTCTATACGGTGGTATGAACAATGATAGTAAAGTTGTGGTTTACAGTCCCACATGACTATAAAAATTTAGATCCTTTAGGAAATTGGATCTTTATGAAAATATTTGATCTTTTGAAAATTCATTCTAGCTTTTACCCAAGATAAGTTTTCCAGAATAACCCTTCACTGGTGTTTGTGAAATTGTTTTTGTGGGTTTAGTGGGTTTCAGATTTGAAAATTTTAGCTTAAAACTTGCGGTTTTGTGTCACCCACTTACTAACCTTGTATTAGGAAAGCAACACGTCCAGTATACTTGCTCCGTATATTACCTTTCGGTAAACTACCGTCCGGTTGTAAAGGAAAGCGTTGAACAAGCAACTGTTAAGGCAATGTCCCGTGACATGCTTTTGATTATGGTCTATAACGTGTCGGATGCAATTACTATCCTTTGTAGGAGCAATAGTAAAGATCACCCTATAATTTTTTGGTCTGGCACAAGGTCCTGTCTTCGACCATGCTATGCAACCACCGTTCTTACGGTTGACACCCGATTTGGTTCAGGTGACCTAATGAATTCCAGATGAATTCCTAGGATTTTACGTTCAATGGTAATGAACGCATTAAAAATGGGTTTTCAGAAAACAAATCGGTTTGTAATTTGATCAAAATATTTTCTCGTTCAAGCTCGAGTTTAGATATCATCGAATTCCATGAGTTTGTAATTCTCAATCTTTAAAAGTCAATCTCAAGGATTGAGTAATATCAGTCTTAAAAGCTGATTTTTGATCTTTAAGGAGATTATCCTTTCTGGGGATCTGATTCATTAGTCTTATACGCTAATTTGCATGGTGCCCCCCATTGTACGAGACAGATCCTCTCATGGTTAGGATAAGTCTGACCACTTGGCGACCCTGTTTGATGCTGAGGTCCGTGGATTTCCAGCTGATTTTCGAGAAAACTTTTCAAGGTTTTTCGTAGACTCTACAACTAGTCTGGACGACAACTTCCTGACCTAAATCAAGAAGCGCGTGTCTTTTTCTCGGAAGACTTTACTTCCTTTTAATGATGGAATTGATTCATCGTGTAGATCCATCTTTCTTTCAAATATATTACAATTTTCCGGGTAAAACAGTTAATTTTGTCCAAAATAAAAGTATCTTCAATTATTTGTACAAAAATATGTGACATATGTTCTAAATAACTTGGTAAATTTTTCCCACACTTGGCTTTTATTTTCCTTTCTTTGCCTTTTTATTTTCCTCTATTTCATTTTAAATTAATTCTAACATTTTGGGTTGTTTCTCAATTTATGTCCTTTCCAAGGTAACAATAATTTCGGTGTTAACACCTAGTTTTATCGTTCATAAATATGTATAAACATAATTTTGAGTTCATTTATTTGAAAATTTTGAAAAATTTTACTAGAATTGGGTAGTCAGTATATAAGACTAGGGCTGTTCTTTATTATCAGAGAGCACTAAATTCTAATACAACTACTGCGTTACTAGTATTTTTAATGGTAACCAAGTGTATAAGTCAAAAATTTTAAAAATCCGAAAGAATTTAACCCCTTCCCACACTTAAGATCTTGCAATGCCCTCATTTGCAAGAAATCAGTAACAATTTTAAATTATTGAGGGTGAGTAGCGTAGAAAAATGATTAAATTTTACCAAAGTTTCCAAACATATTGGCGTTTGTTTGTTGAATTATAAATGGTGCACATCATTTGTTCATTCCGTCTTGTTGTTACATCACATTTGTTTTTCGTTTTTTCGTCAAAATTAGTAGCTTTTGCTGAGCTTAATGCCAGTCTTTGAAAGTTAGCTGTTTTACCCTGTTGTGTACATAAGATAAACTACAAACATACAAATAATAACATGCATGGTAATTTGAAATGGGACTTAACATCCCACTTTCAAATCAAATATGAAATATTAGTACAACATAATAAAAATGTTAAAACTTACATAAAAGTATTATAATATTATATGTTTTAAACATAAGTAAATAAAAATAATAAAGATAAAAATCACCAACGGGAACTATATCAATCTGGATAGGGGTTCCAGTTCATATCGTCAGGCGAGTTCCACGGTTGGTTATAGGTGTACGGATAGGCCTGGTTGGGGTCGTAGAGAGTAAATGGTGGTCGCATATTGGGCTGGTGTGGAGGATAGTAAGCAGGTCGGGTTGGTACGTAGTTATTTGGTACCTGAGGTGATAGCTGGCTCATGATCTGATGCTGATGATAGTGCCATCTATCATACTGTCGTTGCCTAGAATGCTCGTATACATTCTCGGCGTGCCACTGCTCGAACTGACTAAATCTAGCCTCGTTTGTCATTTCTACCTCATCTATACACTGATAAAATTCAGTCATAGCCTCCCTAATGACATCCCTAATGTCATCCGGTTCCTCCATTTCCTCATCTGAACCTCTCTCTACCTGTGGATGACGACCATCATATGGTACTGCCTGATTGCGTATGCTCTTTAATACATTTGCACCCTGATAGACCTTCAATCCTAAAGTGTCAACCTATTCCCTACACACCATCAGTGGACCCCCTTGATCCTTATCTACACCCAAATACTCTCCAATGAAAGTAACAAAAATACCTCCTCCTATTATTCCCCCATCATGTATTCCTGCCACCATTTTGGACAGATAAAAACCAACACAGTAGGGGATATTAACAAAGCTTCTAGGGTTTCGAATACACTTAAGGTAAAATAAATCGTGTTAGGTCATCTTCTCATTGTTTTTACCTCTTTGTGTAATCGAATTAGCTAAAAATCTATGTATAATACGTAGCTCTGCTTTGTTAATATCTAAATAGGAGAGTCTTCCTCCCAGCGTAAAAATATTATAATTTGACATACGCCTCCAGACGGCGTCCGCGTCAAAATTCCTATCTACCCGCTCCCCATGGTAAAAGAAATTTGTACAATCAGGTAGTAGTAATTCACCAGGAGTGTAAATCTGTAAAGCCCTGGCCATGTCCAGCATGGACATCCTGTATATCCTACGACCAAGTAAAAATCTAAGAAAACTTCTATCATCTAACCTAACTACATTCGCATTAAGTGATATAGTACTCACAAGCTCAACACACCATTTGTTATATACAGGCCTACGAATGGTGAATAAACGTTTCCAATCGGGAAAAGAAGAGCTGTCATACCTTTGGATCAGATGCTGTCTAACTGAGTTAACTAGTTGGACCCTTTCTAAAGGTTCCCAATCGATTACCCTCGGTAGTTCTACATTTTCCGAAACCAGTTTAAATTTGTTACTTTGGTACGTCGGGTAATCTCTCCAACTTCGATCAAATCTCAAATTGGGATGCAACTGTTCTTCATGAATCGTTGGGTGTTCTATTATTGGATGAATCGGAAATTGAGGCATTAACATATTCTTGTTGCGGGTCATAATATGGTACGTGTTGATCAGGTTGTTGTTGTTGTTGTTCCTGTTCATATTGCATTTCTGGTTCAGGTTCCGGAGCAGGTTGCCTAGATGATGATGATGCACCATCACTATCGGTATATTTCTGCAAAACACATTAAACACAAAATTTGTGCATCCAAATATGCATTAGTGTTAGCAAAATAACAACTTGAAACAATTACAATAACATGTTCCATCAAAATTAAACTTCTACATATTTTCACAATTTTAACAATTCTACACTTTTTCAAATAAGCATATATGAAAATGTTTATAAAGTTCATAAGCATTCAACTCAAATAACATGTTAAAGTAACCATTACTAGCAATTAAACAAGTTTCAAATGGCATTTACATCAAATTAATCAAATTCATGAATTTTAGACTTGAAAAGTCTACTTTAATTCTCAAAAATCATGTTTAGGATCAAAGTTTGGATCATTTAGCTACCTAAACATGTTACACTACTTAATTTAGCAATAATTCATGACAAAAATCGGCCATAACCTGTTTATATCAAAAAGCTCCAAATTGCTCAAGAACACAAACCCTAGATTTCTAAAATTTTTGAAGATTTTGGCTTCAAATCATGTTAAATAGCATCAATCTAGGTAATACATGCATAATATACTAACAATTTAACTCTAATTACACTAGAAATTAACAAAATTAAATTAGGTAAAAATTAGCTCAAGAACACTAAAACTAAAAATTTAAAGAGTTTAGGGGTGAAATCTTTACCTTTCTTGAAAAACTTCTTAACAAATTCATGATTAGAGCGGATTATAGCAAGAAATATAGTTGAATTTGGTGAAAAATTGATGATTTTTGGGGTGTTTTTGGAGTATGTTCGTGTGTTGTGTGTGTGGTATTGTGAAGAGCAGAACACTCGACTGACTTTATGATCTGCCCATTTTTTTGGCCTCATGCGACCGCATGAGATTTAAGAGGAAACCCCATGCGATCGCATGGGGTCTGTTTTTTTTTTATTTTATAAAAACCTTATACTTTTAAAACAAATAATTAATTTTATTTAAAATTTTGTTTCTTTTAGAATGAGGGCGTTTTGGATCGTTGTCCTAGTCCGTCTATCTTTAATTAAATATAATGACTTAAATATAATGATTTAAAAAGTTTACAATATTAATTTAATATTTATATATTAATTTTAAAAAAACAAGGTAAAAATTAAAATTAAAAATCTTTTTGGTCTTTTATCCCACTTTAATTAATCAAATATTATCACAAATATACGCCCCTCTTTTCTGTAATGTAATTTTGGTTCCATAACCTAGTTTTACGCATGACGAATTTTTAAAATATTTTGGGTTGATTAATTAAAGATATTTATACCTTAAGAATAAACGGTAAATTTCGCAGTGATGTAATAAATTTTTGTATGATATCAATAATTTCGGTTTCGCATACCTAATTTTATTGAATACCAATTTAATACTTTATAGCGAACGATTCAGCGGTTATTATCAAAAGGTTAAAAGCAATAAAAATAAAAATAAAAACTGTACATACTTACCTATGAGAAAAAAAAATTCTCAGAGACCTGCTTTAGCCGACTCATAGGAGAGTCGTGAGATTTGGTTTTCCATAGCTACATAAGCGTAACCTCGATTCTTTAATATCTTTTCTTCTAAACATATAAACGGCCCTTCTCTGCATAGAGTAACAAATTCGGTATTTGAATATGTTTGATTGTTTGAATATTTACCTTCGTGTGACCATTTTCCGCATTTATGACATCTTTCAAGGTGTCGTGCTCTTCTTTTTGTTGTGGATTTTGATTTTCCTTTACCAAAATGTATCTTATGATGATCTTTCCTGAGTTCTTTCCTTACTTCGTCACATCTGCCTCTTATTACTGACACTAGGTCACTCGGGAGTGTGTCATTATTACGTTTAGTAATCAAAGCGTGTAGCATTAGACCATGGTTCAAATCAAAGGAATTCTTTATCTCGTAAAACCTAAAAAAAATAAAAATTCAGAATGGAGGGAGAAGACTAGTTCTTTAGGGTCTGCTAGGAAAAGACTATTCGGATTCCATTCTCGAGAACTACACGAAAACAGAATATCTAACTCTAACAAAAACATATATTACCCTTAAAAAGACTTGATTCTCCCCACACTTAGTTAGCTGTGGTGTTGAAATTGTGATTAACTTCATTGTCAACTTCCATCGGACCATGTATGTAATGTTTAACTCTGTGACCATTAACTTTAAATTCAATCCCATTTGAATTTATTAACTCTATTGTTCCATATGGAAAAACTCTTTTGACTATGAATGGTCCATACCATCTTGATTTCAATTTTCCAGGAAATAGCTTGAATCGTGAATTGAAAAGAAGAACTATGTCTCCTTCTTTAAATTCTTTTGAACTTCTGATTCTTTTATCATGCCATTTCTTCGTTCTTGCTTTATAGATTAACGAATTTTCGTATGCTTCATGTCTTAATTCTTCTAATTCGTTTAATTGACTTAACCGTAGACGTCCGGCTTCATGTAAATCAAGATTACATGTCTTCAAAGCCCAAAATACTTTGTGCTCAATTTCTACTGGAAGATGACATGCTTTTCCATAAACGAGTCTAAAAGGTGTGGTTCCAATTGGAGTTTTGTAGGCTGTTCTAAAAGCCCAGAGTGCATCCTCCAATTTCATGGACCATTCCTTCGGATTTGATCCTATGGTTTTCTCTAGAATACGTTTTAATGCTCGGTTGGTATTTTCAACTTGTCCACTTGTTTGTGGATGATAAGCGGTTGAGATTTTATGAGTTACTCCATATCTTTTGAGAACTTTCTCAAGTTGATTATTACAAAAATGAGTACCCCGATCACTTATTAAAGCTTTCGGTGTTCCGAACCTAGCAAAAAGACGTTTTAAGAAGTTGACTACAACTCGTGCATCGTTAGTTGGGAGAGCTTATGCTTCCGCCCATTTAGATACATAATCAATGGCAACGAGAATGTAGAGATTATTATGAGATTTTGGAAATGGACCCATAAAGTCAATACCCCAAACGTCAAATACTTCACATACTTGAATGACATTTTGTGGCATTTCATCACGTTGACTTATTTTTTCGGCCCTTTGACATGCATCACAGGATTTGCAAAGAAGGTGTGCGTCTTTGAAAATTGTAGGTCAATAGAATCCAGCGTCGTAGACTTGTCTTGCTGTAAGTTGAGGCCCATAATGCCCTCCTGTTGGTCCTGTGTGACAATGGTTTAAGATTTGATTGGCTTCATCTCCGAATACACATCGGCGTATTATTCCATCGGGACAACTTTTAAACAAATGTGGATCTTCCCAGAAATAGTGTTTTATATCACTAAAGAATTTCTTTCGTTTTTGGTACGACAAACCCTTTTTCAAGGAATCCACATACTAAGTAGTTTGCATAGTCTGCAAACCATGGAATTTCACTATAATTTATCTTCAATAGATATTCATCAGGAAAGTTATCTTGTATGGCCGATTCATTTAGAACTTCTAATTCAGGATTTTCAAGACGAGAAAGATGATCAGCTGCGAGATTTTCTGCTCCCTTTTTGTCTCGGATTTCAATATCGAACTCTTTTAAGAGTAAGATCCAACGGATTAATCATGGTTTGGCATCTTGTTTCGAAAATAGGTATCTAAGAGTAGAATGGTCGGTATAGACCACCGTTTTAGCTAGAACGAGATATGAATGAAATTTGTCAAAAGCAAAGACAATGGCAAGGAGTTCTTTTTCAGTAGTTGTGTAATTTGTTTGTGCTCCTTGTAACCTCTTACTAGCATAATAAATAGGTTGAAATTATTTTTCAATCCTTTATCCTAAAACGGCTCCCATTGCAAAATCACTTGCATCGCACATGAGTTCAAATGGTAGATTCCAAATTGGTGTTATCATGATCAGCGCATTAGTGAGTTTTTCTTTAAGAATATTAAAAGATTTGATGCATTCATCTGAAAAGATGAATGGAACATCCTTTTCTAGGAGTTTATTCATAGGAGTGGCAATTTTAGAAAAATCTTTTATGAAACGTCGGTAAAAATCGGCATGCCCTAGAAAACTCCTAACTCCTCTAACATTTGTGGGATGTGAAAGTTTAGGAATTACATCTACTTTAGCTCTATCCACTTCTATTCCTTCCTTTGAAATTTTATGACCAAGAACGATGCCTTCTTTAACCATGAAATGACATTTCTCCCAATTAAGAACTAGATTTGATTGCTCGCATCTAATAAGCATTCGTTCAAGATTAACTAGACATGTTTCAAATGTATCACCGAATTTAAGATTAACTAGACATGTTTCAAATGTATCACCGAAGACTGAAAAGTCATCCATGAAAACTTCCATGCATTCTTCTATCATGTCGTGAAAAATCGCCATCATGCACCTTTGAAAGGTTGCAGGGGTGTTGCAAATTCCAAATGGCATGCGTTTGTAAGAAAAAGGACCATAAAGGCACGTGAACATGGTTTTCTCTTGGTCCTCGGGTGCTATTGGAATTTGAAAATATCTGGAAAAACCATCAAGAAAACAATAGTAACTATTTCCGGCTAATCTTTCCAACATTTGATCAATGAAAGGTAAGGGAAAGTGATCTTTTCTAGTGGCGTCATTTAATTTTCTATAATCAATACAAACACGCCATCCTGTTACAGTCCTAGTAGGAATGAGCTCATTTTTCTCATTTGTGATGACAGTCACGCCACCCTTCTTAGGTACGCATTGAACTGGGCTTACCCATGGACTATCAGAGATTGGATAAATTAATCCTGCATCAAGTAGTTTAATAATTTCTTTCTTAACAACATCTTGCATATTCGGATTTAGTCTTCGTTGGCGTTGCACATACGTTTTATGACCTTCTTCCATAAGTATTTTATGTGTGCAATACGAAGGACTTATGCTTTTAATGTCATGAATCTTCCATGCAATAGCTGGTTTATGAGCTTTTAGCATAGAAATGAGTTGAGATTTTTCATTTTCAGTAAGAGAAGACGATATTATTACAGGTAATTCCGATTCACCATGTAAATAAGCATATTCTAAATATTTTGGAAGTGGCTTTAACTCTAATATCGGTGGTTCTTCTATCGATGATTTGTATCGATATCTGTCTTCCTCTTTTAGCATTTGAATTTCTTCTGTTGTTGGTTCATATCCATTAGCCATAAGTGCAGCTATCATTTCAGTTTCATCAATTGGTTCAGTTCCTTCTCCTAAAGAACATTCTCCTGTTCCTTGTAATTCTGGAAATTCTTCTAACAATTCTGCATGTGAATCTATAGTTTAAATGTAATAACATGTATCATCTGCAGATTGCGGTTACTGTATGGCTCTATCAACAGAAAAGGTAACACTCTCGTCCTCTATACTTAGGGTCAGTTTCTTACCGAACACGTCTATTATTGCTTTAGCCGTGTTTAAGAATGGTCTTCCTAATATGAGAGGAACTCGAGAATCTTCTTCCATGTCCAGAATAACAAAATCTACTGGAAATACTAAAGTACCAACTTTAACTAGCATGTTCTCCATTATCCCTCTAGGATATTTTACTGATCGATCGGCTAGTTGTATGCTTATTCGTATTGGTTTCAATTCTCCAAGGTCTAGTTTAGAGTATAATGAATATGGCATTAAATTTATACTAGCTCCTAAGTCTGCCAATGCTTCTATTGAACTAAGACTACTCAGAAAACATGGAATTGTGAAACTTTCTGGATCAGATAATTTTTCTGGTATCTTATTCAACAACGCTGCAGAACAATTAGCATGCATAGTAACAGCCGCGAGTTCTTCCATTTTCTTTCTATTTGTGATTAGATCTTTCAGAAATTTAGCATATATGGGCATTCCTGAAATTACATCAATGAAAGGAAGATTTAAATTTATTTGTTTAAACATATCCAAGAATTTGGATTGCTCGGCTTCAAGTCTCTCTTTTCTCATTTTACTCGGGTAAGGAAGTGGTGGTTGGTATGGTTTAACATAAGGTTTAGCCTTAACTGTGTTGTCTTCATTAACCTTTTCAACTACCGGTTCTTTTTCCTTTTCTTGCTCAGATTGTGGTTCTTGTGGAGTAGGAATAGAGTCATCAGAAATTACAGGTATTTCAGGTGTTTTAAGTGTAATACCACTTCTTGTGGTAATGGCTTTAGTTGTTTCATTCCGGGGGTTAGCATTTATATCACTAGGTAGAGTTCCCGATTTTCTTTCACCTATCAACCTTGCTAGGTTACTTACTTCTTGTTCCAAATTTTGAATTGAAGCTTGTTGATTTTTAAATGCTTGTGCATGTTGTACATTGGTTTGTTTCTGAGATGTGAAAAATTGAGTTTGAGATTCAACTAGCTTCGACATCATATCTTCTAAATTTGGCTTTTTATCATCGGTTTGTGGTGGTTTATTTTGAAAAATAGGTCTTTGCTGATTGTAAGTATTATTAGATACTTGTTGATTGCTAGGACCTTGTTGGTTGTTGTATGGAACATTTCGGTTATAATTCTGATTTTGATTGTAGATTGGTCTTGGCGGTTGATAATTATTCTGATAATTATTTTCAGGCCTTTGGTTAATGTATGAAACATTCTCTCTTTGTTCCATTGTTTGTTCAATACTGAGACAGTCTTTTGTCAAATGTGGTTCTCCACACTGCTCACAACTAATTCTTATTGAGTGAATATCTTTAGTCATCTTTTCCATTCGTCTCTCGACAGCATCTATCTTTGCGGAAATGGAATCAAAGTCATGGCTAAAATCGGCTCTAGCCGCTTTAGATGATCTAACGATATCTTTTTCTTGATGCCACTCATGTGAGTGGGAAGCAGTGTTATCAATAATTTTGTAAGCTTCAGTCGTGGTTTTCTTCATAATGGAACCACCAGCTACTATATCGATGTCTTTTCTTGTAGTGATGTCGTATCCTTGGTAGAATATTTGTACTATTTGATAAGTGTCTAAACCATGTTGCGGACATCCTCTCAATAACTTTCCAAATCTTGTCCACGTCTCATATAAAGTTTCGTTTGGCTTCTGTGTGAACGTAACAATTTCTCCTTGAAGTCTCACGGCTTTAGATGCCGGAAAAAATTGTTTAAGAAAATTTTCAACTAAGACATCCCATGTATCAATCGCCCCTTCAGGTAACGATTCTAACCAATCTTTGGCTTCTCCCTTTAAAGTCCAGGGAAATAACATGAGATATATCTGTTCATCCTCCACTTCTCGAATTTTAAATAGAGTACAGATTCTATTAAAGGTACGAAGATATTCTTTTAGATCTTTCTTCGGCGCACCACTAAATTGGCATTGATTAGTTACCATGTGTAGGATTTGTCCTTTGATTTCATAATCTGGCACATTAATGTCTGGTTGAGTAATTGCGTGACCTTGGCCAGTGCATTTAGCTCTCATTCGGTCTTCCACACTTAGAGGTTCCAGATTTTCCATGATTGAATTTGTTGAATCTGAATCACTAGAGGATTCTGACTTAATGGTTTCTTCCTCGACAATTTCTGGATGAGTGATTTATGGTTCAGGAGGAATGATTAGTGGTTCAGGATCTCTGAATTGTCCCTGAATATCCTCCGGATTCTCAATTGTGAGGTCGGGTTCAAAAAATGGATTATCGGAAATTTGAATTGGAGTACTTGGTCGACTAGATGATGATTCAAAAGAAAAATCAACGGCGACAATATTGGCTAGATGTCTTGATCGAGTTACAGGTGGTGAACGTATGAAAGGTGGTGAACGTTTTGCTCGGTGCATTCACTGAATATCCTATTAGTTATAAAAGATAAAAATTATATAAGCTATCAAATTAATATACTTTTTTTAATTTGCCCATGTTTCGAATAGCCAATAGATGCAGCAGGTAGCCAGGACCCTTTAAATCGGAAGCCCACAACTCGCCACTAACAAATTCAACTATTACTACGAACCAGAAAATTTTGGATGTCTATCAATTTAACTACTTAAAATAATTTTCGTCGAAATTTAAAGAAAATTTAGAGAAGAAATAGAAAATTCTATGTCCTAAAAACTAGAGCGTCGAGAAATAAGAAAAAAAAAGAGTGCGTCGAAAACGTCGAAAAATAAAAGGTCGAAAAATAAAAAGAACGTAGCGCGTCGAAACTTAAAAGTCTAAAAACTAAAAATTAAAACTTACGCCTAAAGGTATTAAAGCTTAAAAGGAATTCTATATCTAAAAATGCAATAACTTAAAAAGGTACTAAAACTAAAAACGGCGTCGCAAAATTCTAAAGCACCTAAATCTTAGTCTAAAGAAAACGCACTTAAGGGATTTTACGGCAAAGCCTAAAAATCTAGAAATAAAAATAACTATGGCAAATACTAAATTTAAAACTAAGTACGAACGATAAATATACAAATTACGATTAAACGATTAAAATATACAATTTATAAAAAGATATAAAAAGTGATAAAATTACAATTTTATAAAAATATTATTTTTATATTACTATTTTATAAAAGTATTAATTTTTATATATTAATAAAACTAAATAAAACTTAATATTGAAAATTAATTAATAAACTAAAACTAAATATTAAAAACTAATAAAAAATTAAACCCTAATTAGGGTTGTTTAATAATAATTATTAATAATACCCCGTAATTAATGTTGTACCAGAATCAATCCAGACGTGTCAGACTGAACCATGCGGTCGCATGGTTTTAACTCTTCTGGGCCATGCGATCGCATGGGTTGTGGATCCAGGCCAAATGTTGGGCTGCTACAGTTCTCGGCCCGATTATTTTTCCTTTTTTTAAATTTATTTATATAAAATAAATAAAAACTTAATTTTTAAAAACTAAAATAGTGATAGAAAAACTTTATATTTTAAACAAACTCGAAAAAATATATATATATTTTGTTTTTCTTTTTATATTTTTGTATTTTTAATATTTAAAACATATTTTTACAAAAAAAAAAAGAAATTAAAACTTAATAAAATGTTTTTTTTATATAGTGTTTCGCTTTCGGCGTTGTTTTTCCCCGGCAGCGGCGCCAAAAATACTTGATGTGTGCAGAGGTGTATACGAAATAGTTATATTTTTATTGCGAAATACTATTAAATACGATATAATTTTACACAAGTTATTTATTTATTTATAGAGTGGAAATACCTAAACCTTGCTACAACACTTATAGGCAGTGTACCTAATCGTACAGTAGTGTAGTTTTTAGTAAGTCCGGTTCGTCCACAGGGAACTAGCCAAGTTTAACGCTATATTTTATTTTAAACTATATTTGTATATAAATAAATATATAAGTAGTATTATTATTATAAAAAGGGGGTTTTACCGTTTAATGACCGGTTTGCCGATTTTATGTCTTAAGTCGCAGTTAAAACCTAATGTAAAATATTAAAAATAAATATAACTTAATTTAAAGCGTAAAGTAAATGACAATAATTAAAGTGCGATAAATTAAAGTGCGATAAATAAAATGATGATAAATGAAATTGCGATAATTAAAAAGTACGATAATTAAAAATGCAATAAATAAAATGACAGTAAATAAAAGTGCGATAAAATATGAAATAAAGGAATTATGCTTATTTAAACTTCCGTAATCATGATGTTTGACGTGTTGTTTTTAGTTTATTACCATGGGTTAATTATCCTTTATCCTGGATTATTCGATATGTCCATACGGTTTTGTCCATAATAGTCCATCAGTCAAAATATAAAGTGGGAGAGTCTTCGTCAAATTATCCTTATACTCGAAGTCAAATATTCCAACTAATTGGGGATTCGAATTGTAACAAGGTCTTAATACTTTGTTTAATGAATACACCAGGTTATCGACTGCGTGTAGTCTAAGGTTTTACTACTTTGTTAACAATTACACAAATTACCCTTGTATGTAATTCACCCCTGTTTCAACAAGTCTATTGATTATTAATCCATCCCCGTGTCCGGTCAAATGAATAATTATTGGTATTTATAGATATCCCGCCCACCGTACCCAGTCAAGCATATGTGGTTATAAATAAATACGTCGAATTATAAGTCTATATATTAAATTAACGAGGTATCATTTAGTTAATATAAAGCCCATTAATAGCCCATAGTCTAATTTCCACAAGTGTCGTTCTTTTATCCAAACCCCAATTATGGTCCAAAGCCCAATTACCCAATCTTAATATTTAGCCCAACATCACGATTACTTCGGCATTAAATAAGCATAATAATAACTTAGCTACGAGACATTAATTTAAAAAGGTTGAACATAACTTACAATGATTAATAATAGCGTAGCGTTACACGGACAGAATTTTGACTTACACACTTACAACATTCGCTAACATACCCTTATTATTATTAATCCTAAATTAATATTAAAATTAAAATTATATATATATATATATATATATATATATATATATATATATATATATCTGTGAGAGAGAGATTGAATTAGGATGCCCAAAATTCGGCCAAAAATCACGAAATTTATAGACCTGGCCACACTTTTTGCTCCATGCGATCGCATGGCATTTGTGCCTTCTGGCCATGCGATTGCATGGCCAGGGAATCCAGCTTAGAATTGTTTGTTTGCTAGTTTGCCGATGGTTTTAATATATAATATATATATATATATATATATATATATATATATATATATATATATATATATATATATATATATATATATATATATATATATATATAAGAATTAATTATATATTATATTATATTCATGTGCATAGTTGACTTGTAATTTTTAGTCCGTTGCGTCGCGCGTTGAGAGTTGACTCTGGTCGCAGTTTCGGATTTTCGAACGTCTTTTCATACTATTTAATATCTTGTACTTTGCGTTTCGCGGCTCGTACTCTTGTAATTTCTAGACGTTTCTTATCAACAATTGGAACCACTTTGATTGTACTTTGTACTTTTTAGCTTTTTAGTCATTTGCGTCTTCAATTCGTCGAATCTGTCTTTTGTCTTCACCTTTTATTTTTTAAACGAATATCACTTGTAAATAGAACAATTGCAACTAAAAGCTTGTCTTTCTTGAGGGATAATGCTATGAAATATATGTTCGTTTTTAGCATTATCAAATATTCCCACACTTGAGCGTTGCTTGTCCTCAAACAATATAGTCTTGAAATAAAAATACTAGAATCATTTCTTTATTCTTCACACTTTGTACATCAGTGATTTCTATATGGTGGTATGAACAATGATAGTAAAGTTGTGGTTTACAGTCCCATATGACTATAAAAATTTAGATCCTTTAGGAAATTGAATTTTTATGAAAACATTTGATCTTTTGAAAATTCATTCTAGCTTTTACCCTAGATAAGTTTTCCGGAATAACCCTTCACCGGTGTTTGTGAAATTGTTTTTGTGGGTTTAGTGGGTTTCAGATTTGAAAATTTTAGCTTAAAACTTGCGGTTTTGTGTCACCCACTTACTAACCTTGTATTAGGAAAGCAACACGTCCAGTATACTTGCTCCGTATATTACCTTTCGGTAAACTACCATCCAGTTGTAAAGGAAAGCGTTGAACAAGCAACTGTTAAGGCAATGTCTCGTGACATGCTTTTGATTATGGTCTATAACGTGTCAGATGCAATTACTATCCTTTGTAGGAGCAATAGTAAAGATCACCCTATAATTTTTTGGTCTGGCATAAGGTCCTGTCTTCGACCATGCTATGCAACCACCGTTCTTACGGTTGACACCCGATTTGGTTCAGGTGACCTAATGAATTCCAGGTGAATTCCTAGGATTTTACGTTCAATGGTAATGAACGCATTAAAAATGAGTTTTTAGAAAACAAATCGGTTTGTAATTTGATCAAAATATTTTCTCGTTCAAGCTCGAGTTTAGATATCATCGAATTCCATGAGTTTGTAATTCTCAATCTTTAAAAGTCAATCTCAAGGATTGAGTAATATCAGTCTTAAAAGCTTATTTTTGATCTTTAAGGAGATTATCCTTTCTGGGGATCTGATTCATTAGTCTTATACGCTAATTTGCATGGTGCCCCCCATTGTACGAGACAGATCCTCTCATGGTTAGGATAAGTCTGACCACTTGGCGACCCTGTTTGATGCTGAGGTCCGTGGATTTTCAGCTGATTTTCAAGAAAACTTTTCAAGGTTTTTCGTAGACTCTACAACTGGTCTGGACGACAACTTCCTGACCTAAATCAAGAAGTGCGTGTCTTTTTCTCAGAAGACTTTACTTCCTTTTAATGATGGAATTGATTCATCGTGTAGATCCATCTTTCTTTCAAATATATTACAATTTTCTGGGTAAAACAGTTAATTTTGTCCAAAACAAAAGTATCTTCAATTATTTGTACAAAAATATGTGACATATGTTCTAAATAACTTGGTAAATTTTTCCCACACTTGGCTTTTATTTTCCTTTCTTTGTCTTTTTATTTTCCTCTATTCCATTTTAAATTAATTCTAACATTTTGGGTTGTTTCTCAATTTATGTCCTTTCCAAGGTAACAATAATTTCGGTGTTAACACCTAGTTTTATCGTTCATAAATATGTATAAACATAATTTTGAGTTCATTTATTTGAAAATTTTAAAAATTTTTACTAGAATTGGGTAGTTAGTATATAAGACTAGGGTTGTTCTTTATTATCAGAGAGCACTAAATTCTAATAGAACTACTGCGTTACTAGTATTTTTAATGGTAACCAAGTGTATAAGTCAAAAATTTTAAAAATCCGAAAGAATTTAACCCCTTCCTACACTTAAGATCTTGCAATGCCCTCATTTGCAAGAAATCAGTAACAATTTTAAATTATTGAGGGTGAGTAGCGTAGAAAAATGATTAAATTTTACCAAAGTTTCCAAACATATTGGCGTTTGTTTGTTGAATGATAAATGGTGCACATCATTTGTTCATTCCGTCTTGTTGTTACATCACATTTGTTTTTCATTTTGTCGACAAAATTAGTAGCTTTTGCTGAACTTAATGCCAGTCTTTGAAAGTTCGCTGTTTTACCCTGTTGTGTACATAAGATAAACTACAAACATACAAATAATAACATGCATGGTAATTTGAAATGGGACTTAACATCCCACTTTCAAATCAAATATAAAATATTAGTACAACATAATAAAAATGTTAAAACTTACATAAAAGTATTACAATATTATATGTTTTAAACATAAGTAAATAAAAATAATAAAAGATAAAAATCACCAACGGGAACTATATCAATCTGGATAGGGGTTCCAGTTCATGTCGTCGGACGGGTTCCACGGTTGGTTATAGGTGTACTGATAGGCCTGGTTGGGGTCGTTGAGAGTAAATGGTGGTCGCATATCGGGCTGGTGTGGAGGATAGTAAGCAGGTCGGGTTGGTACGTAGTTATTTGGTACCTGAGGTGATAGCTGGCTCATGATCTAATGCTGATGATAGTGCCATCTATCATGCTGTCGTTGCCTAGAATGCTCGTACACATTCTCAGCATGCCACTGCTCGAACTGACTAAATCTAGCCTCATTTGTCATTTCTACCTCATCTATACACTGATAAATGTCAGTCATAGCCTCCCTAATGACATCCCTAATGTTATCCGATTCCTCCATTTCCTCATCTGAACCTCTCTCTACCTGTGGATGACGACCATCATATGGCACTGCCTGATTGCGTCTGCTCTTTAATACCTTTGCACCCTGATAGACCTTCAATCCTAAAGTGTCAACCTGTTCCCTACACACCATCAGTGGACCCCCTTGATCCCTATCTACACCCAAATACTCTCCAATGAGAGTAACAAAAATTCCTCTTCCTATTATTCCCCCGTCCTGTATTCCTGCCACTATTTTGGACAGATAAAAACCAACACAGTAGGGGATATTAACAAAGCTTCTAGGGTTTCGAATACACTTAAAGTAAAATAAATCGTGTAAGGTCATCTTCTCCTTGTTTTTACCTCTTTGTGTAATCGAATTAGCTAAAAATCTATGTATAATAAGTAGCTCTGCTTTGTTAATATCTAAATAGGAGTGTCTTCCTCCCAGCATAAAAACATTATAATTTGACATACGCCTCCAGACGGCGTCCGCGTCAAAATTCCTATCTACCCGCTCCCCATGATAAATGAAATTTATACAATCGGGTAGTAGTAATTCACCAGGAGTGTAAATCTGTAAAGCCCTGGCCATGTCCAGCGTGGACATCCTGTACATCCTACGGCCAAGTAAAAATCTAAGAAAACTTCTATCATCTAACCTAACTACATCCGCATTAAGTGATATAGTACTCATAAGCTCAACACATCATTCCTTATACACAGGCCTACGAATGGTGAATAAACGTTTTCAGTCAGGAAAAGAAGAGCTGTCATACCTTTGGATCAGATGATGTCTAACTGAGTTAACTAGTTGGACCCTTTCCAAAGGCTCCCAATCGATTACCCTCAGTACTTCTACATTTTTTGAAACCACTTTTAAATTTGTTACTTTGGTACGTCGGGTAATCTCTCCAACTTCGATCAAATCTCAAATTGGGATGCAACTGTTCTTCATGAATCGTTGGGTGTTCTATTATTGGATGAATTGGAAATTGTACGTAGGCATTAACATATTCTTGTTGCGGATCATAATATGGTACGTGTTGATCAGGTTGTTGTTGTTGTTGTTGTTCCTGTTCATATTGCATTTCTGGTTCAGGTTCCGGAGTAGGTTGCCTAGATGATGATGATGCACCATCACTATCGGTATATCTCTGCAAAACACATTAAACACAAAATTTGTGCATCCAAATATGCATTAGTGTTAGCAAAATAACAACTTGAAACAATTACAATAACATGTTCAATCAAAATTAAACTTCTACACATTTTCACAATTTTAACAATTCTACACTTTTTCAAATAAGCATATATGAAAATGTTTATAAAGTCCATAAGCATTCAACTCAAATAACATGTTAAAATAACCATTACTAGCAATTAAACAAGTTTTAAATGGCATTTACATCAAATTAATCAAGTTCATGAATTTTAGACTTGAAAAGTCTACTTTAATTCTCAAAAATCATGTTTAGGATCAAAGTTTAGATCATTTAGCTACCTAAACATGTTACACTACTTAATTTAGCAATAATTCATGACAAAAATCGGCCATAACCTGTTTATTCAAAAAGCCCCAAATTGCTCAAGAACACAAACCCTAGATTTCTAAAAATTTTGAAGTTTTTGCCTTCAAATCATGTTAAATAGCATCAATCTAGGTAATACATGCATAATATACTAACAATTTAACTCTAATTATACTAGAAATTAACAAAATTAAATTAGGTAAAAATTAGCTCAAGAACACTAAAACGGAAAATTTATAGAGTTTAGGGGTGAAATCTTTACCTTTCTTGAAAAATTTCTTAACAAATTCATGATTAGAGCGGATTATAGCAAGAAATATGGTTGAATTTGGTGAAAAATTGATAATTTTTGGGGTGTTTTTGGAGTATGTTCGTGTGTTGTGTGTGTGGTATTGTGAAGAGCAAAACACTCGACTGACTTTATGATCTGCCCAGTTTTTTGGCCTCATGCGACCGCATGAGGTTTAAGAGGAAACCCCATGCGATCGCATGGGGTCTGTTTTTTTTTTTTTTTTTTATAAAAACCTTATAGTTTTAAAACAAATAATTAATTTTATTTAAAATTTTGTTTCTTTTAGAATGAGGGCGTTTCGGATCGTTGTCCTAGTCCGTCCCTCAACAAAGTTTTAAAATTTATCACTTTTTAAGCGTTGTTTTAAAAGCAAAGATTTTTGGGTTTTTTTTATGTTTTTGGCATACTTTAATTCAATAAGATTAAAAATAATGATAATAAAATTTCTCGTCCCGCCCTCGGGTAAAGCAATTTCGGTTCAACGACCTAGTCTTCAACTCACGACGAATTTTAAATATCAAATTTTTAACTTAATGAAATAAAGTAAATTTTTTTTTTTAAATTCACACCAAACATAAATTTAAAATGCATAAAATTTCATATTAATATTATTAATATTTTTGTACATTAATTTTACAAACTTTTATTAAAAATATTAATTTTTAAAATATTTAAAAACTTAAATATAATGATTTAAAAAGTTTACAATATTAATTTAACATTTATATATTAATTTTAAAAAAACAAGGTAAAAATTAAAATTAAAAATCTTTTATGAAAGGACCCGTCCTAATCCATCTGGACGAAGTCTTCAACAGCTGGTCCCATTGCGAGGTTCTGCCCTCTATATGCCATGAACGACTCCATATAATATGAGCAAATGCACAGCGGAAGATTTCTTTCATACCTGAGAATAAACATGCTTTCAAGTGTCAACCAAAAGGTTGGTGAGTTCATTAGTTTAACATAAATAATTATTTCATAATTTTTAATAGACCACAAGATTTCATATTTCCATTTCTCATAAACATACGTCCCATGCATAGAGACAAAATATCATTCATATGGATTGAACACCTGGTAATCGACATTCACAGTATGCAAATAAGAATATCCCCATCATTCCGGGATCCTCCTTCGGACATGATATAAATTTCGAAGTACTAAAGCATCCGGTACTTTGGATGGGGCTTGTTGGGCCCGATAGATCTATCTTTAGGATTCGCGTCAATTAGGGTGTCTGTTCCCTAATTCTTAGATTACCAGACTTAATAAAAAGGGGCATATTCGATTTCGATAATTCAACCATAGAATGTAGTTTCACGTACTTGTGTCTATTTTGTAAATCATTTATAAAAATTGCGCATGTATTCTCAGCTCAAAAATATAAAGAGTAAAAGGGAGTAAATGAAACTCACTCTACAATATTTTGTAGTAAAAATATTCATACGACGATACTGAACAATGCAGGGTTGGCCTCGGATTCACGAACCTAAATCAGTTATATATATTAAAACATATACTTGAAATCAAACAAATATATATATTATTATTAATGATGAAATTTATAACTTATAAAGATTCTTATTAAATATATTCATTTTATATATAAAAATATTAATATAGTTGAGTTATGTATTTTAAATATATTTTTATATATAAAGGATTTACTTGTTATGATATCAATAATAGAACTAATATTAATGATAATAATATTAATTGTATTAATGATACTAATAATTATATTCATAATGTTAGTAATAACCTAATAACAATAATAATTAACAATATTAATAATAATAATAATAATAATAATAATAATAATAATAATAATAATAATAATAATAATAATAATAATAATAATAATAATAATAATAATAATAATAATAATAATAGAAGAGTAACTACCTTCAAGTTTTTTTTTTCCTTAAAAAAATTTGTCTAAGGCTAGGCTCGATCCCACGACCTCTCGTCTAACGCAAACACTTCAAAACGTCTATCCGTCTGTTACTTTTCTCAATTACTTAGGATCTTAATTTTATTTAACTAGCATTTGTGTCTGCTTCTTCTTCTTCATAAATATAAACAGGCCAACGAAATCGGGCAGCCCATTTGGATGTAAGATTGGATGGGCTTATGAGTGTTGGGCCTTAAATGATGAGCTGCTATATCCAAAAAAGAATAAATAAACTGTTGCCTCCAAGGTTCGAACTCAGGACCTCTTGTTCCCCAACCACACTCCCAAACCATTCCTCTGTCTGTTGTTATCTGTTATAACTAGGATTTTAGTTCCTTTTAATATGTACTGTTTTTCTTCATCTTCATAACCCAGAACTATTCTTCATCATTGAAATCATCGTCTATATCTTCGTCTATATCTTCGTCTATATCTCCAACCTAATCTCCATCATAAACATTCATCATAAGATCATCATTTTATTTAATCATCATCATTAATATCGTTATCCGCCATCATTATCATCATTATTATTTACGGGTATCAACATTATTATCATAAACTTCCCTCATCATCTATATCATATCATTAAAGTATTATTATCATTCTTATATTATCTTAATCATCATCATCAATATAAACGTCTTTCTTAACTAGAATCATATTCGTGATGAACATTTTCTATTTAAACTACCATCATTTATCAGTCATCATCCTCACAGGAAACTAAAACCGTGGCAACAAATGAATATCATTCATCATTGGGGTTTATCATCATCTTCATCATGTTCATTCGCCATCATCATTATGCAACAACGTTTTCGTTATATCATTTATCATTATTATGATCGTATGTCACCATCATCATAGATCCCTAATCGTAATCATTTAATAATATTAATAATATATATATATATATATATATATATATATATATATATATATATATATATATATATATATATAATAATAGTAATAATAATTAATAATAACTATAGTAATAATTATACCTTTATTAAAAGTAGGGTTCTTTTGTTTAAAGTTTTGTCTGCCAACAATGAAAAGAACCCATAATGGCAGCGACTTTGTTTCCCATAATTCAGTTCCCAATTCATTCCAATAAAGTTGTTACGTTGAAGAAAGTTTACGTTTGATTATGAATTGAACCAGAAAGAGGGAAACAATAGGAAGGAGAGGCTGCTGTACGACAGTAGTAGCAGTGACCAATCGGTTGTAAACGGACACAGGAACCAGTGGTTAGCAGTTGGTGTCGATAAAAAAAATACACAACATTTACAGGTATCGTTTGGGCTTCGGTGTACAACTGCAGGAGAGGGATTGTGGGTGGTTGGAACAGGAACAGAAGTGTAACGAGTAGTAGCAGCAACAATTACTCGGATCGTGTGTGGTGTTTGGTTATTGGGGATGAACGTGGGTTATATCAAAACAGATAAGTCGAGTAGCATAATAGTAATTTCGATGGTGTTTAGAAACAAGGGTACATGATCAAATTGTCAGTGTGGTTTTGAAGTGATTTATGATGGTGAGTTCTTGGTTAATACCTCAACGAAAAGGAAACGGATAGAAAAGAAAATATAACGATGGTTGTGGTGGTTATGGGTTATGAACCGTAACATATATTGGATTAATCAGTTTGTTTGGTATTGATAATGGTGATCGTAAACTAGTGTGGTGGTGATTGTTGAAGGTTAAGAAACAGAACTTTGTTGGTGGTGGTCTTGTTCAGGTGGTTGTGGTTGTATAAGTTAGATCGAACAAGAACAGAACAATCGAGCTTGTGGGTTTTCGGTTATGGTGTTCATGGCGGTTGATGGCCATGGTGACGGGTTAGTTTAAGTGGTTCATGTCTATCTAAACCTAGACAGAAAAACAGTAGCAGTCGATCATAATTTTCTTATGGTGGTTATTTGGGTTGTGATGATGGTCGTATGAGAAGAAAAGAGGAAGAAAGAGGAAGGTGGCAAGGGTTGGTTATTGGTGTTTGAACTTATAAAATGGTGTCCCTTGAATGCATATATTTATATGTATAATATGTTTAGAGGGTGAAGATTGTGATAAATGTGTGTGTATCAAATATGTGTTTGTTCATAAATAAAGAAATAGGCGGATTGATGGAATCAGAAAAGGAAAACATTGATTACTTTATGCACAATTATCTAATCACAGATTTAATCAATTAAGTACAGTGATACTTAATCATGGCTCTTCAAATTACTGAATTAGTTGAAATCAAAAAAATATATAGTAATATAAAATAAAAACGTGTGGCTTTCTTAGATATTTATTACCGACAGTTTTCATGGGCTGGATTTCGTACTCCGCTGTTAATCAGTAGCGGATAAAAGTGTTCAGGAAAAACTCATATTTTTAAACTAACTATATTTATTTATTTATTTTGGTTATTATGGTGTAAAATTCGATCACTAACTATTAAATAAAAATTACATCAACTGTCCCTCTCATTTATGGGTGAAATATAAAAGTGCTAAAATTTAATAACTAGGTCCTAAATACATTTTTAGTAAGTCTAAAATTTGTAGAACTTATTTTCGAATTACCGTTTATTTTAGAATTACATAAGTTTGATTTTTAACTTACTTAATATCGATCGAATGACAATTGAGCGTTATTGTTGCTTACAAAATAATTTCAAAACTATATAGATATTCATTATACATTATTTACATATATAGTTATTTTATTTTTTTCAAATAATAGTTATTATATATTATTTTATTTTACATTATTAATTCTAACAATTACGTCATATATTATTTATATTTTAAATTCATTTATTTTAAATATATATGTATCTATTTATAAATAGTGGTTCGTGAATCTCGAGAATAGTCAAAGGTCAAATGTATACATGAACACAATTCAAAGTTTTTTTTTTTTTTTTTTTTTTTTTTTGAAAATCAGTTTAACAGACTTTGCTTATCGTGTCGAAATCATATAAAGATTAAGTTTAAATTTGGTCGAAAATTCCCGGGTCATCACAGTACCTACCCGTTAAAGAAATTTCGTCCTGAAATTTGAGTGAGGTGGTCATGGTTAACAATAAAAATGTTTTCATGACGAAAATTGAGTTGATAAATAGAGTTTTATCATCATTGAGTAACATGGATAAAACAATTCGATTACTCAAAGAGCACGAATGAGGCTATCACAAAATAGTAAAATGAGAAAGACAAGTTTCATTATAACTTTTGACTAGTCATGGTTGAATTTAGAAAATAAGGTGCGTCTTAACCTTTGACGTGGTCACGTTTGAATTCCGAAATTTAAGAGATTTAAAGGAAATCTTCGAAATCTAAGAGATTTGATTCTTCGGCGAGTAAGAAAATTAAGATCTCAATAATTAAATGCGATGATCTGTATCGATTGCTTTGTCTGGTATCTTCACTATAAATGAACTTCTTCCGTTCCCTTATTTTCATCATTCCTATACTTTCATTCTTAATTCATATATCCAAAAGATTGTGAAAATGCTTAATCCAGTTCTAATCCTTGATATTTTCCTAATTATCATTTCTATCATCCTTCTTTTCAATCTTCCACCAGAAAAATCTGTTTACTTCTACTATTAACTTATGGTGATACTATTCCTAATCCTACCGTGTCTTTATATTGCTATACGTATTAATATTCCTGGTTTGTAACCTTCGTGTTGTTATTGGGCTTTATATTTTCTCTTATATTTTGGATCTCTTTTCCTTTTTATTATCCTCTCGATCTCTAGTAAAGCGAGCAACGGTCCAGAATTCGTAAGTACGGAGTTTCGAATGAACTTAATGTTCTAAACGAGAAAGAACGTAATAGCACGATTTGATTTGTCAAATTACCAGAATTCAAGGAAAAGATAGGACTATCAAGAAAGATATGTTCTTGATATGTTCATAGATTAGACAGAACGTAAGAGTCGTGTAATATGGCACATGATGATGGTATGATCTACTGTGAACCATCATCACGTTTCATTAGAAACTCGGCATGACTTACTGTAATATAACCACGTTGGCCAAGTGTAATTATATTATACTAACTCATGCTTCAATTCCCAACACTTCTCCACAATTCATTCATTATTTATACTTAGATGTTACAGAATATTGAAAACTAAAACAGTTTTCAATATGATGTAATACAGATAGCACGAAGAGATATATAATTTCGGACGAGAATATTTATGAAAATATCCTCAGAAATATCGTAGATATTTATGATGATATTTTGGGATTTCTAAGTTCGAAGGTTGATGAAGAAAAATCTTCCGCAAAATTTTAACATGACTTCGGAGCAAGATATTCTCTAAAGATTTCGGCGGATCCAGAATTACCTGGATTCTTTGAATATAGGGTTTGGTCCTTGTATTTGTCCTTGGTATCCTTCATGGTTAGCTTAATCTATTTTTCAGTACCAAATTTTCTATCAAGCGTTCCTAACACTCCTTTCTTTATCATCAAACTTTTGGCCGTTTAGACCATCTACCATTTTTCTATTTCCTCTGCATTTAATGCTACGATATCTGAATTATCGGTTATCAATCCAAGGTGTTTTCAAGTGAATTGTGTTTTTAGATGATTAAACGCTGATGGTAGTATGGTGGAATATAAAAGGTTCTCTGGTAACAATAAATGAGCACGCATATATATCAAGGTTATAATAAGGTTGTTTTGGATGAAAAGTCGAAGTTGACTTGTTGGAGCTGTGACAAAACTGGCTATCTCGATCAGCAGATGCAAAGTTATTTTCGGTAATAATATCGCTAAAGGAATTAGCACAGCTACGTGTTAAATGTTTACTCAGGTTCCGAGTGTTTTCAGGTGCATAACTATATGCGTCAATCTCTTCTTCCGTAGATGATGTGCGTTTGGTTCATACTCTCGATTGAGGTGTTTTCAAGAATCATGAAAGGTTTGAACGCAGATTGTAATCGTCAAGATACAAATGAGGTTTAAGATGAGATCAAGTGGCAAACTTGAAGAAATATTTAGTTTCATATGTTATAATCAATATTTTAATTCATTTTAATTGTCCAATGTTGATAGTCCTCAGTTGATAGTCCACAGTTAGCAATACAATAATTCATATATAATTATATATATAATATTCGAATTAATATGTATCGTGACCCGTGTACATGTCTCAGACTCGATCACAACTCAAAGTATATATATTATTGTAGAATCAACCTCAACCCTGTATAGAGAACTCGATCATTACTGCATATAGAGTGTCTATGGTGATTTCAAATAATATATATAGATGCGTCGATATGATATGTCAAAACCTTGTATATGTGTCCCGATATTTAAAGTGCGTAAAATAAATAACAGAAATTAAATAACGATAAATAAAGTGCGTAAAGTAAATAACATAAATTAAATGACGATAAATAAAATTGCGAGAATGTAAATTGCGATAAATAAAATGTAATCAGTTAGCTAGGAACAATTAGCTAGGAACAGTTAGCGTGGATTCTTAACAAAATTTCTTATAGTTAATTTGTTTGTTTCTAACAAATTTTATTTTGTCAAATATTTTCTTCATTATGCCACTTGTTGGATTCTGATAAAACAAAATCCCGATATGAAATTGTATGAATATGGTTATTCTGTGGTGAACGGATTTGTATATCGGTGGATGTAAGTAGGATAGTAAATGACTGTTGAATCAGATTGGAAGATTGTACAGTATAACATGTTAATATGAAAGCTAAATATTTCCTCGGGTATTACCTACCCGTTAAAATATTTTCGCCATTAACAGTTTGTACAAGAGAATTTTTAATTACAATCTTTATGAAAACATATATACATATATATTTTTCTTCAGGTGTAATCATGGATTTAATGAGTTAATATGATATTAATCTCATTTGATTTACCGTTAGAACTAGAATACATAATCTCTAAAACATTTAGAGATTACTTAATCGTCATGAAGAACGAAGATAATCGATGTAGAACGATACGTAGAACAATGATTATACTCGAGGTACAGAATGAGATGTTGAGACATTGATTGTTGATGGTACTGGTGCTGTTACTGATGGTACTGTTAATGCCGGTGATGTTGTTGAAGCTGGTACATTTTGCACCATATTCTCCGAATTGATTTTTTTTTTAATCGCGAAGTTCGTTGACTTATTACTCCAGGATGATTGTCGGTCGGAATGAGTGGATGAATAAGGTTCAGAATTGTGGATAGAATATAATCTTGTCGAGTTACCCTGGAAATGAGATTGAAAATGGTGTCTCGAACAGGTTCGCCGGTAAACGCATCAGGTTCTTTGTCAAGAGGTGAATTCGGTTGGTGGAAGGGATCGTCTTTTTCACGTCTCCATTGTTTAAGTCGACTACGAACTCATCAAATGAATTGGGGATGACTGATTGGTTGATTCATCCCGGTGACGCTGATAGGTGAAACTCCATATCGGAATAGCTGTTGGAATCCGAGGAATTTGAACTGGTTGAAGGATTCATCTAGTACGATCAGATGAAGGATTTTCGATAAGAAATAGATTATAGGATGTAGATTAGTACCCTGTAATACATAATTTACATATGCATATATAATACCAAAATCCCATAAGTTACGGAGGAATCTACGGAATAAGTTAGGCAAAGTTTACAGTAACGGATATGCTAAGATATGAATTAGCAGATACGCTAAGATATAAATTTTGTCTATACACTATTCATTCAATTCAGGCAGTAAGATATGTCTAGATTAAGTATGATAAGCAAGTGATTCTCTAAAAATGATAAGCAGGAAATTTTCGACACGGAATGATAAGCAAAACTTTTGACATGCAGACACGGTCGAAGTTCAGACTCACTAATGCATCTAATCAACTATCAGTTAGACACACTAATGTAAGACCTGGTTTGCTAAGACCACCGCTCTGATACCAACTGAAAGGACCCGTCCTAATCCATCTGGACGAAGTCTTCAACAGCTGGTCCCATTGCGAGGTTCTGCCCTCTATATGCCATGAACGACTCCATATAATATGAGCAAATGCACAGCGGAAGATTTCTTTCATACCTGAGAATAAACATGCTTTCAAGTGTCAACCAAAAGGTTGGTGAGTTCATTAGTTTAACATAAATAATTATTTCATAATTTTTAATAGACCACAAGATTTCATATTTCCATTTCTCATAAACATACGTCCCATGCATAGAGACAAAATATCATTCATATGGATTGAACACCTGGTAATCGACATTCACAGTATTCATATAAGAATATCCCCATCATTCCGGGATCCTCCTTCGGACATGATATAAATTTCGAAGTACTAAAGCATCCGGTACTTTGGATGGGGCTTGTTGGGCCCGATAGATCTATCTTTAGGATTCGCGTCAATTAGGGTGTCTGTTCCCTAATTCTTAGATTACCAGACTTAATAAAAAGGGGCATATTCGATTTCGATAATTCAACCATAGAATGTAGTTTCACGTACTTGTGTCTATTTTGTAAATCATTTATAAAAATTGCGCATGTATTCTCAGCCCAAAAATATAAAGAGTAAAAGGGAGTAAATGAAACTCACTCTACAATATTTTGTAGTAAAAATATTCATACGACGATACTGAACAATGCAGGGTTGGCCTCGGATTCATGAACCTAAATCAGTTATATATATTAAAACATATACTTGAAATCAAACAAATATATATATTATTATTAATGATGAAATTTATAACTTATAAAGATTCTTATTAAATATATTCATTTTATATATAAAAATATTAATATAGTTGAGTTATGTATTTTAAATATATTTTTATATATAAAGGATTTACTTGTTATGATATCAATAATAGAACTAATATTAATGATAATAATATTAATTGTATTAATGATACTAATAATTATATTCATAATGTTAGTAATAACCTAATAACAATAATAATTAACAATATTAATAATAATAATAATAATAATAATAATAATAATAATAATAATAATAATAATAATAATAATAATAATAATAATAATAATAATAATAATAATAATAGAAGAGTAACTACCTTCAAGTTTTTTTTTTTCCTTAAAAAAATTTGTCTAAGGCTAGGCTCGATCCCACGACCTCTCGTCTAACGCAAACACTTCAAAACGTCTATCCGTCTGTTACTTTTCTCAATTACTTAGGATCTTAATTTTATTTAACTAGCATTTGAATCTGCTTCTTCTTCTTCACAAATATAAACAGGCCAACGAAATCGGGCAGCCCATTTGGATGTAAGATTGGATGGGCTTATGAGTGTTGGGCCTTAAATGATGAGCTGCTATATCCAAAAAAGAATAAATAAACTGTTGCCTCCAAGGTTCGAACTCAGGACCTCTTGTTCCCCAACCACACTCCCAAACCATTCCTCTGTCTGTTGTTATCTGTTATAACTAGGATTTTAGTTCCTTTTAATATGTACTATTTTTCTTCATCTTCATAACCCGGAACTATTCTTCATCATTGAAATCATCGTCTATATCTTCGTCTATATCATTATATATTTCACCAACCTAATCTCCATCATAAACATTCATCATAAGATCATCATTTTATTTAATCATCATCATTAATATCGTTATCCGCCATCATTATCATCATTATTATTTACGGGTATCAACATTATTATCATAAACTTCCCTCATCATCTATATCATATCATTAAAGTATTATTATCATTCTTATATTATCTTAATCATCATCATCAATATAAACGTCTTTCTTAACTAGAATCATATTCGTGATGAACATTTTCTATTTAAACTACCATCATTTATCAGTCATCATCCTCACAGGAAACTAAAACCGTGGCAACAAATGAATATCATTCATAATTGGGGTTTATCATCATCTTCATCATGTTCATTCGCCATCATCATTATGCAACAACATTTTCGTTATATCATTTATCATTATTATGATCGTACGTCACCATCATCATAGATCCCTAATAGTAATCATTTAATAATATTAATAATAACAATATATATATATATAATAATAATAATAATAATAATAATAGTAATAATAATTAATAATAACTATAGTAATAATTATACCTTTATTAAAAGTAGGGTTCTTTTGTTTAAAGTTTTGTCTGCCAACAATGAAAAGAACCCATAATGGTAGCGACTTTGTTTCCCATAATTCAGTTCCCAACTCATTCCAATAAAGTTGTTACGTTAAAGAAAGTTTACGTTTGATTATGAATTGAACCAGAAAGAGGGAAATAATAGGAAGGAGAGGCTGCTGTACGACAGTAGTAGCAGTGACCAATCGGTTGTAAACGGATACAGGAACCAGCGGTTAGCAGTTGGTGTCGATAAAAAAAATACACAGCATTTACAAGTATCGTTTGGGCTTCGGTGTACAACTACAGGAAAGGGATTGTGGGTGGTTGGAACAGGAACAGAAGTGTAACGAGTAGTAGCAGCAACAATTACTCGGATCGTGTGTGGTGTTTGGTTATTGGGGATGAACGTGGGTTATATCAAAACAGATAAGTCGAGTAGCATAATAGTAATTTCGATGGTGTTTAGAAACAAGGGTACATGATCAAATTGTCAGTGTGGTTTTGAAGTGATTTATGATGGTGAGTTCTTGGTTAATACCTCAACGAAAAGGAAACGGATAGAAAAGAAAATATAACGATGGTTGTGGTGGTTATGGGTTATGAACCGTAACATATATTGGATTAATCAGTTTGTTTGGTATTGATAATGGTGATCGTAAACTAGTGTGGTGGTGATTGTTGAAGGTTAAGAAACAGAACTTTGTTGGTGGTGGTCTTGTTAAGGTGGTTGTGCTTGTATAAGTTAGATCGAACAAGAACAGAACAATCGAGCTTGTGGGTTTTCGGTTATGGCATTCATGGCGGTTGATGGCCATGGTGACGGGTTAGTTTAAGTGGTTCATGTCTATCTAAACCGAGACAGAAAAACAGTAGCAGTCGATCATAGTTTTCTTATGGTGGTTGTTTGGGTTGTGATGATGGTCGTATGAGAAGAAAAGAGGAAAAAAGAGGAAGGTGGCAAGGGTTGGTTATTGGTGTTTGAACTTATAAAATGGTGTCCCTTGAATGCATATATTTATATGTATAATATATTTAGAGGGTGAAGATTGTGATAAATGTGTGTGTATCAAATATGTGTTTGATCATAAATAAAGAAATAGGCGGATTGATGGAATCAGAAAAGGAAAACATTGATTACTTTATGCACAATTATCTAATCACGGATTTAATCAATTAAGTACAGTGATACTTAATCATGGCTCTTCAAATTACTGAATTAGTTGAAATCAAAAAAATATATAGTAATATAAAATAAAAACGTGTGGCTTTCTTAGATATTTATTACCGACAGTTTTCATGGGCTGTATTTCGTACTCCGCTGTTAATCAGTAGGTGATAAAAGTGTTCAGGAAAAACTCATATTTTTAAACTAACTATATTTATTTATTTATTTTGGTTATTATGGTGTAAAATTCGATCACTAACTATTAAATAAAAATTACATCAACTGTCCCTCTCATTTATGGGTGAAATATAAAAGTGCTAAAATTTAATAACTAGGTCCTAAATACATTTTTAGTAAGTCTAAAATTTGTAGAACTTATTTTCGAATTACCGTTTATTTTAGAATTACATAAGTTTGATTTTTAACTTACTTATTATCGATCGAATGACAATTGAGCGTTATTGTTGCTTACAAAATAATTTCAAAACTATATAGATATTCATTATACATTATTTACATATATAGTTATTTTATTTTTTTCAAATAATAGTTATTATATATTATTTTATTTTACATTATTAATTCTAACAATTACGTCATATATTATTTATATTTTAAATTCATTTATTTTAAATATATATGTATCTATTTACAAATAGTGGTTCGTGAATCTCGAGAATAGTCAAAGGTCAAATGTATACATGAACACAATTCAAAGTTTTTTTTTTTTTTTTTTTTGAAAATCAGTTTAACAGACTTTGCTTATCGTGTCGAAATCATATAAAGATTAAGTTTAAATTTGGTCGAAAATTCCTGGGTCATCACATTTTAGGTCTTTTATCCCACTTTAATTAATCAAATATTATCAAAAATATACGCCCATCTTTTCGGTAAAGTAATTTTGGTTCCATAACCTAGTTTTACTCATGACGAATTTTTAAAATATTTTGGGTTGATTAATTAAAGATATTTATACCTTAAGAATAAACGGTAAATTTCGCAGTGATGTAATAAATTTTTGTATGATATCAATAATTTCGGTTTCGCATACCTAATTTTATTGAATACCAATTTAATACTTCATAGCGAACGATTCAGCATTTATTATCAAAAGGTTAAAAGCAATAAAAATAAAAATAAAAACTGTACATACTTACCTATGAGAAAAAAAATTCTCAGAGACCTGCTTTAGCCGACTCATAGAAGAGTCGTGAGATTTGGTTTTCCATAGCTACATAAGCGTAACCTCGATTCTTCAATATCTTTTCTTCTAAACATATAAACGGTCCTTCTTTGCATAGAGTAACAAATTCGGTATTTGAATATGTTTGATTGTTTGAACATTTACCTTCGTGTGACCATTTTCCGCATTTATGACATCTTTCAAGGTGTCGTGCTCTTCTTTTTGTTGCGGATTTTAATTTTCCTTTACCAAAATGTATCTTATGATGATATTTCCTAAGTTCTTTCCTTACTTCGTCACATCTGCCTCTTATTACTGACACCAGGTCACTCGGGAGTGTGTCATTATTACGTTTAGTAATCAAAGCGTGTAGCATTAGACCATGGTTCAAATCAAAGGAATTTTCATCTCGTAAAACCTAAAAAAAATAAAAATTCAGAATGGAGGGAGAAGACTAGTTCTTTAGGGTCTGCTAGGGAAAGACCATTCGGATTCCATTCTCGAGAACTACACGAAAACAGAATATCTAACTCTAGCAGAAACATATATTACCATTAAAAAGACTTGATTCTCCCCACACTTAGTTAGCTGTGGTGTCGAAATTGTGATCATTAACTTCGTTGTCAACTTCCATCGGACCATGTATGTAATGTTTAACTCTGTGACCATTAACTTTAAATTCAATCCCATTTGAATTTATTAACTCTATTGTTCCATATGAGAAAACTCTCTTGACTATGAATGGTCCAGACCATCTTGATTTCAATTTTCCAGGAAATAGCTTGAATCGTGAATTGAAAAGAAGAACTCTGTCTCCTTCTTTAAATTCTTTTGAACTTCTGATTCTTTTATCATACCATTTCTTCGTTCTTTCTTTATAGATTAACGAATTTTCGTATGCTTCATGTCTTAATTCTTCTAATTCGTTTAATTGACTTAACCGTAGACGTCCAGCTTCATGTAAATCAAGATTACATGTCTTCAAAGCCCAAAATGCTTTGTGCTCAATTTCTACTGGAAGATGACATGCTTTTCCATAAACGAGTCTAAAAGGTGTGGTTCCAATTGGAGTTTTGTAGGCTATTCTAAAAGCCCAGAGTGCATCCTCCAATTTCATGGACCATTTCTTCGGATTTGACCCTACTGTTTTCTCTAGAATACGTTTTAATGCTCGGTTGGTATTTTTAACTTGTCCACTTGTTTGTGGATGATAAGCGATTGAGATTTTATGAGTTACTCCATATCTTTTGAGAACTTTCTCAAGTTGATTATTACAAAAATGAGTACCCCGATCACTTATTAAAGCTTTCGGTGTTCCGAACCTAGCAAAAAGACATTTTAAGAAGTTGACCACAACTCGTGCATCATTAGTTGGGAGAGCTTGTGCTTTCGCCCATTTAGATACATAATCAATGGCAACGAGAATGTAGAGATTATTATGAGATTTTGGAAATTGACCCATAAAGTCAATACCCCAAAAGTCAAATACTTCACATACTTGAATGACATTTTGTGGCATTTCATCACGTTGACTTATTTTTCCGGCCCTTTGACATGCATCACAGGATTTGCAAAGAAGGTGTGCGTCTTTGAAAATTGTAGGCCAATAGAATCCAGCGTCGTAGACTTTTCTTGCTGTAAGTTGAGGCCCATAATGCCCTCCTGTTGGTCCTGTGTGACAGTGGTTTAAGATTTGATTGGCTTCATCTCCGAATACACATCGGCGTATTATTCCATCGGGACAACTTTTAAACAAATGTGGATCTTCCCAGAAATAGTGTTTTATATCAATAAAGAATTTCTTTCGTTTTTGGTACGACAACCCTTTTTCAAGGAATCCACATACTAAGTAGTTTGCATAGTCTGCAAACCATGGAATTTCACTATAATTTATCTTCAATAGATATTCATCAGGAAAGTTATCTTGTATGGCCGATTCATTTAGAACTTATAATTCGGGATTTTCAAGACGAGAAAGATGATCAGCTGCGAGATTTTCTGCTCCCTTTTTGTCTCGGATTTCAATATCGAACTCTTGTAAGAGTAAGATCCAATGGATTAATCGTGGTTTGGCATCTGTTTCAAAAATAGGTATCTAAGAGCAGAATGGTCGGGATAGACCACCGTTTTAGCTAGAACAAAATATGAATGAAATTTGTCAAAAGCAAAGACAATGGCAAGGAGTTCTTTTTCAGTAGTTGTGTAATTTTTTTGTGCTCCTTGTAACGTCTTACTAGCATAATAAATAGGTTGAAATCGTTTTTCAATCCTTTGTCCTAAAATGGCTCCCATTGCAAAATCACTTGCATCGCACATGAGTTCAAATGGTAGATTCCAAATTGGCGTTATCATGATCGGCACATTAGTGAGTTTTTCTTTAAGAATATTAAAAGATTTGATGTATTCATCTGAAAAAATGAATGGAGCATCCTTTTCTAGAAGTTTATTCATAGGAGTGGCAATTTTAGAAAAATCTTTTATGAAACGTCGGTAAAAACCGGCATGCCCTAGAAAACTCCTAACTCCTCTAACATTTGTGGGATGTGGAAGTTTAGCAATTACATCTACTTTAGCTCTATCCACTTCTATTCCTTCCTTTGAAATTTTATGACCAAGAACGATGCCTTCTTTAACCATGAAATGGCGTTTCTCCCAATTAAGAACTAGATTTGATTGCTCGCATCTAATAAGCATTCGTTCAAGATTAACTAGACATGTTTCAAATGTATCACCGAATTCAAGATTAACTAGACATGTTTCAAATGTATCACCGAAGACTGAAAAGTCATCCATGAAAACTTCCATGCTTTCTTCTATCATGTCGTGAAAAATCGCCATCATGCACCTTTGAAAGGTTGCAGGGGCGTTGCAAAGTCCAAATGGCATGCGTTTGTAAGCAAAAGTACCATAAGGGCACGTGAACGTGGTTTTCTCTTGGTCTTCGGGTGCTATTGGAATTTGAAAATATCCTGAAAAACCATCAAGAAAATAATAGTAACTATTTCCGGCTAATCTTTCCAACATTTGATCAATGAAAGGTAAGGGAAAGTGATCTTTTCTGGTGGCATCATTTAATTTTCTATAATCAATACAAACACGCCATCCTGTTACAATCCTAGTAGGAATAAGCTCATTTTTCTCATTTGTGATGACAGTCATGCCACCCTTCTTAGGTACGCATTGAACTGGGCTTACCCATGGACTATCAAAGATTGGATAAATTAATCCTACATTAAGTAGTTTAATAATTTCTTTCTTAACAACATCTTGCATATTCGGATTTAGTCTTCGTTGGCGTTGCACATATGTTTTATGACCTTCTTCCATAAGTATTTTATGTGTGCAATACGAAGGACTTATGCCTTTAATGTCATGAATCTTCCATGCAATAGCTGGTTTATGAGCTTTTAGCACAGAAATGAGTTGAGATTTTTCATTTTCAGTAAGAGAAGACGATATTATTACAGGTAATTCTGATTCACCATGTAAATAAGCATATTCTAAATATTTTGGAAGTGGCTTTAACTCTAATGTCGGTGGTTCTTCTATCGATGATTTGTATCGATATCTGTCTTCCTCTTTTAGCATTTGAATTTCTTCTGTTGTTGTTTCATATCTATTAGCCATAAGTGCAGCTATCATTTCAGCTTCATCAATTGGTTCAGTTCCTTCTCCTAAAGAACATTCTCCTGTTCCTTGTAATTCTGAAAATTCTTCTAACAATTCTGCATGTGAATCTATAGTTTGAATATAATAACATGTATCATCTGCAGATTGCAGTTGTTGCATGGCTCTATCAACAGAAAAGGTAACACTCTCGTCCTCTATACTTAGGGTCAGTTTCTTACCGAACACATCTATTATTGCTTTAGCCGTGTTTAAGAATGGTCTTCCTAATATGAGAGGAACTCGAGAATCTTCTTCTATGTCCAGAATAACAAAATCTACTGGAAATACTAAAGTACCAACTTTAACTAGCATGTTCTCCATTATCCCTCTAGGATATTTTACTGATCGATCGGCTAGTTGTATGCTTATTCGTGTTGGTTTCAATTCTCCAAGGTCTAGTTTAGCGTATACTGAATATGGCATTAAATTTATACTAGCTCCTAAGTCTGCCAATGCTTCTATTGAACTAAGACTACTCAGAAAACATGGAATTGTGAAACTTTCTGGATCAGATAATTTTTCTGGTATCTTATTCAACAACACTGCAGAACAATTAGCATTCATAGTAACAGCCGAGAGTTCTTCCATTTTATTTCTATTTGTGATTAGATCTTTCAGAAATTTAGCATATATGGGCATTCCTGAAATTACATCAATGAAAGGAAGATTTACATTTATTTGTTTAAACATATCCAAGAATTTGGATTGCTCGGCTTCAAGTCTCTCTTTTCTCATTTTACTCGGGTAAGGAAGTGGTGGTTGGTATGGTTTATCATAAGGTTTAGCCTTAACTGTGTTGTCTTCATTAACCTTTTCAACTACCAGTTCTTTTTCCTTTTCTTGCTCAGATTGTGGTTCTTGTGGAGTAGGAATAGAGTCATCAGAAATTACAGGTATTTCAGATGTTTTAAGTGTAATACCACTTCTTGTGGTAATGGCTTTAGCTGTTTCATTCCGGGGGTTAGCATTTGTATCACTAGGTAGACTTCCCGATTTTCTTTCACCTATCAACCTTGCTAGGTTACTTACTTCTTGTTCCAAATTTTGAATTGAAGCTTGTTGATTTCTAAATGCTTGTGCATTTTGTACATTGGTTTGTTTCTGAGATGTGAAAAATTGAGTTTGAGATTCAACTAGCTTCGACATCATATCTTCTAAATTTGGCTTTTTATCATCGGTTTGTGGTGGTTTATTTTGAAAAATAGGTCTTTGCTGATTGTAAGTATTATTAGATACTTGGTGATTGCTAGGACCTTGTTGGTTGTTGTATGGAACATTTCGGTTATAATTATGATTTTGATTGTAGATTGGTCTTGGCGGTTGATAATTATTCTGATAATTATTTTCAGGCCTTTGGTTAATGTATGAAACATTCTCTCTTTGTTCCATTGTTTGTTCAATACTGAGACAATCTTTTGTCAAATGTGGTCCTCCACACTGCTCACAACTAATTCTTATTGAGTGAATATCTTTAGTCATCTTTTCCATTCGTCTCTCGACAGCATCTATCTTTGCGGAAATGGAATCAAAGTCATGGCTAAAATTGGCTCTAGCCGCTTTAGATGATCTAACGATATCTTTTTCTTGATTCCACTCATGTGAGTGGGAAGCAGTGTTATCAATAATTTTGTAAGCTTCAGTTGCGGTTTTCTTCATAATGGAACCACCAGCTGCTGTATCGATGTCTTTTCTTGTAGTGATGTCGCATCCTTGGTAGAATATTTGTACTATTTGATAAGTGTCTAAACCATGTTGCGGACATCCTCTCAATAACTTTCCAAATCTTGTCCACGCCTCATATAAATTTCGTTTGGCTTCTGTGTGAACGTAACAATTTCTCCTTGAAGTCTCGCGGCTTTAGATGCCGAAAAAAATTGTTTAAGAAAATTTTCAACTAAGACATCCCATGTATCAATCGCCCCTTCAGGTAACGATTCTAACCAATCTTTGGCTTCTCCCTTTAAAGTCCAGGGAAATAACATGAGATATATCTGTTCATCCTCCACTTCTCAGATTTTAAATAGAGTACAGATTCTATTAAAGGTACGAAGATGTTCATTTGGATCTTCCTTCGGCGCGCCACTAAATTGGCATTGATTAGTTACCATGTGTAGAATTTGTCCTTTGATTTCATAATCTGGTGCATTAATGTCTGGTTGAGTAATTGCGTAACCTTGGCCAGTGCGTTTAGCTCTCATTCGGTCTTCCATACTTAGAGGTTCCAGATTTTCCATGATTGAATTTGTTGAATCTGAATCACTAGAGGATTTTGACTTAATGGTTTTTTCTTTCTTGACAATTTCTGGATGAGTGATTTGTGGTTCAGGAGGAATGATTAGTGGTTCAGGATCTCTGAATTATCCCTGAATATCCTCCGGATTCTCAATTGTGAGGTCGGGTTCAAAAAATGGATTATCGGAAATTTGAATTGGAGTACTTGGTCGACTAGATGACGATTCTAAAGAAATATCAACTGTGACAATATTGGCTAGATGTCTTGATCGAGTTATAGGTGGTGATCGTATGAAAGGTGGTGAACGTTTTGCTCGGTGCATTCACTGAATATCCTATTAGTTATAAAAGATAAAAATTATATAAGCTATCAAATTAATAGACTTTTCTAATTTTGCCCACCTTTCGAATAGCCAATAGATGCAGCAGGTAGCCAGGACCCTTTAAATCGGAAGTCCACAACTCGCCACTAACAAATCCAACTATTACTACGAACCAGAAAATTTTGGATGTCTATCAATTTAACCACTTAAAATAATTTTTCGTCGAAATTTAAAGAAAATTTAGAGAAGAAATAGAAAATTCTATGTCCTAAAAACTAGAGCGTCGAGAAATAAGAAAGAAAAAGAGTGCGTCGAAAAACGTCCAAAAATAAAAGGTCGAAAAATAAAAAGAGCGTAGCGCGTCGAAACTTAAAAGTCTAAAAACTAAAAATTAAAACTTACGTCTAAAGGTATTAAAGCTTAAAAGGAATTCTATATCTAAAAATGCAATAACTTAAAAAGGTACTAAAACTAAAAACGGCGTCGCAAAATTCTAAAGCACCTAAATCTTAGTCTAAAGAAAAAGCACTTAAGGGATTTTACGGCAAAGCCTAAAAATCTAGAAATAAAAATAACTATGGCAAATACTAAATTTAAAACTAAGTACGAACGATAAATATACAAATTACGATTAAACGATTAAAATATACAATTTATAAAAAGATATAAAAAGTGATAAAATTACAATTTTATAAAAATATTATTTTTATATTACTATTTTATAAAAGTATTAATTTTTATATATTAATAAAACTAAATAAAACTTAATATTACAAATTAATTAATAAACTAAAACTAAATATTAAAAACTAATAAAAAAAATTAAACCCTAATTAGGGTTGTTTAATAATAATTATTAATAATACCCCGTAATTAATGTTGTACCAGAATCAATCCAGGCGTGTCAGACTGAACCATGCAGTCGCATGGTTTTAACTCTTCTGGGCCATGCGATCGCATGGGTTGTGGATTCAGGCCAAATGTTGGGCTGCTACAGTTCTCGGCCCGATTATTTTTACTTTTTTTTGTTTTTAATTTATTTATATAAAATAAATAAAAACTTAATTTTTAAAAACTAAAATAGTAATAGAAAAACTTTATATTTTAAACAAACTCTAAAAATATATATATATATATATATATATTGTTTTTCTTTTTATATTTTTGTATTTTTAATATTTAAAACATATTTTTACAAAAAAAAAAGAAATTAAAACTTAATAAAATGTTTTTTTTTATATAGCTTTTCGCCGGCAGCGGCGCCAAAAATACTTGATGTGTGCAGAGGTGTATACGAAATAGTTATATTTTTATTGCGAAATACTATTAAATATGATATAATTTTACACAAGTTATTTATTTATTTATAGAGTGGAAATACCTAAACCTTGCTACAACACTTATAGGTAGTGTACCTAATCGTACAGTAGTGTAGTTTTTAGTAAGTCCGGTTCGTTCACAGGGAACTAGCCAAGTTTAACGCTATATTTTATTTTAAACTATATTTGTATATAAATAAATATATAAGTAGTATTATTATTATAAAAATGGGGTTTTACCGTTTAATGACCGGTTTGTCAATTTATGTCTTAAGTTGCAGTTAAAACCTAATGTAAAATATTAAAAATAAATATAACTTAATTTAAAGCGTAAAGTAAATGACAATAATTAAAGTGCGATAAATTAAAGTGCGATAAATAAAATGACGATAAATGAAATTGCGATAATTAAAAAGTACGATAATTAAAAATGCAATAAATAAAATGACAGTAAATAAAAGTGCGATAAAATATGAAATAAAGGAATTATGCTTATTTAAACTTCCGTAATCATGATGTTTGACGTGTTGCTTTTAGTTTATTACCATGGGTTAATTGTCCTTTGTCCTGGATTATTCGATATGTCCATACGGTTTTGTCCATAATAGTCCATCCAGTCATAAATATAAAGTGCGAGAGTCTTCGTCAAATTATCCTTATACTCGAAGTCAAATATTCGAACTAATTGGGGATTCGAATTATAACAAGGTCTTAATACTTTGTTTAATGAATACACCAGGTTATCGACTGCGTGTAGTCCAAGGTTTTACTACTTTGTTAACAATTACACCAATTACCCTTGTATGTAATTCACCCCTGTTTCAACAAGTCTATTGATTATTAATCCATCCCCGTGTCCGGTCAAATGAATAATTATTGGTATTTATAGATATCCCTCCCACCGTACCCAGTCAAGCATATGTGGTTATATATAAATATGTCGAATTATAAGTCTATATATTAAATTAATGAGGTATCATTTAGTTAATATAAAGCCCATTAATAGCCCATAGTCTAATTTCCACAAGTGTCGTTCTTTTATCCAAACCCCAATTATGGTCCAAAGCCCAATTACCCAATCTTAATATTTAGCCCAACATCACGATTACTTCGGCATTAAATAAGCATAATAATAACTTAGCTACGAGACATTAATTTAAAAAGGTTGAACATAACTTACAATGATTAATAATAGCGTAGCGTTACACGGACAGAATTTCGACTTACACACTTACAACATTCGCTAACATACCCTTATTATAATTAATCTTAAATTAAAATTAAAATTAAATTTATAAATATATATATATATATATATATATATATATATATATATATATATATATATATATATATATATATATATATATATCTGTGAGAGAGAGATTGAATTAGGATGCCCAAAATTCGGCCAAAAATCGCGAAATTTATAGACCTGGCCAAACTTTTTGCTCCATGCGATCGCATGGCATTTGTGCCTTCTGGCCATGCGATCGCATGGCCTGGGAATCCAACTCAGAATTGTTTGTTTGCTAGTTTGCCGACAGTTTTAATATATAATATAATATATATATATATAATTTTAAGAATTAATTATATATTATATTATATTCGTGTACATAGTTGACTTGTAATTTTTAGTCCGTTGCGTCGCGCGTTGAGAGTTAACTCTGGTCCCGGTTTCGGATTTTCGAACGTCTTTTCGTACTATTTAATATCTTGTACTTTGCGTTTCGCGGCTCGTACTCTTGTAATTTCTAGACGTTTCTTATCAACAATTGGAACCACTTTGATTGTACTTTGTACTTTTTAGCTTTTTGGTCATTTGCGTCTTCAATTCATCGAATCTGTCTTTTGTCTTCACCTTTTATTTTTTAAACGAATATCACTTGTAAATAGAACAATTGCAACTAAAAGCTTGTCTTTCTTGAGGGATAATGTTATGAAATATATGTTCATTTTTAGCATTATCAGTTCGCTCACTTTGGCCATCCATTTGTGGGTGAAACGCGGTGCTTATATGCAACTTGGTGTCCATCTCTTCTTGAAACTTCCTCCAATATCGTGAAGTAAATCGGGTGTCACGATCCGAAACAATGGAAACAGGTACTCCATACCTTGCAACAACCTCCTTCATATATAATTTAGACATTGCTTCCGAAGATGAAGCTTCTCTTATTGTCAAAAATAACGCACTCTTAGTCAATCTATCAACAATAACACAAATGGCGTCGTGTTGCCGTGGGGTTTTAGGCAACTTAGTCACTAAATCCATTGTGATATGCTCCCATTTCCATACCGGTACCTCTAGTGGTTGAAGTTTACCATACGGCATTTGATGATCGGCTTTTACTTGGAGGCAAGTAAGACACTTATGAACATACTTTACTATATCTCTCTTCATTCCTGGCCACCAATAGTCTTTTCTTAGATCCCTATACATTTTCATAGCACCGGGGTGAATCGAATACTTAGATTTGTGAGCTAAGTCAAGGAGCTCACTTCTAGCACTGCTTTGTAAAGGTACCCAAATTCTTCCATATCTAAGTGTTAGACCACGGAAATCTACTATAAAATCATTAACTTCCCTTTGATTCTTTCTTTCCTCACGTTTTCGGGGGTTAATGCTTCATCTTGCGCTACTCGGATACTATCGAATATTTGTGGTGATATTACCATGACTAAACTCGTTACCTTAATCGGTTGGTGGCTCGACTTCCTACTAAGAGCATCCGTCACCACATTAACCTTCCCGGGGTGATACAAAATTTCACAATCGTAATCTTTCACCAAGTCGAGCCCTCTCCTTTGCCTATCATTCAAATCTCTTTGATCGAACAAGTACTTTAATTTCTTATGATCTGTATAAATAGAGAACTTTACACCATAAAGATAATGATGCCATATTTTCAAAGCAAAAACCACAGCCGTTAATTCTAAATCATGGGTGGGATAACGTTTTTCATGTACCTTCAATTGTCGAGAAGCGTAAGCTATGACTTTCCCGTTTTGCATTAGCACACACCCCAAACCTTTCTTAGAAGCATCACAATAGACCGTCATATTCTCATTCCCTTCCGGTAAGACTAGTATGGGAGCTTGAACAAGTTTCTCTTTAAGGAGTTGAAATGCTTGTTCTTGCTTTTCTTCCCATTTCCATGGCACATTCTTACGGGCTAACTTTGTGAGTGGGGTGGCTATCCTAGAAAAATCTTGTATAAATCGTCGATAATACCCCGCTAAGCCTAGAAAACTTCTAACTTCGGTGAGATTCATAGGTGGTTCCCATCTCATTATGGCTTCAATCTTCGTCGGATCAACACAAATACCCTTCTTATTAATGACATGTCCTAAAAGTTGAACTCCATGAGGCCAAAACTCACACTTAGAAAACTTAGCGAACAACTTTTCTCTCCTTAAAGTTTCTAACACTTATCGTAAATGCGCCGCATGCTCCTCTTCCCCCTTAGGATATACTAACATATCGTCAATGAATACAATCACAAACCTATCGAGCATCGGTCGACACACCCTATTCATCAATTCCATAAACGCGGCCGGAGCATTAGTTAACCCAAAAGGCATTACTACGAATTCATAATGACCATACCAAGTGCGAAAAGCCGTTTTAGGGATATCCTCTTCCTTCACCTTTAATTGATGATAACCGACCTTAGATCTATCTTTGAAAAGAAACATGCACCTTGTAATTGATCAAAAAAGTCGTCTATCCTCGGCAATGGGTATTTATTCTTAATAGTGACTTTATTCAATTCACGATAATCGATACACATTCTCATTGTTCCATCCTTCTTTTTCACAAACAAAACCGAAGCTCCCTAAGGTGAACTACTAGGATGTATAAAACCTTTATCTATTAAATCTTGTAGTTGAGTCATCATTTCCCTCATTTCTGACGGAGCTAGTCTATAAGGTGCTTTGGCAATTTTCGTGGCTCCGGGAATCAACTCTATTCGAAACTCTACTTCTCGTTCGGGAGGAACACCGAGCAATTCATCCGAAAACACGTCCGGAAACTCATTAACTATCGGTACATCATCTATCCCAATAACCTTCTTTGAATCATCTATCACATGTGCCAAAAACGCACAACACCCATGGGACAAAAATCGTTTGGCTCTAGCATACGTATATATAGGAATAACACGTCTAGCCCGTTCCCCATAAATCCAAATAACCTTTCCACTAGGTGCTTGAACTAATACAATTTTCTTTCGACATAATATTATTCCTTCATTGTCATCTAGCCAATCCATACCTAAAATTACTTGAAACTCCCCCATATGCATGGGTATCAAATCTATAACAAACTTCTCATCATCCAAAATAATCTCACATCCCTTAATAACACTATAAACCATAACAGTTTTATTATCCGCTATCTCAACCTCTAAAGGATGCTCTAACAAACTTGAGGTCATGCCAAAATGTTTACAAAAAGAATAAGAAACAAACGACCGCGTAGCACCGGAACAAAACATGCGCAGGTAAAGAGTTTACAATAAAGGTACCTGACACTACATTTTGGGATTCCTTTGCTTCGAGAACGGTAATCTGATGAGCTCGGGCTCTTGGTCGGCTATCACTTGTCTTTGGTTCTATTTTAACCTCTTTATTAACACCACCACTTACTAAATCCTTCTTATACTCCGGACATTCAGCTTGAAAATGACCCTTTTCAAAACAGTAATAACACTGTTTCCCTTTCTTAGGACACTCGGCGGCTCTATGACCCGGCTTCCCACATGAATAACAATCGGTAGTACCCGCTTTACACTCGCCCATATGATTCTTACCACACCTATTGCACGTCTTCACTTCTTTACCACCACTCTTCCCCGGCATGAAACCCCCTTTTAATTTGTGTGGGGACTCAGAATTAAATTTACCTTTCTTCGGGCTCATACTTTGCATTGATTTCGAATCTTGATCTAACTTTCGTTTAAACACGACTTTCTTCTTAAGTTCATGTTCCCTCACAAGAGCCCTGCTCATCATTTCAGCTAAGGTCTTATACGTACCCTTATCAATAAACTCGCTTATTTTGGGGTTTAACTTCTCGTGATAGTGATCCATCATTAACTTAGGACTTGAAACAAAATCCGGGCAAAAACGGGACTTATCATTAAATTCGGCATTAAACTCAGTCACGGATTTACTCCCATGCTCAATATTCATGAATTCAGACTTTAACCTACTAACTTCGGCGGGTGGAGCAAATTGATCCATAAACATTTCACGAAACTTTTCCCACAGAAAACTTGTTGCCACATTTGTCTATGTGACTTAACTATAAAATTCCACCATTCATAACCGCTGCCCTTCATTTGGTGTGCCGCGTAAATTACCTTTAAATGCTCGAGATATTCACACAACATGAAAGTTTTCTCTATCTCATCGATCCACCTTTGACTAATAATCGGATCAACCCTTCCATGAAATTCCGGTGGATGACAATTTGCAAAATTCTTGAACTCAAAACGCTCATCTTTCTTTTTCGGGGCTTCTACTTCCTCTTCCCTTACCCCACTTCCCCCTTCTCCTCTTAACATAGGATTATTCGTCATAAGAGTCTTTAACTTTTCGTCTAATTGATCATTAATCAACTTCTTTATCTTTTCTAGAAGAGTTGGGGTGTATCGCACTAAGGCTTGCCCTATTTGTCCCGAAATATCATTTGCCATTGTAACTTCATCAGATTCGGTTTGCGAGCCTTCGACAGATCAACCCCTATATCAACTAATAAACAAATTAATTCATCTCCTTGGTCCAGATAATGCTCAATTTACCCAACCCAAATAACCACCTCAGCAATTATAACAGACTCCAATTCGCGTCACCAAATTAGACAATTATAATCAATCAAGAGATAAAGAATTAAACAACTGAAAATATATGCAACAGACTCCAAAGAGTGTTCACTCAATTAGACAACCACATATATCAACCAATTTACATAAAAGTATCAACAAGAATTTTTATGTGTTCAAGCAATAATTCATCACACATGCGATAATCAATCATAAAAATATATCCAACATAATATTTAGCCTAAGTGAACATAATTAATTTAGCTCATGATCATAATATAAATTGAACACAAACATAAATTAGTAATGCACGAATAATTCATCATCTACATAGACATGAATAAATAAACTAAAGTAGCAATAATAAATTTTATGTCCATGAACAAATATAATACTGTATATGAATATGAGTTCAAATAATAAAAAGATGAAACTTGCATAACAAAACCTCTCCTTTTGCTTCCTGTCTTCGTGGCTTATCAAACAAAAGGGGTCCACAAGCTTTCCTTGTACCAATTGCACACACCAATTTAGTCTCTTAACAATTGAATTTACTTGAGTGCTTTCTTTTCTCTTGGTGAAAGTCGACCAAAAACCCCCAAGATGGGGTCCCCACCTACGACGGCTGTACACACCCAAAAAGGGTTTTATTTTTCTTCTGCCACAAATCGGCTGTTACAGCCGAGGCCAACTCCCCCTTTTTTTTTATCTCCAAACAGTTGTATTTAAAATGCTTGCACCACTTGGGGCTCAAGATATTATTATTAGAATTTTAATTTAATTTAAACCCAACCATTATAAGTCCATCAATTTATATTCAGCCCATCTTCAATATAAATAAATCAGCCCACTTGCTATCCCAATAATTAAGTGGCACTTTCGTCACACAAGTAACGCTTTTCATCTAAGCTTCTTTTCAACTTCAATCTTCTTGACTTTATAACTCGATTATCTATTTTACTCCAAAAAGTCATCAATACTCCATAATTATCTGAAATCAATTATAATTTATTAAGTATCGAAAGTTCGCATAATTGATTCAAATAAATACAAAATAACAACGATAGTGCCTATAAATAATATCTAAAAACATGTATAAAATAGGCACTATCAAACCCCTCCACACTTGGCTTTTGTTTGTCCTCAAGCAAATAAAGACAAAACAATTTAGAACTACACTCCCTAGGCAATATCATGTTAATCATTTTTAGTAAAAGATTTTTCATTAACTTCATAAGTACACACAAACATAATCCTTTGAAAAATTAAAGATCAACACATATCACTTCACCTAGGCATGTAATAAAAAAAAATTGACTTAGGTAGACTCGACTCGGAAGTTGGTTAATTGGGTAGTCATGACACAGATAAAAATTTGTGTAAAGGTGGAAGTCAAATGCAAAGTCAAATACATGTCTAGCTACTAAGAGCGCATTTATTATTATGAACTACTTTTACCCAAACTTAGAAAATAGATGAATCTTCATTGGATCTCTTTTATTTCACATCTCTTTTTCTTTTATGTATATATATTTTTCATCCTTTATATGTTCATTTTACTTTCAACCAATGACTTTCTTAGCCCATGTAGCGAACTTTCGACCAACCTATCCAGACCAGGAAACGACCTTAGTAAGTTAGGTGATAAAGCACCCCGCGGATCTAATTATTCGAACCTTAAAAGTCACCGTGTTAATTGCAATCTCATGCTGGCTTTCTATGGAACCCATGTAACAAACTTTCATGCCAACCGATCCCAAACCCGGAAAGGGCCTTAGGTGGTTAAGTGACAAGCACCCCAAAGGGACTACTTATTCGAATTCCAAAGGCTTATGCATCAAACTATAATTAACATGTTTAAGTAACAATCACATTTTTAGGAATCATATACCATTTTTTTCTCTTATATTTTCACATGTATATTGATGTAAGGAATGATGAAAATATCTATTTACCCCCACCTTCATTGTGCTTTTTACACAACTACTCAAGTGAGTTTTAGGCACGCAAATAATTACACTCCCACTTCAATAATAACACAAGTAAAAGTAGTTCTATTAACATTAAGATTAATATAGTAAGAAGACATAAACTTGACTAAGAATTTAAACTTCTGAAAATAGTGTAGAAAAGGGAATTGGTTTCATTTGATTTTCATCTAAAGGCTAAGGCTTCTAAGGTTTTCTAATTGGAATGTTAATACTCAAACCGAGCACTAATGACCGGGGTAAACTGACTAAAAATTGGTGTTAAAATAAAAAGGCTAAAAATTCTACAATATTTCTTCATCATTTACAATACCTTTCACTAGGTGCTCTCATAAAAATTTAAAAATTTTAGCTACCTAGGGAGTTAAATGCCAGTTACCTTAAAACATATATCATTTAAACATAAAAGCAATAGTTTTCAAGCAATCAAACAGACAAAAACCAAGTGTACCATAAACCATAAACCCCCTCCACACTTATTTCATGCTATGTCCTCACTAGCATGCTATATTATAACGAAAAAGTGGAGTAAATAAAATAATAAACAATAAAAGTAAAGGTAACTGAAACTGAAACTGAAACTTCTCGGGGTTTTAGCAGGATAAGAATCGGACTGAGAAATAATAAATATAGCTGCAACTCAAAAGTCAGCTTCCTCGCCTCTTTCACAATTTCAAAACTTTATAAGCTGTGCAACCTTTCCCAAATTCGTGCACCCGACTTGACCCCTCATTATCAGCCTTCAATGGGGTCCTAACTCTTCCAAACTTATCTGACGGTACGAGAAATCAGTGGAATATGCTTCATGAATAAGCAACGTCAACCAATCATTAACACTGCGTGTTGTGAACATTAAATTTGAAAGTTCTCCTAGATTTTTTATGGAGAACGCTAACATAACCCGGGTGTCGAGAAACGTGTCACCCTTAAAATCCGATTGGGACACCCTAATGTAGTCCACGGTCATGCTCAAATCAAATGGGACATGGTACACTGTCTCCTCCGCACTATACACACCGTGATATCCACCCGATAATAAACAATCACTCTCCTCAATTACGACATCCTCTAAAACAAGTGTGGACACGCTCTGTATCTCAACTATGGAACGAGACTCAACTTCCAACTTTAATTCCTTCAGTTCTTCAGTCGTAGGTTTATAACCATTAGCCATGAGAACAACTAACAAACCATCTTTCTCTTCCACCAGAGTCTCATCTATATAACTAGAAGAGTAAGAATGTAACTCGGGAAAATCCTGCAAAAGCTCAGAAAGTGGATCTAAACGGGTACGTTTTTCAACAACCAGTTCCTCTTGCAAAATAGATTTTGAAGTTATAAGTTGTGGAGCTGGATCAGACACATCTGAATGTTCTAAAAACAGAATCAATGGTGAATAAAGATCGGTAGCAAGTTGCGTAATAGGTAGGGGACTCGAATGTTTTACGTCCGGATTCATGCAACATTGCCAAGACCCATAAAAACACGGGCAAAAACCTTCAGCTATCATCTTCTCTTTCATAGACATTTTTCGAGTGTTAACCACAGTTTCATCGACTTCTTTCTCTTGGTACCCCTCGTTGGTAACACTAGGAGATGAATATAATGCGAATAATTTCCTCCGTTCAACTCTCATTCTCTCAGCCATTGTCATATTTCTGTAGTCAACCATTTCCCTACAACTAACGAAAACAAAGAAAAAAATAAAAGCACTGACTCTAGAAACTAATAAATACTAAAAATAAAAAAATAAAAAAACTCAAACAAATCACAACTAGCAACAATCTCAAATTAACACACAACTGTCCCCGGCAGCGGCGCCAAAAAATTGATGTGTAAAATTTATAGAACGAGAATTACCAATTTAAAGATTAATACACACACTCACGGGCAATGTACCCGATCGTGCAATAGTATAGAAAATGGTAAATACCGGTTAACGTTCCAAGGACAGTTCACACGCAATTCAAGATTATTAACTAAATGCAATTAACTAAAATAAAATGAAATAAAGGAAACTAAGAATATTTGAGGGTTGGCTATTTAACGATTAGCCAAATCAAGATGGTTATAAAGTAAAAAACAATATTTTTGTACTTTTCGAATAAACAAGCAAACAATGCAGACAAGATAAATATGAAATCAATAAGATGAAAATATGTCCAACTAGGCTTTCTTCACTATGCTGGATGTATTAAAATTAAGTCCTGATCAAATATCACACATATGCAATTCAACTGACCGGTTCACCCAGAGTTCTCTTTTAGTAAACACAACAATTCAGATTACACAGTGTAGGGTTCCCTGTTACTGACGACCTATAAACTGTGATTAGCTAAATTGACTGATTTAAAGACTTGAACTGTGACACGGAGTTCTCTGAAATCAACAATCGTGCTAGCGTTCGCTATACACGATCAACCCCTATATCAACTAATAAACAAATTAATTCATCTCCTTGGTCCAGATAATGCTCAATTTACCTAACTCAAATAACCACCTGAGCAATTATAATAGACTCCAATTCGCGTCACCAAATTAGACAATTATAATCAATCAAGAGATAAAGAATTAAACAACTGAAAATATATGCAACAGACTCCAAAGAGTGTTCACTCAATTAGACAACCACATATATCAACCAATTTGCATAAAAGTATCAACAAGAATTTTTATGTGTTCAAGCAATAATTCATCACACATGCGATAATCAATCATAAAAATATATCCAACATAATATTTAGCCTAAGTGAACATAATTAATTTAGCTCATGATCATAATATAAATTGAACACAAACATAAATTAGTAATGCATAAATAATTCATCATCCACATAGACATGAATAAATAAACTAAAGTAGCAATAATAAATTTTATGTCCATGAACAAATATAATACTGTATATGAATATGAGTTCAAATAATAAAAAGATGAAACTTGCAAAACAAAACCTCTCCTTTTGCTTCCTGTCTTCGTGGCTTATCAAACAAAAGGGGTCCACAAGCTTTCCTTGTACCAATTGCACACACCAATTTAGTCTCTTAACAATTGAATTTACTTGTGTGCTTTCTTTTCTCTTGGTGAAAGTCGACCAAAAACCCCCAAGATGGGGTCCCCACCTGCGACGGCTGTACACACCCAAAAAGGGTTTTATTTTTCTTCTGCCGCAAATTGGCTGTTACAGCCGAGGCCAACTCCCCTTTTTTTTATCTCCAAACAGTTGTATTTAAAAGGCTTGCTCCACTTGGGGCTCAAGATATTATTATTAGAATTTTAATTTAATTGAAGCCCAACCATTATAAGTCCATCAATTTATATTCAGCCAATCTTCAATATAAATAAATCAGCCCACTTGCCGTCCCAATAATTAAGTGGCGCTTTCGTCACACAAGTAACGCTTTTCGTCTAAGCTTCTTTTGAACTTCAATCTTCTTGACTTTATAACTCGATTATCTATTTTACTCCAAAAAGTCATCAATACTCCATAATTATCTTAAATCAATTATAATTTATTAAGTATCGAAAGTTCGCATAATTGATTCAAATAAATACAAAATAACAACGATAGTGCCTATAAATAATATCTAAAAACATGTATAAAATAGGCACTATCACATCACATGACCTTTCCAACCCAAATGGTTGCTTACTTACTTTTGGATCCGACTCCATTACTTACCATAGACATAACTTGCTAAGGCCAATCCTAGTAATTATGTCTAAGCTAAACACGACCATAGGCATACACATATGCCTAAGCTACCTTAATCACATTATATTCATACATACATACATAGACACCCAAAGTGTCTAAGCTAAGTCATACCATAGATAAGATCATTAAACAAGCTTAATGACCTTGCCTAAGCTAATCATCAACCATAGATACGATTATTAGGCATGCCTAATAATCCTATCTAAGCTATCCATCTAGTGCACTTAGTCGTTGCCCTCTTGCACGGATGCTATCCGGGAACACCAAGTCACTCTTGACCCGCCCAATTTACCCCCTATAAACTCACCTTGATTAAACGAGATTCCTTGATCGCCTGGAGCCCCTTTGCCTTGATTAGCACCTATACATGAGCTAATCTTGTCATTAACATAATCCAACGAAATTACATCTTTCAAAAGCTTACAACACTTTCATATACTTACACATTTGACTTTATCCCCTTTTACCTCATCATTCACATGAACACTCACATACATGACATTCTTAACTTATCTTTTCACTTTTCCATAATAACAAACATTATCATACAAACATCATTTCCCTAAATATACAATTTCTCTAGTTTATCTCTTACAAACATGAACTTGTAATTCTTTCAAGTATTTCATCAAACATTTGATGTGCATAAACCCATTTCAACTACTAGCAACCTTAAACCATCATACATCAAAATATCATTACTTGCAAAAATATCAACAATTCACACATAAACTTTCTTCTTTACAAATTGACTAAATCTTATAAACATCTTCATTGAGGCATTTCATCAAACACCTAGTGTGCATGACTTGATTCTAGACTATAAGTATCACCAAATTCATTGTATTCATATCATACACTCAATTAGCAAGTTCATACATGAACTTACATCCAACATCAATTAAAAATTCGTTTTTAATCATACAAATGTGCACACTCATAACATACAACAACTTAAAAGCTTGAGATTCATCTAAAACACCTAATTCTAGTGATACTTAGACATAAAAGTTCATACCTTGTCTTTAGGGATCTAAGAACCCTAATTATGCACAATGGAGAAGAAATTGGGAGATTGCAACTTGCTACAATGATTAAGGCACACTAGATTTCATAAATTTTCACTTGCATGTACAAAATTCTTCCAATTGAAGGTTTCTCCTTCTTTTCTTGCTTGGGTCACCACACACACGCACACACACACACCCCTTCTGTGTTTTAATTTTGCAACTGATCACAAAAATTCAGCATTTTACATCTTTTAATTAATTTAACTTTGCCTTATTTGCACTTTCTACCCTCCCCACCAAAATCATATTATGGGAGTTCCTTAAATTAATTTGCATCACTAGTCCCTCTTAACTTAACTAACAAACTTTAAATATTATCCACTTATATTAAACAAAATAATACCAACAATATATAAATATCAATTTTAAATTATTTAAAATATTACCTTAAATAATTGGGACGTTACACTATCAATGCGATTACGGTGGTGAGTTTGACAACACCGCCTTTCACCAACTTCTCCAATCTAATGGTATCCATTTTCGTTTCTCGTGCCCTCAGACCCCCCAAAAAATTGGGAAGTCCAAACGTATGCTTCGCACCATTACCAACCTAATTCGAACTCTTCTTTTTCAAGCTCACCTTCCTCCCTCATATTGGGTTGAAGCCCTCTATATGGCTTCACATCTCCTTAATATTCTTCCATCTTCCGCTATCAATCACGAAATACCTCACACTCGCCTTTCCAAAACCATTCCCAACTATTCCAACCTCCGCGTCTTCGGATGCCTCTGCTATCCCCACCTTAACACCACAAACAAACTCGCGCCTCACTCTACTCATTGTATTTTCCTCGGATATCCCTCCAATCACAGAGGGTACCGATGCCTCGATCTCACCAACAACAAAATCATCATATCTCGTCATGTCATGTTTGATGAAACATCTTTCCCCTTTGGATCCATGACGCCCACCCAGCCTCTTGTTTATGACTTCCTTGATCCACCTCCAAACTTATACTCTCGCTATATCCACATTCCCACCTCACCTGCACCTCACACTCCTCCAACGACTACTCCTGTCGTTCATCCCTCTTCGGAGGCACCACCTCCTCCCATCGTGCCTATACCCACTCCTCCACCTCCATCTTCTCAGTCCACTCATCCTATGGTCACTCGCACTCATCTCAGTACCACCAAGACCGTCGAACGCCTCAACCTTCACACTTCCACCCTTTCTCCCATTCCTCATACCTACTCTCACGGTATTACTGATCCTAACTGGCGACAAGCAATGACTGACGAATATAATGCTTTAATTAACAACAGTAGTTGGAGACTTGTGCCTCGCCCAACGGACACGGACATAGTTCTCTCCATGTGGTTGTACAAGCACAAGTTCAATGCAGATGGTAGTTTGAGCAGATATAAGGCTCGACTCGTTGCTAATGGTCGTAGCCAACATATAGGAATTGATTATGGCGAGACTTTTAGCCCGGTTGTCAAACCGGTCACTATTCGCACAGTTCTAAGTTTGGCAATTTCTCGACACTGGCCTGTTCACCAGCTGGATGTCAAGAACGCCTTCCTTCATGGGCAGCTCTCTGAAACTGTATATATGCATCAGCCGCCCGGGTTTAAGGACCCCAGATACCCCGATCATGTATGCTTATTGCAAAAGTCACTTTACGGCCTTAAACAGGCCCCACGCGCATGGTTTTAACGCTTTGCCGGGTATGCTCAGCGGTTTGGATTTCATCATAGTCGTTGCGACACTTCCCTTTTCATTTACCGAGAGGGATCGGATACAGCCTACTTGCTTTTATACGTCGATGACATTGTGTTAACAACTTCATCTACAGGTCTACTTTAGCGGATTATTATTTATTACATAAGGAATTTGCGATGACTGACCTTGGAATGCTTAACTACTTTCTAGGAATCTCCGTCACTCGTACAACCTCTGGGATGTTTTTATCTCAGAAAAAGTACGCCACAGAAATTATTGAACGTGCCGACATGATCACTTGCAAATCTTGTAGGACCCCGATTGAATCTGGGGCTAAGCTTACCGCTCATGGGCCACAAGTGTCGAACCCGACTCTTTATCGTAGTCTTGCAGGTGCCTTACAGTATCACACATTTACTCGCCCGGACATCACTTATGCAGTTCAGCAGATTTGTTTATTTATGCATGATCCCCGAGAGCAGCACTTTCAAGCTCTCAAACAGATCATCCGATATGTTCAGGGGACTACTGACCATGGTCTACAGCTATTTGCTTCCTTACCATCCTCATTGGTTGCTTTCTCAGATGCTGATTGGGCCGGTTGCCCCATCACCAGGCGCTCTACTTCTTGTTATTGTGTCTTTCTCGGGAATAACCTGTTGTCATGGTCTTCGAAGCATCAGCTGACGCCCTCTCGTTCAAGTGCAGATGCTGAGTATCGCGGGGTTGCTAATGCTATTACCGAGACATGTTGGATACGTAATCTTCTTCGTGAGCTTCACTGCCCTCTTACTACTGCAACACTGGTTTACTGTGATAACGTCAGCTCTGTCTATCTCTCATGTAATCTAGTTCAGCATCAACGGACCAAGCATATTGAGATTGACATTTACTTTGTTCGAGATTTGGTAACTCAGGGACATGTTCGGGTTCTTCATGTTCCGTCTAGATACCAGTATGCAGACATCTTCACCAAAGGTCTTCCATACGCTCTATTTGACAAGTTTCGCTCCAGGTTGAGCGTTCGCCCTACTCCCGCTCCAACTGCGGGGGGATGTTAGCCGACCATTATAAGAGCCTTGACCCACTGTTGTAATTTAATAAGTTTAGTGCTTACATGCTTTTGCCTTTTATGAGTGCTTGTAATATTTAATCATATTAGTGCTTGTATACTAGTGCCCATCATGAGTGCTTGTAATATTTAATCAGAATCAGATTACCAATGGCCGATGGTTGGCTATTTAATCTGATGAGTATTGTAATCGGTCTTGAAGAAAATAAGATAAACATCTTCGATATCTAACAATAAAAACAACGTTTTCTCCCGTAGACTATGCAGCCCTTGTTGATATCCATAATTCCATATTATCCAATGACCAATAACCATTTCTGCCACCTCAAGTCCTCAAGATGTAATTTCAGTGACCTTTTATATAAGGGAAATTGACAAAATATACACTTTTTTTAAGTGTTAAAAAAATACACTTTTTGCAACAAAAAAAAAAAAAAAAAAAGTTGGCAAAATACAGCATTCATGTTAGTTCACATTAATACAACTATGAACACCAGACTCTCAATATATACAATAAATAAGAATTTAAGTGCAGAAAATGAGAGAACACAATATTGGAATAAAGGATTGATAATATTAATCGTGTCAAGTACATCTTTCAAATGAACCATACGTCCCTATTTATACAGATAAAAACCAAATCTGAAGATTTGGTTTCCAAAACTACTTAGCTATAAAAATGGAAAAGATAAACTAAAAACCAAACTAATTTGCTAATAAATCGAAAGTCAACTCTGGAGATAAAACTGAATCTTCAAAACAAATCTTCTTAATCTGCAAACATATCTCCAGAATAATCTTTAGCTTTGGCTTCAAGAAATCTTTAAACGTTGACTTCAGCAAATCCAGAGTCTGCAACTTCAGACTCTAAATCTCCAGACTCTAAAATCTGCAAAATACTTTTGACTCATCAGATTATTATTTTCATTTTCCCAACAATCTCCCCATATCTGATGATGTCAAAACAACCTGTACACCTAATTAACCACCTTAGCGTACTCCTTTTCAATAAGCTTACAATTGCTCTTCATGTGAGGAATTTTCTTCAGCATATTCAGCTTGCTATACAAGTGTTTCAACAATTGTACCCTGAAAGGAGATGTTTGCTCTGTTTCACACCTGGACAAAAGATTAATCAACATATCAATGCTTGCCTCTTCAAACTGATCACACCTAATCAACATCTTTTGATTTCCAGTAGTCTTTATCATCAATCCATCCAAGTGTTCAACATACTTGTTATCAACAAACTCCAAATGCTCAGGAACAGCATATCTTTAAATATGTCCCTTAACTCTTCTCTTTTTCATTCCCAGGTTAAAAGTTTCACAAAACACTTCATAATCTTTAGTACTGATGAATCCTTCTTCAAACACCAAGTGAACCAACATGCACACTCTCTTTAACACTTCATTCATAATAACCTGATCCTCTGCATACTCTTTGATACAAACAGCTATGCCTCTCCATTCACAAAAACCTAAACGAACAATTTGATTCATTTTAACTCTTAACCTTCTGTCTGGCAAATGAGCCATTGTTAACTGCAAAATCACACCTTCAAACTCAGATTTTTCAACCTCAACTTTCACAACATCACCATCATATCTTCTGAATCTAAACCTCTTGTTTATCTAAGCCCTAAGATCACCATCTGCTCTTTGTGTAGCAGCAACCAAAATACCACTAGAATTACCCTGTTTGTCACCAGTACCCTTATCAACAATATCCTCCCCCTCAATTTGTTGCCCCCCCTCAATTTGTTGCTCCCCCTCAATGTGAGTCTTCTTAGATTGCTCCTCCTCAATACCTGCATCAATACCTGATCTTTTTCTTTTCTCCCCCTTTTTGACATTATCTAAAGGCAGAGAAGATATGAACTTCCAAATTTTAGTCTGTTGATTTTTGAGGGAACAAATATCAGATGCAAACCCAGTAAAACATTTTCTCAGTTCATCAACACCAACCATTTTCTTCTCCAGCTCAGTCAACCTTTGATTAATCTCTGTTACAGACCCTGAACCACTTGTACTAGTCAACCCCTGCATATCCCCAACCAACCTCCTCACCTCCATCAACTCATATTTAGAAACAAAATTATTATTAAAGTTAAGATTATTAATCTTAGACTGCACAACAGAAAACTTGTCATCAAACTCCTTAGTCAACTTGGTCAAAGCCTGATGTAGGCCAACCATGGTGACTGGTGCCTCAGTCTGAGAAGTAGTGCCACTGAATGAGGGTAGGGTTGGTATGTCCTCACAGCCTTCCTGTTGTAAAGAAAACTGATCTTTGGGCATAGAAAGTTTTGAGGCATGTATCTCACCCTGTGACATGAGTGTGATATTGGCAGCCTGTACAAGAATGTGTAAGGATAGAACATTTTGGGTGGGTAGTGGCAGACTTAAGTCTGGGGTAAAAGTTGGCTTGGCCATTTCAGTTGGTTTTTGGATTTGGTTATTTGAGTCCAGGATTGGGACTTCTTCATGTAAGTCAACTGAGTGGGTTTCTTCAGTGACTGTAATGTGAGTATCCAAGTTAACTATCCTACCAGGTTCAGGTTGGGTCAAAGCACTCCTCTCACCAACCTCTAGCAGAGGTGATGGAGTAGTACGAGAAGCACTCTTCCTAGTGAATTTTTGAGGTGAATCCACAAGTGCTGTATTATATAAGGTTTTAATTATGGTGGTATTCTCTGTATGAACTGGTGGGTTCATAAGGTGGGTTGAGTGGGAAATTTGCTCAGTAGCAGTGGGTGAAGATGGGTTAGAATGAGGTGGAATTTCTTCATTCATGTCTTCAGCCTGCTCTGTTTGTGTAACAACATGGGGTGGAGTTTGTGTGGGGGTAGAATCTGATTGCTCAGATTCTAAAGATTGTTGACCAATGTTGTGATCTTCTGCAGACCCTGATTGCTCAGATTCTGAGGAAGATTCCCCTGCAGACTCTGATTGCTCAGAATCTGTAGGTTGGTCTGCACGGCCAAGATTGACCCAATGCATCATAGCAGGAGTAAGAGCAACTTCTTGATCATTCACAATGTGGCTGTGAAACATTCTGACACTACATTCTGGAATAGATGTATACTCATACACACGAAACACTTTAAGTCCATCATATAAAGCAGGAGTCATAGCTTGTTCAAACATTAAACTTAAGATTCTGATAAAAGGCACATTATGATCCCTTGGAGTTTTTTCAGTGAGAACCAAGAATTCATTGAAATATAAACGTGCAAAATCAATATTCCTCCCTGTGACTATAGCATGAAATAGATGTGCCTCAAAATCATTAATCTCAGTCAGACTACCACACTTGAAACTCAGACTTCTAATAATATTCGACAACAAAAACATCCACCTTGGAGAAAACATACTAATCTTAACAGATGAATCAGTTAAAGGTTGACCAACCATAGGAAAACAAGATCTTACAGCAGATCTTGACACAGTTCTAACAAAGTTATCTTGAACAGGAAGATTCAAAGCAATTCTTAAATGATTTTCAGTAAGAGTTAAAGAATTGTTACCATCTCTATAAGTACCAGTGATAGTTCTAGCTTCTCTATTCCCAACGCAAGTATACCAAAATTCTCCTAACATTTCTGGAAACATGATCGTTGTCTTGAAGAAAGCATCCTTCAAAGGGTGATTTCGCATGAACAATACCAAATCCTCATACCCTTCATTAGCAAAATTCTCCGGAATAGTACCACAAGCAACCCTATTATTAGCCGAAACATGTACATCTTTTCCTCCTCTGAAATCTTTCGCCCTAATCATGTTATCGGAGGGTACAAGAACAAAAGGGATGAACTTTGAATTTGCCATTTAGCTTTAATAAAAACTTTCAAGAACACGAGCGAATTTTGAAAACTGAGAGAATTTTTGAAGAAGATGATGAATGAGAGGAATTAGGGTTTATTATAGGAGATTAGCTTGAAGAAGATTTTGAAGAGTAAAAATAGGAGAGATATGCACCCTGACAAAAATTTGAAAAAGTTACCATTTACCCCCTTTTATTTTAGAAAATAGAATAAAGAAAAACTTTACTTGATAAAATAAGGAAACGATTTTACAGAAAAATACACCAGAGTAAACTTTCTCAGACCCTGAATAACATGATGTCATCCAAATTCTGAATAATATGACATCATCCAGACTAAATTTTTTTTTTATTTTTTTTACAACAACATATTAGAGAATATCATCACTGGACAACATTTCAATTGATAGATTTAACATTCCAAGTTGTCCAAGAAGATAGAAATGCCTTTCCTCAGGAAGTGCTTTAGTAAAAATATCTGCCAATTGATCCTTAGTGCCAATATGCTTTTAAAAACACTTTTCCCTTTTCAACACAATCCCTTATAAAATGATGCATGATTTCAATATGCTTGGTCCTTGAGTGAAACACTGGATTCTCAGTAATAGCAATTGCACTTTCATTGTCACACATTATTGGAGTGTTGGTCAATGTTAACCCAAAGTCCAGAAGTTGATATTGCATCCAAAGTAACTGAGCACAACAACTTCCTTCAGCAATATATTCAGCTTCTGCTGTGGAAGTGGCCACAGAATTTTGCTTTTTACTAGACCAACTTTCCACCCAGCAATTGACATCCACCAGAAGTGCTTTTTCTGTCTAATTTGTAACCTGCATAGTCTGCATCTGTGTAACCAATTAGATCAAACCCTGAGTCTTTAGAGTGCCAAAGATCCAGGTTAGGGGTACCTTTTAAGTACCTAAAAATTCTTTTCACGGCTTTATAATGAGACTCCCTAGGATCAGATTGGTAACGTGCACAAAGACATGTAGCAAACATTATATCAGGTCTACTTGCAGTTAATTATAGCAAAGATCCAATCATACCTCTATAGGTTGATTGACAAGTGGGTTTCTCAGATTCATCTTTATCAAGCTTTTCAGAAACACTCATTGGAGTTCTTAAAGAAGAACAATTTTTAAAACCATATTTAGTTAACATGTCAGAAATGTAGTTACTTTGGTTAATAAAAATGCCCTCAGAACTCTGTTTTATTTGCAACCCAAGAAAATAGTTTAAAGTACATAAATTACTCATTCTATACTCTTCAGACATAATGTCAGAAAACTATTTTCTCAAGTGTGGATTTGTAGACCCAAAAATAATGTCATCAACATAAATTTGAACAAGTAACACATCACCTTTGTCCTTTTTGATAAACAAAGTCTTATCAATGGCTCCTCTGGAAAAATTCTTTTCTAGAAGAAATGTTGACAAGGTATCATACCAGGCTCTGGGAGTTTGCTTCAGACCATACAATGCTTTCTTCATTTTGTAGACATGCTTAGGAAATTTCTTATTTACAAAATCAGGAGGTTGTTTTACATAAACCTCTTCTTGCAATTTACCATTCCGGAAAGCACTCTTCACATCCATTTGAAACACCTTGAAATCTTTGTGAACAGCATATGCTAGAAATAGTCTAATAGCTTTAATTCTAGCAACAGGAGCAAAAGTCTCATCATAGTCTATTCCTTCTTCTTGTCTGTACCCTTGAGCAACCAACCTTGCTTTATTTCTGATTACAATACCATCTTTATCAACCTTGTTTCTAAAAACTCATTTTGTGCCTATTGCAGTTTTATCAGCAGGCTTTGGAACCAATTCCCAAACATCATTCCTTTCAAATTCAGTCAATTCTTCAGTCATAGCCTCAACCCAATCATTGTCAGCCAATGCTTCATCTACTTCTTTAGGCTCAATTAGTGAAAGAAAACAAGAAAAGAAGCAGTAATTTACTATAGCAAAGTCAGACACCGGTGTCTGAGAAGAAGAATTAGGTTTAGGCAAACCTGTAGAATCTACAATATAGTCCTCAAGATGCTTTGGAGGAACTATGTTTCTAGATGATTTTCTAGTAGGAACAATGAGATCCAAAGTGGTATTTGATGACTGATCACCACTTTCTTGATTGACAACAGATTCTTCTTCCTGTGAAGGTTCTTCTGTGTGATAATTATCTGTAACTTTATTTCTTAATCCAGACAAATTTGGTTCATCTGACTTAGACTCTGAATCCAGAGTCTGAACACTATTCCCTGAAATCAAATTAGACAATTCACCAAGTGCAGATAGCTCAGTACTACATGACTGATCCATTTCTAAAGAACTTTCATTAAAGGAAACATTAATGGATTCTTCAATCTTCATTCTCCTCTGATTATATGCTCTATAAGCTTTGAATACAGAAGAATATCCCATAAATATACCTTCATCAGACTTTGGCCTCATCTTATCAAGCTGATCTCTTTGATTTAAAATATAGCACTTACACCCAAATATATGGAAGTAATGAATAGTAGGCACCTTTTTATGATATAACTCATAAGGAGTTTTACCATGTTTCTTCACAATCAAGGACCTATTTTGAGTGTAACATGTTGTATTGACAGCTTCAGCCCAGAACCTTAGGGCAACATTTGATTGGCATAACATGGTTCTGGCTGCTTCAATGAGTGTCCTATTTCTTCTTTCAGCAACTCCATTTTGTTGTGGAGTTCTAACAGCAGAGAAATTTTGACTAATTCCAGACTCTACACAAAAATCAATTAATGTGATATTTTTGAACTCAGTACCATGATCACTTCTCAACTGTTTGACAAGAACACCCTTTTGCACCTGCTCTTTCTTGATCAAGTTGATGATTTCTTCAGGAGCATCACTCTTTGCAGCTAAGAAAATAACCCATGTAAACCTAGAATACTCATCAACAATTACCAAAGTATATCTTTTTCTACCCAGACTACAAGTATTCATTGGACCAAATAGATCCATGTGAAGCATGTGAAGTGGAACACTAATGATAGCTAGGGTTTTTGAGGGAAACTTTGTTTTGGTCTGTTTACCCATAATACAAGCAGAACAAGGTTTATCTTTCTTGAAAGGTTGTTGTGGAAGACCTCTTACAAGCTTCTTTTTGGAAAGCTCATTGATATTTTTGAAATTAAGATGAGAAAGCCTTTTGTGTAACGACCCTGGTTTTTCCAACGTTATTTATTAATAATTATTATTATTAATACGCTTGATTAAACGAATGTATGTTATTACATTTACATGTTGCTTTAATTGCCCGTACTTGAACTTTAAATGCCCGAAACGTCTTTGTGACACCCGGAACTTGCACGAATAATATTTTAAGATATTATTTACATCCATGATTAATTTTATTAATCATTTTAATTAACTAAGGCTATTAGTTAGTTACTTGGGCTTTAATTGGTTTAACTTGTGATTTATTTGAACTTGGGCTTTGTTAGTGTAATGGACTCATGTTAGTGGACTACCAAGCCCACCCTACATTGTTAATGGACCTTTTAGCCCATGTCTTGAAAGTGTAAGTGATACTTGAACATTAACTAGCTAGTTTTGGTTCACTTGGAATCTAGTTAACATACACTTCCCATGCATGCATCCCCATTATCCAACTTTTGAAGCTTTACTTGCAAGTGACCACCAAACTAATCCCTCCCCCCATTTTTCTGCTGCAAAAACCGTCCCCCTTATGGCCTTGGAGGGAGTTCTTTTGGTTCATTTTTGTATTACTTCACCACTTGTATTTTCTCTCATTCAAACACACATTCATCTCCCATTTTCTCTCAACCATTCTCTCTCACTTTTCTCTACTTACTTGTAAGTAATATGAACTTTTCTCTCCTTTTTTTCCTTGCTAAAAACTGATTTCATAAGCATTCATCATCATCAATCTTTGTTTGTTGTTTGATTCTTGTTACATGTTGTTGTTACTTACTTACTAACTTTCAAGAATCTAACTTCCTAGTTTTGATTCTTCATAATATCTTGTATTCATCAAGAACACAAGAACTAAACTTACTAGTTTATGTTCTACATAAAATGTTTCAAAGATTTAAAGTTTATAATCTTTATAATTGTTACTTGTGTTCTTGTTTGTTGTATGTTACTAGAATACCACCTTCATGGTTGGTTTAGGCTTATCATTCATTTTCTTTATTTCTTATTGTTAGTTGCTTACTACACATTTGAACAAGGACATGAAACCAACAAGAGCTTACACTTTGGTGCAAGTATCATGGATCCAACACTTGGTTGTGATCTTTCTTAGTGTTCATGAACTTGTTCATAAACTTACATGTAACCTTGGTTCATCAAACACTTACAACACTTGCACTTGAGTTATGATGGACAAACCTTGGTCAAAATGATGTTAACACATCAACGAGTTGTACACTTGAAGCTATACGCATCAAGGATGAGAACCGTGATGAACATCAAGCACCGAGACAACCGGAACTCTCCAAAACCCACTGTTCTGTCCAAAACCTACTGACCTGATGCTTCTGGAACAGACCAGTAGACCTGGGCTGTTCTAACCTTGATTTTTGGATAGAACTTTTCGAGTAGATAACTTTTCATATAGGACTCGTCTTAATCCGAGTTACGGTTTAGGATTTATGGCCCTCCGATCGTTACCATGTCCTTTAACGTTGTGCAGAAATTTCTGACCTACTCGCACTTAGACCGTCGCCACGGTCAAACCAAGACGAGTTTGCTTCTGTAAATTTTACCACACTTAAGGGACTCATAGACGGAGCCATGACCACTGGTCTCACCTTAATTCAGTAAGGGTAGAGGCCGTGGTGACTGACCGAAGTCAGCCTTTGTTTTAAACGACTTTCATAAACGAGTCTTACTTGTTACCTTTTGTTTAATGATGATTGATGATGACCCTTATGACCTTAATTACGTACTTGTAAACCTTCTGAGACGACTTATTGACTTAGTGCTATTTGACTTAGGTTGAGGACGTTTGGACCGTTACTTGCACACCACTTTCCGACTACTACCCTACCATTACTACTAATCATTGTGAGTTATAGCATTCCCTTTTTACTTTAACTTATTTTGGGAACTGAGAATACATGCGGATTTTATGTTTTACATACTAGGCACGAGTACTTAAACTTTATATATGTGTGGGTTATATAACGGCAGAAACATTCCCTTTAGCTCGGTAACGTTTAATCATTGGTTTTTGAACCGTGAACGCGAATCTTAGATATGGATCCATAGGGTTTGACATCCCCACTCGGGCTAGTAGCGCTAGCATTTAACGAGTGTTTAATACTTCGAGGTTATACGCACTTGCCAAGTGCACTTTAAGGGGGTATATTAAACGTTAAGTTAGTTACCGGGTGCCCACGGTTAAGCATATACTTTTACATACTTTTGAAACGCTCGTTGTAGCACTGAAATCTCGTGGCCTACTTACATTACTGTTATACTTAAACTATAGCTCACCAACCTTTGTGTTGACCTTTTTAAGCATGTATTTTCTCAGGTGCTTGAAGTCGCTTCCGCTATCTTACTAGTCGTGCTGTAGAACCCGCTGCCTAGAGTTGTTATCGCATGACTACTTATGTTGCATTCAAACTTTTTACTTATGAACTTATGTTATGTAACGACCATTATGGTCACGTACACTTATTTAATGCTTCTACTTAGCGAAGCATACTTTTGTTTTGTAAAACAATTGACGTATGTTATGACGTCACTTTTATTTATGAATGTAAACTCTGTTTTTAAAACGCATATAGTACTTAACCTTGTAATGATCCTGTTGATGATGGTCCGTACATGATGATTTAGTACGGGGCGTCACATTTGGTATCAGAGCATTGGTTGTAGGGAATTAGGATGCATTAGTGAGTCTAAGACCGACCCGAGTAGGATTCACTAATAGGGCTAATCTACAACTTGTTAGTTTACTTGTTTCCGCTGAACTTACTGCATGCTGCTGCTTACTGTTACTGCTATATGCCGTATGCTATTACATGATTTCACTACTGCATGCTATTACTTGCTTTCGATTGCATGCTAGTTTCGTACGATTACTGATATTGCCATGCTACTTATTGTTATACATGATTTAAACTGTTGGCCTATTATTTGCTTGCTTTATGACATACTGACATGGAAAATTTATTTTTCCTTGTTCAGATGTCGGACGTTCCACCTACTGACATCCCGAGCGGCTCAGGCCCCGTTGTTCCTCCCACTGCTGCACCTGTTGCTGCTGCTGCTGCTGCTGACATTCCGGCCCCGACACCCACTGGCGACCCCGGCGCCTCTAGTTCTGGAGCTAGCTCTAGTGTGCCTATCCCGGCGTCTTCTTCCAGACCCCTGAGGCAACTGGCTCGCATTGGTGGCATGGAGATCCCCGCGGAGTTCGGGGAAGGACCCTTCCGTAATCACTGGCGCACACCTTGCCGACGCACTGCCGACGGCCGCTTAGCCGTGATTACGCCAGGCCGACACCGACAGATGCTGGCCGCTTTCGGATACGTTGAGCCACCCGCGCCACCACCGCATGATTCAGACGACGGTTCTTCCACCGATGCTTCTTCAGACGACACCTCATCTGACGACTCCAGTGATGAGGAGGATCCCGCTGACCGACCGATTCAGGCACCTTCTACCCCGCCGAAGAAGCGGTATCGCTTCGCTGGCATAATTCCTGGTCGTACTGTCACTGACGCTTATGGTCGGCGTCGTAGGATCACTGCTCGTAAACGGCTGGTGCCGTACCCCGCCGACCCACTGATATTACCGTCTCCACCCAGAGCCGGACCATCCACTTCAGCACCACCGGCTCCACCTGCACCGCCAGCACCACCTGCCCCACCATCTTCCTCTAATGAGGAAATGAGGCGGGAGATTGAGATTCTCCAGACTCGAGTTACTGAGCTCGAGGAGCAGTTGACTCATGTTTTGGACATCTTGTACCCACCATCGCCGTAGGACTTTGTACTAGATTCTGTATTGTAATTTCTTTTGTAATTTCATATTTCACTTATGTAATGTACTAACTTATTGTAATGTATGAACTTATTATCAGTAATGAATGGAATTTGTGTTGCTTACTTCTTGCGCAAGTGTTCTATTTACGTTATCATCTCATGGTTTTGTGGTACTTATATCTGCTTGCGTTATTTAATCAACATGTGTTGTGCTGCTTTCATGTTGGTTGTTATATAATGTACTATTATTATTTGCGTAATGGATTTTGACTTGAGTCAAAATGTTTGTATAGAACATCATGGCCAATGGGAGATCTATCCCCACCGCGGCACAAATTGAGGAAATGATTAACGAGCGAGTCGCTGCTGCACTAGCTGAAAGACAACCCCAAGTTCCACCACCACCGCCTGTCAATCCACCTGTCATCCGAGATGGGTGTACTTACAAAGAATTCCAAAACTGCAAGCCACACTACTTCAGTGGCACTGAGGGACCCGTCGGTCTCACCAGATGGTTCGAAAAGTTGGAATCGGTATTCAGGGTTAGCAATTGTTCTGAGGCTAACAAAACGAAATTTGCATCTTGCACGCTGTCTGATGGCGCGCTCACATGGTGGAATACCATGGCCCAAGCGAAAGGAATTGATGAGGCGTATGCTACGCCTTGGGAAGAATTTAAATGTGCTATGATCGAGGAATACTGTCCGAGAACCGAGATTCAAAAGATGGAAATCGAATTTATGCAATTGAAAACCGTAGGGAACGACCTTAACAGCTACAACCGTAGGTTTTTGGAATTGGCTCTTATGTGTCCAACCATGGTCACCCCCGAATTTAAGCGTTTGGAGAAATACTTCTCGGGACTTCCTAAGTCCATCAAGGGTAATGTTACCTCATCCAAGCCACCAAGCGTTCCCGAAGCAATGCGCATGGCGCATACTCTCTTGAATCAAATCATCCTGGACGAGCCGGAGAAGGCTAAGTTTGAAACTGTTAGTGGCGAAAAGAGGAAATGGGACAACAACCACAACAACAACAGGGGTAGGAACTATGATCAAAACCCGGCAAAACGACATGAAGGGTTCAGGCAAAACAACAACATGCACAACAACAACACCAACCCCAACAACAACAACCGCACCAATCCGAACTACAAAGGAACCTTACCACAATGCAATAGGTGCTACAAGCACCATACTGGGTATTGCAATGTTATCTGTGAGAAGTGCCAACGATCTGGACATATTGGCAAGGATTGCAAGGTTACCACTTTGAATGTGAAGCCAAACCACAACAACAATGGGCCTAAGAAGTGTTATGAATGTGGAAAGATGGGCCATTTCAGAAACGAGTGTCCTAACAAGCGTAAGGAGGGCGGACCACCACGTGCTAGAGCCTTCAACGTTAATGCAAGGGACGCTCGCGACAACCCCGACTTGGTGACAGGTATATTCAAGATCAACAATCTTTTAGCTTCTGTCCTATTTGATACTGGTGCCGATAGGAGCTATGTGTGTAGAAATTTTTGTGATAAGTTAGATTGGTCGTTAGTTCCTTTGAAGGAAAGTATGCTTGTCGAGGTCGCCAATGGAAAACTTGAAAAGGTTGACCATATTAGTCGTGGAGCTATTATCAACATAGCTGGTGCAGATTTCGAAATTGATTTGATACCTATCAAACTGGGAAGTTTTGACGCGATCGTCGGTATGGATTGGTTGAGCAAGATAAAGGCCGATGTTATCTGTGGAGATAAAGCACTTCGCATACCACAAGGAGATGGCGAACCACTGGTTATCTATGGAGAGAGATGTACCTCGAAGTTGAACCTCATTAGTTGCGTGAAAGCGCAAAAGATTATGAAGAAGGGACGCTTTGCTGTCCTAGCACATGTGAAAGCGGTAGAAACTGAGGTGAAGAACGTGAACGACGTACGAATTGTGAACGAATTTTCTGATGTCTTCCCAGAGGAATTGCCTGGATTACCGCCGCAGAGAGCAGTAGAGTTTCAGATTGACTTAGTGCCAGGAGCTGCACCTGTAGCTCGCGCACCTTATAGACTCGCACCTTCCGAGATGCAAGAATTACAGAGTCAACTACAAGAGCTATTAGATCGAGGGTTTATCCAACCAAGCTTCTCACCTTGGGGCGCACCTGTGTTGTTTGTAAAGAAGAAGGATGGATCCTTCCGTATGTGTATCGACTACCGTGAACTCAACAAATTGACTATCAAGAATCGATATCCTCTTCCACGAATTGATGACCTTTTTGATCAACTACAAGGATCGAGCGTTTATTCAAAGATCGATTTGCGATCCGGATATCACCAGCTGAGGGTGAAGGAAAGTGACGTGATGAAAACTGCATTCAGGACCCGTTATGGTCATTATGAGTTCCTCGTGATGCCATTCGGTTTGACAAATGCACCTGCCGTGTTCATGGATCTCATGAATCGTGTCTGCAAGCCTTACTTGGACAAGTTTGTTATCGTCTTCATAGATGATATCCTTATCTACTCTAAGAGCGAAGAAGAACATGAGCAACACCTACGATTAGTGCTTGAACTCTTAAGACAAGAGCAACTTTACGCCAAATTCTCCAAGTGTGAATTTTGGTTGAAGGAAGTACAATTTTTGGGTCATGTTGTGAGCGACCAGGGTATCAAAGTTGATCCCGCCAAGATTGAAGCCATCAGCAAGTGGGAGACCCCCACTACTCCAACGCATATTCGCCAATTTCTAGGTCTCGCCGGTTATTATCGAAGGTTTATCGAAGGATTTTCTCTGATTGCGCGTCCTTTGACCGCACTGACTCACAAGGGCAAGAAGTTCATTTGGGAACCCACACAAGAATCAGCATTCCAAACTTTGAAGAAGAAGTTAACCTCCGCACCTATCCTATCACTTCCTGAAGGCAGTGACGACTTTGTTGTTTATTGCGATGCATCGAAGAGTGGTTTTGGTTGTGTACTGATGCAACGATCAAAGGTTATTGCCTATGCCTCCCGCCAATTGAAGATTCACGAGCGGAACTACACTACACATGATCTTGAACTTGGAGCCGTTGTCTTTGCACTTGGGCTTTGTTAGTGTAATGGACTCATGTTAGTGGACTACCAAGCCCACCCTACATTGTTAATGGACCTTTTAGCCCATGTCTTGAAAGTGTAAGTGATACTTGAACATTAACTAGCTAGTTTTGGTTCACTTGGAATCTAGTTAACATACACTTCCCATGCATGCATCCCCATTATCCAACTTTTGAAGCTTTACTTGCAAGTGACCACCAAACTAATCCCTCCCCCCATTTTTCTGCTGCAAAAACCGTCCCCCTTATGGCCTTGGAGGGAGTTCTTTTGGTTCATTTTTGTATTACTTCACCACTTGTATTTTCTCTCATTCAAACACACATTCATCTCCCATTTTCTCTCAACCATTCTCTCTCACTTTTCTCTACTTACTTGTAAGTAATATGAACTTTTCTCTCCTTTTTTTCCTTGCTAAAAACTGATTTCATAAGCATTCATCATCATCAATCTTTGTTTGTTGTTTGATTCTTGTTACATGTTGTTGTTACTTACTTACTAACTTTCAAGAATCTAACTTCCTAGTTTTGATTCTTCATAATATCTTGTATTCATCAAGAACACAAGAACTAAACTTACTAGTTTATGTTCTACATAAAATGTTTCAAAGATTTAAAGTTTATAATCTTTATAATTGTTACTTGTGTTCTTGTTTGTTGTATGTTACTAGAATACCACCTTCATGGTTGGTTTAGGCTTATCATTCATTTTCTTTATTTCTTATTGTTAGTTGCTTACTACACATTTGAACAAGGACATGAAACCAACAAGAGCTTACACTTTGGTGCAAGTATCATGGATCCAACACTTGGTTGTGATCTTTCTTAGTGTTCATGAACTTGTTCATAAACTTACATGTAACCTTGGTTCATCAAACACTTACAACACTTGCACTTGAGTTATGATGGACAAACCTTGGTCAAAATGATGTTAACACATCAACGAGTTGTACACTTGAAGCTATACGCATCAAGGATGAGAACCGTGATGAACATCAAGCACCGAGACAACCGGAACTCTCCAAAACCCACTGTTCTGTCCAAAACCTACTGACCTGATGCTTCTGGAACAGACCAGTAGACCTGGGCTGTTCTAACCTTGATTTTTGGATAGAACTTTTCGAGTAGATAACTTTTCATATAGGACTCGTCTTAATCCGAGTTACGGTTTAGGATTTATGGCCCTCCGATCGTTACCATGTCCTTTAACGTTGTGCAGAAATTTCTGACCTACTCGCACTTAGACCGTCGCCACGGTCAAACCAAGACGAGTTTGCTTCTGTAAATTTTACCACACTTAAGGGACTCATAGACGGAGCCATGACCACTGGTCTCACCTTAATTCAGTAAGGTTAGAGGCCGTGGTGACTGACCGAAGTCAGCCTTTGTTTTAAACGACTTTCATAAACGAGTCTTACTTGTTACCTTTTGTTTAATGATGATTGATGATGACCCTTATGACCTTAATTACGTACTTGTAAACCTTCTGAGACGACTTATTGACTTAGTGCTATTTGACTTAGGTTGAGGACGTTTGGACCGTTACTTGCACACCACTTTCCGACTACTACCCTACCATTACTACTAATCATTGTGAGTTATAGCATTCCCTTTTTACTTTAACTTATTTTGGGAACTGAGAATACATGCGGATTTTATGTTTTACATACTAGGCACGAGTACTTAAACTTTATATATGTGTGGGTTATATAACGGCAGAAACATTCCCTTTAGCTCGGTAACGTTTAATCATTGGTTTTTGAACCGTGAACGCGAATCTTAGATATGGATCCATAGGGTTTGACATCCCCACTCGGGCTAGTAGCGCTAGCATTTAACGAGTGTTTAATACTTCGAGGTTATACGCACTTGCCAAGTGCACTTTAAGGGGGTATATTAAACGTTAAGTTAGTTACCGGGTGCCCACGGTTAAGCATATACTTTTACATACTTTTGAAACGCTCATTGTAGCACTGAAATCTCGTGGCCTACTTACATTCCTGTTATACTTAAACTATAGCTCACCAACCTTTGTGTTGACCTTTTTAAGCATGTATTTTCTCAGGTGCTTGAAGTCGCTTCCGCTATCTTACTAGTCGTGCTGTAGAACCCGCTGCCTAGAGTTGTTATCGCATGACTACTTATGTTGCATTCAAACTTTTTACTTATGAACTTATGTTATGTAACGACCATTATGGTCACTTACACTTATTTAATGCTTCTACTTAGCGAAGCATACTTTTGTTTTGTAAAACAATTGACGTATGTTATGACGTCACTTTTATTTATGAATGTAAACTCTGTTTTTAAAACGCATATAGTACTTAACCTTGTAATGATCCTGTTGATGATGGTCCGTACATGATGATTTAGTACGGGGCGTCACATTTTGTGCCAAAGCCAATTGAGTTTTGGGACAGTCTGAGAGTACAGACATGTCTCAATTCCAGCATCAACAGATTCTAGATCCAGCATATATACATTTTGAAATCTCCAGGCCACAAGTATTGGCCTTCCTTTAGGATCATAAATAATACCAGCTTTCTTCCTAATTCTGATTTCACAGTCTTCATCAGCAATTTGGCTCACACTCAGCAGATTATGTTTCAGCCCTTCAACTAAAGAAACTTTCTTAAATGTAACACTTCCAGCTTTAACAGTACCATAACCAATAGTCTTTGCAACAGAATTATCCCCATATCTTACAGAAGGACCCTTTTCTTCAACAAACCCTACTAGATGCTCTTTGCATCCAGTCATGTGTCTTGAGCAATCACTATCTAGATACCACATATTACCCTGCTACACAAGACACAAACAAAAGAGAATGATTAGTTTTTAAGGGGAACCCACTTTTCAGTGGGTTCAATTGGAGTGCTCTTCACTCTCCAAATAAAAACTTTGTTTCCAATCCAGATCAACTTGTCCTTAACAGATTTTAAGACGCTTTTATTTTCACAAACTTTGGGTTTCCATACCTTCTTAATTTCCTTAGGAAAACAAGATGTTCTTTTGACTGAAGGTTTTTCTTGACTCTTGATTTTTTTCATTGAGCTTAGAAATTTCCTTTTTGAGTTTTTGAATAGTCTTAGCTTGTTTTGACTTTGACCTTCTTTTAGTTAACCCTTTTGGATCTGGACAAGTGTCAATGTCAGAGGATGATTCAGAGTTGTTCTTGCAACTTGACTCTTGGGTGTCAGACTCTAGGTCAGAACATACACTATTACTTTGAGAGACTAAAATGTTAGAGTCTGAAGGTTTCAAAAGTTCAGACTCTAATGGATTTTTACTTTCAAGTATTATAGTCTCAGAAGGTTCAACAGGATCTAATGACCTTACAAAAGCATTGGTTAAAATCTTTTTGTCACCATCAAATTTTACAAATGTGTTTGGTAGAATGTCAGGTTTGAATACACTTGGATCAACTTCCACATTATTATCTAATATGCAGTTTTCACCTAGTATAGCTTTGACATTATTTGGAATTTGTTTGGCAATAGCATCAGAATTCTTTTTGGAAGATACACACCAAGATTTACAAATTGATTCATAATGTTTTGACCTTTTAATTGATCTTCCTAATTCAATATTTAACCTTTTAGTTTCTTCTGTGTATGCCATTTTATATGTGTCAAGTTCTACCTCACATTTTTTCAAGATTTTAATTTCAGCATCTTTGTCTTTGATAGTGTTTTTAAAATCAAAAATTTGTGTTCTTAACCTATCAATATCATCTAAACACCATTGAAAGTCAAGCAGCAAGTACTGAAACATTCTCACTTTTTCATTATCAAGATAGTTCACAAAGTTTTGTACCTTATAAGCAGAAACTTTATTACAAGTAGAGTCTTTATCCATCTTCTCAATAGCTTTCAGATCTTCCTCAAACTTGCTAGAACCACCATCAATTATAGCCATAAGACACTTATCCTCCTCCTCATCAGATGATGAGTCTTCATCTTTCCATGCTTCTGTGTACAAAGCTTTCTCTTGTTCTTTGTTCTTAGATCTTTCTGCTTCACTCTTTAACTTCATGTACTTAAGTTTGTACTTTCTTGCTTTGTCAACAGACTTGTTGGAGTTAGCACCTCCTTCACCCTTAGACCAGCAGTTAGCAGCTATGTGTCCTAACTTGCCACACTTAAAGCATTTAGCTTTCTTTGGATCAAAAGTACCCTTGCCTTTACCCTTCTTATAACCAAACTTTTTCTGCTCAATCCTTTGAGTCAAAAGAGCCATCTGGACTTCCAGATCTTTAATCTCCTTATCTCCATCAGATTCACTATCATCATTAGAAGTTTCATCACTCTCAGATTCAACCTTGCTAGAGTAACTAGAGAATAACTGCTTATTCTTCTTTGTGGTAGCCACCAATGCAGCTTCTGGATCTTTAGCAGTTTTCTTAGCATTGATCTTGTTCTTCAGTTGTGTTTCCTCAAAGTTTGATAGTATACCAAACAATTCACTCAACTCATAGTTATCTATCTTCTCACTAATTACCATAGATGTAATTACAGACTCAAAGTTCGAAGGTAACAATTCAATGAACTTTTGACATAACACTTGTTGTGTTTTCTCTACACCAACACTTTCAAGATCATTTATCAGAACCCGAAATCTTGGATGAAGATCACTTAAAGATTCTTTAGGCTCAGCAGCAAAATTTTCATAGCATCTAATCAGAGTCTTCTTCTTCTGAGTCTTAACAACAGTAACTCCTTCATAGTCATTAAGCAACAGATCCCACATAGCTTTAGCAGTCTTGGCATGACTGATCTTTCTGAGAATTGGAACAGTAACAACATTTCCAATAATACTCCTTATCTTGCTATCCAGTTTGAACTTTATGGCTTCTGCTTCGGTCCACCTTTCTCTTGGTGTTTCACGAAAATAGGCAGGTTGTGCAGCAACAGTATCTGTGGCAGGAACATCAGCTATCATTGAACAAGGAATAATGGGTCCTGTTGTAAGAACATGCTCAGCTTCTTCATGAATAGATCCTAAAAACCATAGGACTTTCAATTTCCAAGTTGCAAAGTCCGTGCCATCGAATATTGGCACACCTTTTCCAGCCATAACTGGGGTAGAAATGGTACTGGTAGACATTTTGATAAAAATATGGATCGTTTGTAAAGATCACCGTAATAGGATTTACACCTTACCCGCTCTGATACCAGTTGTCAGTTCACAGTAATACAACTATGAACACCAGACTCTCAATTTATACAATAAATAAGAATTTAAGTGCAGAAAATGAGAGAACACGATATTGGAATAAAGGATTGATAATATTAATCGTGTCAAGTACATCTTTCAAATGAACCATACGTCCCTATTTATACAGATAAAAACCAAATCTGGAGATTTGGTTTCCAAAACTAAGCTATAAAAATGGAAAAGATAAACTAAAAACCAAACTAATTTGCTAATAAATCGAAAGTCAACTCTGGAGATAAAACTGAATCTTCAAAACAAATCTTCTTAATCTGCAAACATATCTCCAGAATAATCTTTAGCTTTGGCTTCAAGAAATCTTTAAACGTTGACTTCAGCAAATCCAGAGTCTGCAACTTCAGACTCTAAATCTCCAGACTCTAAAATCTGTAAAATACTTTTGACTCATCAGATTATTATTTTCATTTTCCCAACAATTCAGTTGACCATGATTTTGGTCGACCACCTCTTTTTTCAAGGTGGTCGACCAAACTTGGATTCGTCGACTACCATGTAAAAACTCATTTTCAAAGTGATCGACCAAATTTTGATCGACTACCATGTAGGCCTGGTCGACTACCAAGTAAAAAACTCATTTTCAATGTACCACCATGTAAAAACTCATTGTTCAAGGTGGTCAACCAAACTTTGTCGACTACCATAGGCCTGGTCGACCACCTTGAAAAATGAGGTGGTCGATCAGGTTATAAGGTGGTCGATCAAAATCATGGTCGACTGAATGTGGTATTTTACCAACTTTTTTGTAAAAACTATATTTTTTTAAACACTTAAAAAAAATGTATTTTTGTCTATTTCTCTTAATGAGTCGATATCTATTTGACAGTTGCACAAACAGTCTTGTGGTTACAATCTTGTGGTTCATCCAAAACTACTAATACAGTCCCAGGACTGTTCTCCCTAATAGATCAATCTTCGTGGTTTCCAAATCTTGCGTGGACAGTCCAGTCCCTACGATTGACAGTCACTAAAACAAACCGTATCACATGCTATGCACATGAGGGTAAAATAGTATCACATGCTACAACATTAGACAAATTTACACCCAACGAAGCAGGAGGATTAATAACATAAGGATCGCAAGGGATAATCGGGTCACGAACCGAATCAAAAACCTCATTAAAATGTAAGACATCAGAATACAAAACATCCGATTCAACCAACGGAACATTCGAATTCAACTCGATTTTCTCAACAGGCACTAAACAGGTCTAATCGACAGTAATACGAGGAGCACTCAAGGCTTGATTAATTAAACATTGCTAAACGTTTATAAACTGAATCCATGTAAAGCACTTAATACACGAACTCTAGAAAACCACAACGAACAGAAGCATATGTGATCTTCAAAAATATTAATCTATTCATTGAGATTCTTAAATACATACCACTTAATTTACTAATCAACACTTTAATAATGTTCACATTTGTAATATATTTTGTATGTAATAAATCTGGATGACTCAAAGATTTGAAGCCTCTATGCAAAGCAACACTAGTACACACTCGAGGACTCAAAGACAATACATTAATGATGGTCTGAATCTAAACTCCGCTCCATGCCCTCTCATTTAGCTAGCGCCGCCTGCCTGTATGACCAGAAAACATAACACAATTAGTAGGATTAGTATGAATGTACGATTGGCCTTACATTGTATTTGTCTCCAACAATTTTGCAATGATATACAGTTTTTGCAGTTTTGGCATCAGGTTTATTATAAAAATGCAATGTGACAACTGATTGGTCGGTTCAGATTATGCTATATACTTGTTTTCGTATAAAACGGTTGAAAGTGTTGCCACTTATTTTAACATCATGTGCATATATGCAGAAGCAACTTACCTTCTCTAACAAAACTGCTTATGCAAGTTCAGTTACTATTCCAATTGCAACCGTTTTTTCTGCAACAAGACCAAAACATTATATTGAATTTATATTAACTTATGGAGTTTAAAAACAATACTACTACATAAAAATTAGTCAAGAAAATTTGTAACAGCTGTTAACCTCCGTCACGAAGAGTGAACCGCCCAAGCTGTCGAAAATCAGCAAACTTCTCTATGCATATCTTATTTGTCACCTAAGAAAAAGAGTACAAACTTAGTTGACATAATAATGTCAGAAAAAGAGAACCAGAGGAAGAATTTATCGGCTTAAATTTGATCAAATCAAAATTCAAGTAAATATTGCACCCAATTTATTAACATATTATAAACACCACTATTAGGCAAAAGTTTATAATAGTGTTGCCAATGGCCCCTTCTATGTACTAAATTAATTAATAGTCCACTCGAAAGAACGACATATAAGGTAAGAGGAAGGTTGAAAAGAAAGCGAGACAGATTTTGACAATCGTTGACTTTATTTCAAACATGAATATTTCAAATTAAAGGCAAATACATTGCACATAATATTTCAAACATAACCTGTTAAAACAACAATATTTCAAACATGTTCAATACATTAAACATAGATATTTTCCCTTTTTTAAGCCATTCTGCTTTAATTTGAAATATTTATATTTGAAATGATTATGTTTAAACTATATATATAAAAAGTCAACGTTGGTCAACATCCGTTTCGACCGTTTTGAAAGGTTTTTTACATGCTATAGAAAACTAGCCCTTTCGATATCCATTAACAAAACTAACCTGAATACGGCATATGACAATATCACCGTTCTTCACGAAAAACACTTTCTTTTTCATTGGTTCCCGAGTCTTCGGATCAATCTGGTGCATCAGCTCAAGAATCTCACAATATTCAACCACAGAGTGAATATGCAATATTAGATCCTTGTACCCAGCAGTAAAGAAAGCCTAGCATGCCAGTAACAAAATTAATATAAAAAACTCGAGAATAAATGATAACAAAACATGGAACAAAGTCATATGATATTAAATTATATTTAAGTCTGCATACGTTATCTGGCAATCCAAGAAGTTGCAACTCAGCAACGAACTCATGAACTGCAGCTATAGGTTCTTCTGCATAAAACAACCAAAAATATCTAAGATGATACACCTTTTAATTTGATAAAAATAAATGAACAAAAGAACTACCATTTGATATGCTAGTTGAGATGTATCAACTGCGATATACCACATTTGATATTAGTGAATAAATACAAGTAACTTTGAATTATAAGAAACTTCAACAACATTTGGTTTCACTAGAAAACTGTTGGTGATTTTTGGGTCATCGACCATTTTGTGTGATAAGGTGATTTACTTGAGACAAGGGTTTCGAGTTAAGCTTAAATATAAGTTAGGATAGTGCGGAGTGCACGCTCGTATAAGCCAATACCCTATATCCAATAAAAACAAGGTGAGGGTATGATTGGTTGATCTTCCCTATTTGTTTGTACTTAAGTTTAGTCATTAAAAGAAAACAAAAAGAAGATAACATACCAAGACTAGAAAGAACAAATCCGGATCGGATATCCTCCTCATCAATCCCAGAGATTCGAACTCGTAGATTCTCACAAGGCCCTGCACTCGTAACCTTATCTTCATCAATAAAAATGGCAACAACTTTAACTTGAACCTGCATTTATAGTAATGTTCACAAACATTTATTATTAGGCATTAATTATTGATTAGTTAGTAGAATAGAAGATAAGTTAGAGAAGGAAGAACCTTATTTGGCATAATCAGCAAGCTATTGCCCTCTCGCACACTACCGGACTCTACTTTTCCCATCACAACAGTCCCCAGGTCTTTGAATTTGTCGAAAATAGGCATTCTGGAAGTTAAAAGGTTAGTATAACTGATTAGATGATAATACATAATCTAATATCTATATCATCCTATTGAATGACTTAAATATTATTAAGAGTATCATGTAATTCCAATAATGACCTACTTTTTATCAATTGAGATGATGATTAAGGTATTAATATATTCTCACAAGTATCTTGACCATCTCAATTTACCCGTTATTAATATTGTTAAGCATGACACGAATACAACCACCTATTCAAAGGTAAATTTGTCAACTTTTAGCTGAATGAAACTAGACATCATAGGTCACGTCTCAATTTGTAATTTAAACAAGTGTCGATGAAGTCTAGCAAAAAGAATAATAATAAATGATATTAGCCGCTGCAGGGATATTAATGTGATACCTGAATGGACCGTTTGGATCACGTAATGGAACATCAATCATATCAAGTGCTTCAAATAGACATTGACCATTCCACCACGGGCACACACTTTTTTTAACTCTTGTTTGGAAATTGGTACCGTCAAGTCCAGATACTGGCAGAAACTGAATATCTGCAAATGAGTAAATATTTTAGCTTGGCAATTGAGACCCATACTCTCAAATTTCAGTCAATTGGGTCATGCTTTCGGATCAACTGGGTCTTGAGAAAAATCAGGCCTTGCAATGTAAACCAAAACTTTAAAAAAGTCTAATTGGTTTCCCCCCAAACTATTGGGTCCCGTAGAAAATATAAAGGTGCATGTCAAGTGGGTATCAAATCCTAAAGCTCAATAAATGTGGATAGGTATCAAGTTTCATCCGTAAAACGTAATCATAAATGTAAAAATCAAATTTAAAAGTATAAACGTAAAACTTAATCATAAATATAAATATCAGATGTAACAGTATATGACCCGTTTTGACCCATTTTACCTATGACCCGTTTCAACACGTTACCCAACCTGACCCATTTGGACTCGTTTAAAAATCTGGCCCGTTTGACCCATGATCCATTTCAACCAAAAACCATTTTGACTGGTTACCTAAACTGACCCAACCTGACCCATTTGGACTTGTTTAAAAATCTGGCCCGTTTGACCCATGATCCATTTCAACCAAAAACCATTTTGACTGGTTACCTAAACTGACCCAACCTGACCCTTTTTCTAGGTATAATTTTAACAAACCCCATGCAGATCTTGCAGAACCTTAAAATACTAAAACTAAAATCCACATGTCTTTATTCATCACTCCCAGAAGACGACAGTATGTGGGGTAGCATTTATGTACCCATCCAACATCTATAAGAAGGCATAACTTAACTTCTATGTATCTATCATAATACATGATTCCATATTCAATTACAGACTTGCTACCATCAACTCTTAAGGATCAATTTTATAATAACTATGATCACCATGTCAATGGCAGTATATGCGGCAATACATATTCTTCCTATGTATCCAATATTTCATTTAGTTAACACGTCTAACAGGTTGTGGAACTGATATATCAAGATTAATACATCTGAAGTGAGCAAGTTAATAAGCCAGGAGTACTTAATAGAGTAGATGAATATATGTGTGTTACCTTTCTTTACATTGTAGCGGGAGGACTTCAGAAACGGTACCATTTTAGATTCAATTTCATCGTACCTATTATAGTATGTAGCAATTAAGATTAGCAAAACAATTACACAAATATCGTGCAATCATATTTACCGGGTGAATACCCTTTACCCACAAAAATATCATGCAATCATTGCCACACAAAAAAAACAAGCACCTCTGCTTTGACCAATTAACAGTCGGGTCGTCCATTTTATTGACAACAACAAGCAACTTAGAAACACCCAACGTCTTTGCGAGTTGAACATGTTCACGAGTTTGTCCACCTTTCTCATACCCAGTTTCAAATTCCCCTTTTCGAGCAGAAATAACCTGAGAGATAATTGACTATGATACATGCTCTGATACTACAGTTAAAAGCCAGCAAAAATTGGTAGAAGCACAAGTTTTTACCAGTACACCTATATCAGCTTGAGAAGCACCACTAATCATCTCAGGTACAAATCTTTTGTGGCCCTAAAAACATCAGAAATAATCAGTAATGGCATTTATAAAGAGGTTGGGTATTATTACCCCTGTATACTAATAGCCACCAAAAAAATGTGTAGCTTCAATTATTTTGGGTTGTAGTTTTGAGTTTTTATTCACACTTTGTTTTATTCCTCATCTTTGCCTCAATTTACACAATGACCCCTCAAATTCACATTTTCTTAGGGGTAAAAATTGTATTGTATATATATACTAATAGCCACCAAAAAAATGTGTAGTTTCAATTATTTTGGGATGTAGTTTTGAGTTTTTGTTCACACTTTGTTTTATCCCTCATCTTTGCCTCAATTTACACAATGACCCCTCAACTTCACATTTCCTTAGGGGTAAAAATTGTATTGTATATATATACTAATAGCCACCAAAAAAATGTGTGGTTTCAATTATTTTGGGATGTAGTTTTGACTTTTTGTTCACACTTTGTTTTATCCCTCATCTTTGCCTCAATTTACACAATGACCCCTCAAACTCACATTTCCTTAGGGGTAAAAATTGTAAATATACAATTTTATTAAAATAAAAAAAACTAATCCCACCCGAATTTTTAGCGGGCCCTATCTTCTCGCTCGGTGCGAGTTAAATTTTTCCGAGCCCACCATTCAACTCAAAAAAATCTTACGAACACAACGGGACTAACTATACGCGAAACGGGCACTTCAAAAAAAAAAACGCTCGATAACTCGGATTATATTCAATACATATACACACCTATAATACGCTCCGTTAACTTTGAATACGCAACCCAAAGGCCCCCGCGGCATCGCGCGGGCTCCTTTTTCTAGTTGTAAAACAAACCTCATTGTTAATAAGATAGAAGACGAGACTACAACATGTGGTGTGCATCATATTATTATAAGTATTATTATAAGTTCAATATAAATATAAATGTATATATATATATATATATATATATATATATATATATATATATATATATATATATATATATTACGTATTGTCAGGATTTCTACACAAAATTAAGTTACGAGAGAAGGAAGATACCGGCACATCTAGTATGGTAAATCGTGTAGTCTCTGTTTCAAAATGTGCTATGCCAACTTCAACAGTTATCCCCTATAATAATGAGCAATAAACATTAGCAGATAAAAAAGTGAAACAGATAAATAATAAAAATAAAGATGCAAGAATCAGATATATACCTTTGCCCTCTCCTCTTTACCGGTATCCATAATATATGCCATGTACCAACTCTCTCTACCATTATCCCTAGCTTCTTGTTCGGACCTCTGAATCGTTCGCTCATCAACTTGGCCACTGAGATATAGTATCTGGCCTCCAATTGTAGACTTCCCAGCATCTTCAGTCCATAAATTTTAAATAAAAAAAGTTACAACAAAAATAACATGATAACAAATAGTGATTCTCAAAATAGAATGTGTGATCATCGTAACATATGCAAATACAATCTTAAGTTCCACATAACGAATCAAGATAGAACTAACAATAAATGCACAGTAAAGACAACAGGATACATTAATCAATTATATTATGACTCACTGGTGTAACAATAAGCCTATCGCTTTTAATATGATATTGAGACAATCTCACATCATGTATGATTGCAAATCTTTGTTTAGTCAGTGTAAGAAACAATAATTTAGCTTCATGAAAGAAAAGAAAAAAAGAAGAACGAACAGTCATAAAATTACAATCACTAAGATAAGGCACCCTAATGAAGCATGATTAACAAAAGGAAAGAACATTAGGTGCATCTATAACAAGAACATATTTGAATGCTTTATAATCATCAATCAATTCAATTTATACATGATTATATAAGGATGTTGATATGTTCACATACCTACATGACCAATGAATACAACATTCAAGTGTCTCTTCTTATTACCCTCCACCTCCTCAATATGTTCTGAAGCAGAAGTTACTTCATTCCCTGTAACAAAAAAAAATTGTAACTCGTCACCATTTAACATTAGAAGTTTTTGAAAGCTTCCGAAAACCAAAACTCATTGTAAAAATATAAAAAAAAAAAAATCAATATAAATATACCAGCTGAGTCAAACTGCAATGCACGGATGTCCTCCTCAATGTTATCTAAAATTGATACATAAAACAAGCTCAACAAGGCACTCCAATTACTACATACATATATGGGCTAAAGCTACAAATAGACTATATACTTTCACTTTTATCTCATTGTAGGCTGGCTATATACCCCAAATAATCTCAGTGTAGGTTATAAACTTTCAAAAAATGTATTCATGTCAACAAAACGTTACCTGCTACTGGTTGTACCGGTAATTTAATTACGTGGCATTTTTTCTTTTCTTTTAAAGATGACATGGAACGGATATTAGAAGTTAAAGATATAAATAGGCTATATAGTTTCCCTATTATCCCAATGTAGGCTATATTCTCAATGTAGGGGTTTTAAATACAAACCATAATTCTATGTAGAATGACTACTCGTCGGCAAGTAAGATGACACGTCATCACGTGTTTTTGTTCCAGGTTAAAAAGTTTTAGTCCTTTATATTAATACACTTTTTGAAAGTTTATACATTATTTTGGGTATATAGCCTACAATAAAACAAAAGTGAAAGTTGTAGTTTTATCCCTGCATATGTATAGTATCAACAAATATAGCATCAAACATGAATTCAGTAAAAGATAAATTACAGAATTCAATCACAAAAATAAAGTTGTGCAACGATTAAGGAACGTTTTGATTCAGATTGAATGAGGCTTACCCATTCGAACAAGATGAAGAGGACAATTATCGAGTTAACTAACTGAAGTCACGAATATAAAACCTGAAACTGTAAAAAATAGATTTAAAAATTACTTGTACATAATATGTTGAAATTGAAATTGATAAAAATCGAGACTAAAAGAATAATTGGCCTGCGTGTGCTTAGTTAAAACGTACCGAATTGAAATCCGAGATGATTCCTGTTAGATGTTAATTAATTAATACTCCGTTTTTACTAAATTGTGAACTTGGAACCAAGTTATACTTGCGGACCAAGTTATACTTGGGGACTGATAGCAGAAGGGATATTGGGCCAATGGATTTTGGGCCAAATACTTTTGCGATTGTCAGGCCCAAACGCACAAGGGTTACTCTGCCCGTTTGCGGGATTAATCTGATCTAATAGCCCAAGTTGAAGAAGACCATGAAGATGTTTTAATTTAGTCCAACAAGTCAAAGGAATAAATCGGTTGGAGTAAGAAGCGGTCATGCACGATGCCTTGAATCTTGATTCTAGCCATCATGTAGGGTAGTTGTTTGTAGTAATATATATTCCAGTAATCATGCACGTTTACATCATTTAGCTGTTAGCATCTTTGAGTTCAAGAAGCTTAGTTTAAATGATTAAACGAGCCCGCACATGGCTGCAGAAAATGATTCGCTCCATATTTTATATAATTAAAATTTGCAAATCGATGATTCGTAAAATGATTTTTTTTTAATGAAAAGTAAAAAATTACTGTATAAATTACAGAATTCAATCACAAAGATAAAGTTGTACAACAATTAGTACCGAATGTTTTGATTCAGATTGAATGAGGCTTACCCATTCGAAGTAGATGAAGAAGATAATTATTGAGATTACTAATTGATCAACGTAGGATATTTTTCGCAGTAGGTTATTGTGTATTGTTATTGTTATTGTTATTTTATACTCTGTGATATACATAAATCATAATGAAACCGTTAAAATCCTAATAGACGAAGCCTACTATACAATAGGGCATGACCAATCCTACTATATTTACACATTATCGCACTCAAATATTATTCTTAAAAATAATATAAGTGAACAATGAACACCGTATACTCGAATATTATTGCACTCAAATAAATACCGTATACTCGATAATTGCGTAAACATTATATTATAATCAAATAATCTCACCGGAATTGACTAGATAATAATTAACCTATGAAAATCTTCACTTATTTGTACAAAATCATGTTGCATTTGTTTTTCTGTATGTTCACAGTTTAACGGGTAAGACCCACAATGGGCAAGCCCAAACATAAATTTCTTTGTATATTAAATAAAATTTATTGCTTTTAAAGAAAATATTATATTTATTTTTATATTATATAGCATTTTCGAAATATATTTAGGTTGTTTGATAAATAAATTTAAAATCTATCTATATATATTCTATATTTTTTACTTATATAAAAAAGAATGTGTTAATAGTTGTCAATGTGAGAGTAATTATAGATGATGAGGACAAGTGGATTTTACACATTTCAAATCCTCAAATTTTCTAACTACAGTTAATCTATAATTAACAAATAAATAAATATATAAATAAATAAATACAATAAACAATAACTGAAAAGAGGATAATAAAATAAATCGAATAAAATAAATGAATATAGATATTGAATATATAGATTAAAAAAGGAATGTGTATACCAAAGAGTTTGTTAAACAAAAACTTATCTCATTTTTACTATAACTATGTAAATTGGTTTTTATCTCACTTTTTTTAGTGTTTGTTTCTAAATGATCTATCTTAGTCTAATTGTGCTTTAAGTTGTGATTCATATTTGTTTTGTTATCAATATGTAGTTATCGAAAACAGCAGGTCGATATATAACGGTTTTTTGAGCAGTCGTGCATCGCACGGGCTGAAAACCTAGTTACCTATCAAATATAGTATTTAATAATCCTTTAGATTTAGAAAGGCTAAAAATTATAAATAAAAATATATGAATGGCAAATATGTAGTATCACGTGATATTGATAGGAACATTTAAATAAATTTTAGTCACTATATCGTTGGTCCAGTTATTTATTCAATATTATACCAGCTAATCTTTTCTTTTTAAAATTATACCGATAGTCTTTATAGTTTTTAAAATGCACGACGTGATAGAAACGGGGTATGTAAACAGATAATCCGGATATTTCTAGAATCGTGAAACACTTTCCTAATTGAATATTCCGACCCTCCTTGTCTCGGGTTACACGAAATTTCAATTGGGATAAGACTAGAAATGCAAATCGTTTCCAGGCAAGAAGAATGCGATTTATGTGTATAGATTTGTGTGTTCGTTCTGTATGAAATTGAATAAGAATGAAAGCAGTTTTTCCAAAACTGATTATATAAAACAGTTTAGGCGGTTAACAAATGAATGGTTATGACGGTTGAAAAAGGAGCGGGGCCCCAGCCAGGGGCTCTGCCCCTTGGACCCCGCCAGGGGCGCTGCCCCTTGGACCCCGCAAGGGGGCGCAGCCCCCTTGACCCCCGCCATTACCGTGCGCCAGTGTCTAGTTCACTCTTATAGGCGTGCACTCCGCACTCACCGAACCCATGTTAAGTATCACTAGTCAACTCCTGCTTTCTAGTAAATCACAATCAGCTAAAATGTTAGTTGGATGACACTAAAATCACCAACACGACGTTGATCTTATATCTAACGTCAGTGTAACTTTTATGTTAAATAAGTATATGCGAATTGCACATGATGGGAAATTAGGTAAATTTATCTTAAAAAAACTATACTAATCGAATTAGTTATCTAGCTTCTGAATAAACGTAGTTTGGCCACCATTTAAATATGAATGAGGGTAGTAAAAGACGGTGTTTGACAATTTACGATTAATTACTAAATTATTACTGTTAAACAGGGTTATAAAATATGTGAGGTGCTTTTTCTAACTATATTTTAAATGGACTTGGGATTTTCGTTTACATCAAAATAAGGCCAGACAAAAAGTCGACTTCTGAACGACGTTCACCGACTTTGACCTGATTTTTTAGCGTTGACTGACTAATTAGACGTTTTTGGATCAGACGGGCTAGTCACCAAACCGCCACAACCATCTTTTGCAAATGGTTTTAATGTAAAATGAAATTTTGTTAATGCAAAGTGATTAATAGTTTAAGTTGATATGTATTTTGATTATATACAAGGAAAATACTTGCAAGAATAAATAATAGAAAATTGGAGATGTATCTTACATTTCTTAGCAAACCACCATCTGAAAACCAGAGTGCCAACAGCACTCGTCGTCTGGCCAAAAAAGATGATTGGAATTGGAGAACCAAAAAGTCTTTGGCAACGAAAAACAAAGCCGACAAGGCAGCAACACAACCAACCAGATCCACTAACAACCCAACCACGACGAGAAAAATGAAAGAAACACATGCAAACAAAAGGAAGTCGTCTGAACGGTCTTTGTAGGAGAAACTCCAGCGAGATTCGCAAGACAAATGGATCCAGAGCAGGGGAAGCAATGGCAGGAAAGAAAAACAAAAACAAATGCCGACAACCATCATGGCTCTTGGATAATCTAAACAAGAACAATGACAAGGAAAATAAAAGTCGACCGGAGAACTAATCCGATTGCGGATATTTTTAAATTTATTGTTGATAATAGGGAGCACACGTGCGTATTTTCGTGTTATCATTTCATTAGTTCGACCCACCCGTTTGATTATTATTATTATTATTATTATTATTAAATATTATTATTATTAATTATTATTATTAAATATTAATATTATTATCAATAAATAATATATATAGGTCATAATCAAGAGGGAAGCACTTATGGGGGGAGTAATTTATTTTTTTTTTAAATTTTGGTTTTTTCGATTTTTTTTTTCCAGACATCAGAATTAGGTAAAAATATGAACATTTAAAAAAGACACTTTGTGACGAATATTATTATTTTGATGGTAAAACGCTGGGAGAAAAAAATGAAAACATTTAATGCATTGAATGTTTTGATTATGAATTTATTTGCATCGTTTTGTTTTCATCTTGTGTGAAGTATTTTTTTCGAAATTTAGCCCGATTTAGAGTTTAGGGTTTAGGGTTTGGTGTTTTAAGTTTAGTCCCTAAACCCAAAACCCAAAATCCTAAACCCTAAACTCTAAACCGTTCATGTTAAAATATTCAATCTAAATCCTAATTTTTAAACCCTAAACCCTAATTTCTAAACCCAAAACCCTAATAGCTAAACCCTAATTTTTAACCTCCTAATTTCTAAACCCTCATTTCTTTTTTTCTTTCTTTTTTTGAAAAGCAAGGACTTATATTAAACCACGAAAAGGTACACGGTTGACCAAAGCAACCAAAAATACAACGAAATACAATGAAAATACACGAAAAGGGACTAAACTACACGAAGAAGAACTAAACTACAAAAAGCCCTAACTGAGAATTGCAAGGTTGCAATTAACAAGATAAAGGGCAAGAAAACCATTGAAGCCATTCTAAATTGTGACCTTTAATCCACCGCGAGATCAATTCGAATGATATGATTTGTATCTCATTAAGTAAAGATGGTATCGTCTCGAATTTGTTCTTGAAAACTTTTGCATTTCTATTTTTCCAAAGAATGTAACATACCACCCAACAAACCGCTTGCCAAATTACTCTCTTATTGTCGTAAGCTAGGTTGCCAAATGTGCCCTTGAAAATATCTTCGAATACGAATAAAGACGAACTATATCCCCACCAACTAAAAACTTTTGACCAAACATCTTTTGCCACTTGACATGAGAAAAGAATGTGCTCCACGGTCTCAATATCTCCATCACAAATCGGGTATCTAACACTATTTAAATCGATAGCTCGTTTATCTAATTCGAACTTTACCGGAATACGACCCAATCTTGCACGCCAAATAAATACCTCAACTTTTTTCGGGATCAAACTGTTAGAAATGAGGGTTAGAATTGACTGCCTGATTCGTTCTTGAATCGTGTGTTCACTTTCTCTATAAAGTATTTCGACCCTACGATTGCCTCGGTTGCACGAAATCTTTACAGGGATAAGACAAGAACGCAATCAGTGTTTTTGGCAATGAAATCACTGATCAAATTGTTAGAGAGTATGTGTGTGTTTTCTATTTTTTAGAATGAAAGCAAATTCCTCTATATATAAGAGGTGAAAAAGTGCGACGAAAGGATGTAACCCTTCAATGTAAATATGCAACCTTTCAACGAAAAGATGCAACTCTTCGTTTAAACCTTTTAGAAAATAACATCCCTCTTCATGAAATGATGTAACCATTCATGGTTACCTTTCATCAAAAGATGTAATTTCCAAGACCTTATTGAATTAACTCGAACGAGCGTGCACTCCGCACTCTCCAAACTCGTTATTGAGCTTAATACGATAAGCCTTTGCTTTCTAGTAAATCCCAATTAACTAAAATGATTGTTGATAACACTAAAATCACCAACAAATCCCCCCCATTTTAGTGTAATCCTTGATTTACTAAAATAATTAAACAAACAGAACAAACTAATGCATAAATGGAAATGTTCATGAAGAATTGAATTTCCACTTAGTATAATATTTACGAGAATTCGAAAATCAGGGTGTTCACGAAGAATTGAACCCTTCAATTCATATGAAAACTATAAAATACTATACACATCAGTTTCTTACATATCTCTAAGACAATCTTGACACTATTATAAGCCATGTGTCCCAATCCTTCAGTGAACATATTGGCAGCTAAGTCCAAAGCTCCATTGAAGCGGCAAAACTTCATGTTCACATAGGTAGCTCTTTTAGTCTTGCACCCGCATTTGCAATTTTTCAAAAGAACTATTAAGAAGTTAAACTTCAACCTAACTCCACTTACGGGTCTAAACACATACTTTGGGATCAGAATATTTATGTGTTTCAATCTTCAGAAAGTAAGCTTACCTCATTGAATTCAACTTCTAGCGTTGTACTAGAAGGGAATTGGGCGTTTCACTTTGGAAGATTTGGTTGAACTTCAATCCCACATCATTAGCCGACTTGTGCGCACTTAAATCTCGGGCTAATTACTTTTGTCAAGTGATTTTGCCAAATTTTGTTGTAACACAACAAAATCCACATATATCACTTCATTCATGATCAACTCACGAAACATAATACGTCTAAGGCATAAGTATCTAGATTTTCCCTTGTACATTTGACTATATGCCTTAGTCATAGGACATCCCATACCTAGGGATCTAATTGGACTTTACTCTCATTCACTTCGACTTCAATCAATTTTCTTTAGTAATCCTTTGATCCAAGGACTTACCAAATTCTTATTATATCATAAGATACTCGTGAGTACTCAAATCAATTGATTGATTAGTCCTTGTATATGGCCACTTTCCACAAGTAATCAATGTAAACATATAATTTATACACCCTGGACAATGTATCCATATTATCCTTATGTACACAATTATTACCATTACATTAGATGGTAAGATTATTATTATAAACATACCTTAGCCAATCCACTTCTATAACCAAGAAGTAATGACAATAAGTTTATAATATCAATAATCTCAACATCAATCTTTTGATCCAAGATACATCATCTATACAAAGAGTAAAATCCAACAACTTGTAGATGTATAATTCCTTGATCAATAGTAAACTGAATACATTTAATATGCTTTAAGGATTCACATTGTGAACTGAACCATAATCCATGGTTGGCTTTTACAAGTATTAACATACTTAAGCCCTATCACAATAAATTATCCTAGACCTTGCTTAATCTTTTCAACACCATGCTATATTAGTCACTTGATGTCATATCATACATCATATCACCAATTTCATTAACAAACCGGTATTTGAAAACAATTAAGCAACATCTGATCCTTGTTCCATATTGAAACATATACATTTCACTAACTTGTACCATCTTTGATAAAAATCAAATTTATGGACATGACTCACCAATGAATAAAAACTTCATGGATTTTTTTTTTTTTTTTACTTGGTAACAAAACAATCACTTCACAATTGTGAAGATTGTTTTATGAATTGTCCAACGGATTATCACCACCCGTTAAATAGCCTAACAATTAACAATTGTTACCAATTAATCCGTTATCTTACCAATAATCACAATGTTAACAACCCATAAGAGAATTCCATGTCAATATCCAAAGAAAATAATACAACTTTCTTTTATTGACACCACTCAACAATGTATAGAAAATCATGTATAAATTCTATCATATTGATACTCCAAAATAAATTTTGGGCAACAGGATAGAAGCATATACAAGCATATACGTGAGTGAACAAAGTTAAATAATTATCCAGTCCTTTATGATATGATACATGCATAAATTCATAACCGTATGCATTTTGTTGTCAACCATTGTGACCTTTAACAAAGTTACGACTTTTAATAACCACGGAGTAATTAACCACCCTTTTTGTTATTAACTATATCTGCCGCCAAATATTATGTGGTAATATTTTATGATCTATGAGAATCATATCATGTGGTCATAATACCTTGTGTCATCACATATATTAACCGTGATCATAGTAATAATTATATTGCAATTTTATGATTCATGATAACCACCCACCAAAATTGTGTGGGATCCAGTGACTTTCCAAAGAAATATTGAAGCACACCAAACATGTTTGCCGCCATTAATTAGTTAATGAACACGTTCATAAACGAATGATTGTAGATTCATTAACCGACATAACTGTCATAATCAATTTTCTTTTCTTTAGAAAACAGAAATAATATTTCATATATATCACTATGCAAGTAACATAATCAAATACGAATCCATCCAATTCATATTCTATATGTACATGCATCAGACTTGGAAAACCGAGTCTTTATAAATATATATATTAAAATTCATATTCCTTGGACAGTCACCAAATCCAAACAAGAAGTGGAGAATATTTAATCATAACTCGATATAAAAAGGAATAGATATGTGTACTTGATTTGTGCACGGTCGATCAATCCTTTGCATGTGCTTGTCCACCGTCATAATAAATCAATGGGAGTAACACTTTTTCAAACCATCCACATGCCATAATCAATCCTGTGATTTGGATGGAATCAAGATCCTCCATCTATTTGAATCTTCTACTATCCAATTACTTTTCTTGTTTTCAAAGTCCATCACCTTATAAATTGTTCCGGTGTGCCCGGTGCATGCATGTTAGACGGTCCTTTCCCGGTAGCAATCCAAACGTCCATCTATTTCTATTTCCTTATCCTTTTCCGAATTTAGATATAATACTCTTGTTCCAATTCATAAAAGGATCAGTAACACGAAAGTACCATCTCAAATCCCATATATGTTTCACGGATTCATCTTTATCATTATAATTAAATACTTTATAGATTTGTTAGAAATGAGGGTTAGAATTGACTGCCGGATTCGTTCTTGAATCGTGTGTTCACTTTCTCTATAAAGTATTTCGACCCTACGATTGCCTCGGTTGCACGAAATCTTTACAGGGATAAGACAAGAACGCAATCAGTGTTTTTGGCAATGAAATCACTGATCAAATTGTTAGAGAGTATGTGTGTGTTTTCTATTTTTTTAGAATGAAAGCAAATTCCTCTATATATAAGAGGTGAAAAAGTGCGACGAAAGGATGTAACCCTTCAATGTAAATATGCAACCTTTCAACGAAAAGATGCAACTCTTCGTTTAAACCTTTTAGAAAATAACATCCCTCTTCATGAAATGATGTAACCATTCATGGTTACCTTTCATCAAAAGATGTAATTTCCAAGACCTTATTGAATTAACTCGAACGAGCGTGCACTCCGCACTCTCCAAACTCGTTATTGAGCTTAATACGATAAGCCTTTGCTTTCTAGTAAATCCCAATTAACTAAAATGATTGTTGATAACACTAAAATCACCAACACAAACCATTACATAAAGACTCCATAGTGTTTACCATTACGTAAACACTATCTAAACCCTCATTTCTAACCCCTTAAAAAAAACTCAGAATCAAAACATTCAATGTATTGAATGTTTTTATTTTTTTCTTCGAGCGTTTTACCACCAAAATAATAACATTCATCACAAAGTGTCTTTTTTAAATGTTCATATTTTTCATGTGATCTTGATGCTTGGAAAAAAAATCGAAAAAAACAAAAAAAAAATTACTTCCCCCCACTTCACCCCCCCTAAAAAGTGTTTCCCTCTTGATTAAATCTCTCTCTCTCTCTCTCTCTATATATATATATATATATATATATATATATATATATATATATATATATATATATATATATATATTGGTAGGATCAAGAGGGAAGTAACCAATCGGGGGAAAAGGGGGGGAAGCAAAATCTTTTTTTTTCTTCGTTTTTTGAAAAAACTTTGTTCACGAACATTATAGATTGGATGAAAATATGAACATTTAATAAAGACACTTTGTGATAAATGTTTTTATTTTGGCAGAAAAACACTCGAAGAACTAACATATAACAATTATCGTGTTTTTCGAGCATATGTAGAGGTTTTAGATATTAGGGTTTAGATATTAGGGTTTATAGGGTTTAGATATTAGGGTTTAGAAATTTAGGGTTTAGGATTTAGATTTAGGGTTTAGATTTGGGATTTAGATTGAGTTTTTAACACGAACGATTTAGAGTTTAGGGTTTATGATTTAGGGTTTAAGATTTGGTGTTATGGGTTTATGGAATAAACCCAAAACACTAAACACTAAACCCTAAACTCTAAATCGGTCTAAATTTTACTTCACAAAACATGGGAAAAAAAAACGTTAACATTCTTCACGAACAATATTATCTTGAATGCTATTTTTGTCGATCATTTTTTCGCCTAAATAATGACATTCATCACGAAGTGTCTTTTCTAAATGTTCATATTTTCGTGTGATCTTGATGCCTGGAAAAAGAAATTCCAAAAAAAAAACGAAAAAAAATAAAATTTGTTTCCCCCCGCTTCCCCCCGATTGGTTACTTCCCCATTGATCCTGCCCTATATATATATATATATATATATATATATATATATATATATATATATATATATATATATATATATACACACATATATGTATACATACACACATATATGTATACATACACACATATATGTATACATACACACACACACACACACACACACACACACACACACACACACACACACACACACATATATATATATATATATATATATATATATATATATATATATATATATATATATATATATATATATGAGGCGGCCCAAAGGAGCAGCCCGATCGACTGCTCGGGGCACTTGGTTTGGTTTTTAGGGGGGTAAAAAAAAATTAATATATACGGACACAAACGGAGATTTGAGAAACATGGAATCTAGAGAAAACGCAATTGAAGCAACTAATGCGAAACACAATAGGCCAAAAACAACAATCAAACATCCAAAAACAAAAGTAATCAAATTTCACTAGAATTCTAACAAGACTAAGGCCATTTTTAGATAGTTTATATTATTCGTTTAGGCCTAAAGGTCAATAAATAACTTATATTATTCGTTTGCGCCTAATAATCCTTTTTTTTTTTTTTTTTTTTGCTTTATTCTAAATACTTAGATTTTTGAGATGGGTCTTGATTTCTATAAACATAATTTAATTAATATTTAATACTTAAATATATAAATATTAATAAAATCATCTCCACTCTAACAAAACTCTTCTATTAACTTAAATCTTATGAATAAAATGTTCATAGTGGATGTTCATGTTACCATTTCCATTTGATTAGTTCGACCCGCCCATTTGATTTCACCTTTTAAAATCTACAAATTTAAAATTACCATATTAAATCATCATTTTTTTTTTTTTTTTCATTTGAAGTAATAGTGCAAGTATGCAACTATAGGAAAAAGCTCAATTTTTCTTTCTTTTTATTATTTTATTTAAATTCGAACTCAAACTGAAAAAGTGCCAAAAATTAAGTTACACAAAATGTGACAATTTATTTTGTAACTCATCAAAAAATTAATGAAAAATAATTTGAAAATAAAAATCATTACAAGCAAGTATGCCTTTGGAAAAGAACAATTAAACTTTAACTCCATTTATGTAAAAGACATACGTAATAGGAATGCGTTAAATTCATGAGCTAACGTTAAGAACACATGAGTCTATATATTTTAATTTTTAAAAATACTTTAGAGTCACATGATAAATGGTATGTATATGCACGCATATATGTATGTAAAAGCATATATATAGAACTTTCTAGAATCAATATTGTTGTAATTTTATTTATAGAAAATATTGTATGTATCTCCTAATCTCCTAGTCTTTAGGAAACTTGTTATGTTTTGTATCTATATATTTAGTGGAATATAATTACTCTCAATTAAGAGAGATTTATCAAAACCTAATATGGTATCAGACTAAAACTTCCTGGCCGCCGTTTTCTTTTTCCTCTGTTCTTTTCGACGCCTGCACCATGAGCCATTCTTCATCATCTTCTTCCAGCAATGATGATGCTCCCCTACCACTCTCTACAATTCTTCATATGCTTCCAATCAAACTATCATCCACTAATTACCTTCTATGGCAAAAACAAATGCTCCCTCTGTTATCTTATCAAAAATTAACCGGCTACGTTGATGGATCGATACCTAAACCGTCACCTACAATCATTGTTGATGATATTCCATCACCTAATCCTGCACTCGCCTCCTGGATTGCTGGTGATCAGCGTGCACTCATTCTGATTCAATCCTCTTTATCGGAGGAGGCCATGGCCGAAACTCTTGGTTGTATCACCTCTCGTGATGTATGGACTGCACTCGAAAATGCTTATCAACATGTTTCTCTTGAACGCAGCCATACACTTCGAGACTCTCTTCGGCAATTAAAGAAAGGGTCTTCCTCTGTTGCGGATTTTGCTCGTAAGTTTAAAGGTATTTGTGATCAATTACAGGCCATCGGTCACAATCCAAATGAAGACGATAAAATACACTGGTTTTTATGTGGTCTCGGATCTTCCTTTGAGACTTTTTCGACCACGCAACGACTCATCAAGCCTCGACCCAGTTTTCGTGATCTTATTTCCCAAGCAGAAGGTCACGAATTATTTTTGCAAACTGTCACCGAAACTGCTGCTCCTCCTGTTGCTTTTAACACTATGTCGTCTCGATCTGAATCACAAGTATTTCGTGGTAATGGCAGGAGCTATTCTCGGGGTTCATACTCTAGAGGGCGTGGTCGTGGTTACAAGCGTGTGCCTCGGTGTCAATTATGTCGCAAAGAGGGACATTATGCTAGTCAATGTCCTGATTTATCCACCTTTGCTAAACAACCATCCATGATTGATGCTAATCTTGCCGAAGCTTTTCAAGCCCAATGCAACACTTCGGTTCCCGATTGGTATGTTGATACAGGCGCCTCTTCGCATATGACGTCTCAAGCTTCTCATCTTGATCATGCCACTCCATACTCTGGTAATGAATCTGTTACTTTTGCAAACGGTGAACAATCGCATATTTCACATATTGGTAGTTCATCTATTACTCCACATATTTCCTTACTTGATATACTTGTTGTTCCGAATCTCACTAAAAGTTTACTTTCGGTTAGTAAACTTACACAAGATAACAATGTTGATGTATTATTTTCTAATCCTATGTTTTATATTCAGCACCGCCAAACCAAGGCGACTCTAGCACAAGGAAAACGTAGGAATGGCCTTTATGTTCTTGAGCAAGGACACTTAGCATTTTTGGCCAAGCTTTCTTCTCAACATACTCGGGCTTCTTTTGAACTTTGGCATAATAGATTAGGCCACGTATCTTATGAGGTTATTTCTATTTTGAATAAATCAGGATGTGTTAATGTTACATCCTTATTACCTTCGCCACATTTATGTTCCTCTTGTCAATTATCCAAGAGCAAACGTTTACCTTTTGATGTTAATTCTAAACGTGCTTTACATATTTTAGATTTGGTACATTGTGACTTATGGGGCCCTGCTCCTGTTTCATCTATTGATGGTTTTCGATATTATGTGGTGTTTATTGATGATTATTCCAGGTTTTCTTGGTTTTATCCGATGAAGGCAAAGTCTGACTTTTATCAGATTTTTACTACATTTATTAATTTGGTTCAAACGCAATTTTCATGCAAAATTAAAACTTTTCAATCCGATGGTGGAACCGAATTTACTAATCATCAAGTACGATCACTTTTAGCCTCGAATGGAACACATCATCGTTTTTCATGCCCGTACACGCCACAACAAAATGGGCGTGCTGAACGCAAACATCGACATATTGTAGAAACGGGACTTGCTCTTATGTTTAATGCTCATGTTCCATCAACTTATTGGGTTCATGCTTTTAGCACCGCAGTTCACATTATAAATCGTCTTCCAACTAAATTGTTACAAAATGTCTCTCCATATGAATTAATTTTTTCGTCACCACCACACTATGGCAATTTTCGAGTATTTGGTTGTTGTGTATATCCGTATCTTCGAGATTACTCTTCTCATAAACTTGCTCCAAGAAGTGCTCCATGTGTTTTCATTGGTTATAGTTCTCAACATAAAGGATATAAGTGCCTTGATTTATCTACCAAGCGTGTTTATACGACTCGTCATGCTCAATTTGATGAGTATCTTTTTCCCTTTAATGGCTCTACATCTAAGTCATCACCAAATATATCTCCTTTATCAACTTACTGTGATGATCTTGTTTACCATACTGCTCCTACACCACCACAACCGGGTACCCCATCTCGTTCGCATACTTCATCTAATTCACCATGCGACTTATGTTGTGATGATTCTCCTGATTCACAGGCTGCTCCACCATCACCGATTCCATCTCCACCACCTACGCCGCCTACATCACCACCTCACCTGCCACCGTAAACTCAAAATTCAGCAAATACAAGAGAAAAAAAAACAAATTATTTGACAAGTTTAATTCCTTTTGTAATGATTATTATTACCAAGATTTTTTTTGGCTTTTTCTTCTCATGACACTACGTCACATGTTAAGTCATGTTTTAGTGTCACTCACAAAACCTTAAATCTTTATATAGATACAAGCATTATTATAATCCTTCTTTAACCCCATTTTAGTTTGTATTTGTGTTCTTGTTTTCAATATGTCACAACACACCTACACAAGTCTAAAAGATATCATGAAAGAAGAGGGTACATATATTCCAAACCCGAAGTTCAGATGTTATTCTATTGACAAAGAAAAGCCTGAACTTCGAGAACTGTTCACAAATATGTCGTTAGACAAAGCGCTATTGAATAGTCTTTCAAGTTCAAAAGCTAACGGTTCGAGTGGAAACAAGTGTTTACCAATGATGATGGAATGTTTCCAAATGATTAAGGAGTGTACACTAAGTATGGTGGAGATGATTAAGAGAACATTTGGTGCTTTATAGTGAGGTTAAGTCAAGATAATAAGTAGAAGGGTAATTTGAGAGTTACTTTCTGTTGTTTGTTTGTAGAGAGTAGAGATAGATGTATCTTTTAGAAATGTACATTTCTAAAAGTATTTTATCAATTGGAATTTAAGTTTATTTTTAATATTATTGTGGTGTAATCAACTTATGATATGGATGAATCTTGCACTATGCAAAGGAGAATTAAAATTATTCATAACCCTTCATATGATAAGAAATGTGTCATTTTGTGTTATTTGTTGGTTTACAATTACGCGAAGTGTTGTACATATATATAACACAGACACAGAAAATCAATCGTGAAATTTTAAATATATATGTCGTTGATAATTTTTGTTAAAGAAGTTGATTAAGGTACATAAACTGACATTAACTGTGGTCGAACAGTGGTAACGCAAATCTAAACCTTTAACTATTTATGGGAGGTAGCAGTCGCTTAACTGTACTTTATGACACATACTTTGAGTACCTGCAACCTCAAGCTTGTGTGTATTCATGTTCTTTAGCTAAATTGAATTCTAAAGATTTGGTTTTGAATGTTATATATGTGTATTGATGATGTTTAATAAAGATAAATCCAAAAATAAGGTAAGTAAAAAAGTACAATTAAAACCAAATCAGAGCAAGCAGAAATGTAATGATCAACAAATACAGCTTTGATTGCTTTCCTTAGATAAAAATGTATGTTGGTAAAAGTACTAAAAAAGATATTTATATTAGGACGAAACAGCCGTCTATCAGTATGAGATAAACCCTTTAACTAAGAGGTCACTTTGAGATATGTTAAAATTTGTGGTGGCTGTATATAATCTGTGTTAGTTTGTAGATTTGTCGTTCTATGAAGACATTATTTTACGTCTCAATAGAGAAGAAAGATTAACTTTTACGCGAGCCTTGATTGTATATATGATAGAAGCGATACATAATTGCATAAGTACGAACAAAAAAGGTTAACGATTTAGCGTTGTTGATTCTTTTTGTTATAGAAGTTCTTCGAGGTAGTTAAATTGATGTTAAAAATGTTCTACCATATATGATGTTTTACTGTTTTACCGAATTTTGGTATCTATCTTTCATCTCAAAGTAGCAGTTGCTTAATAGTATATTAAGACACATCTTGGTTTTGATTATCTGTATGCTATTTTTCCAACTATATGACATTAATCAAACAAGATTCATCACAACTGGAAAACATACTGATTTGGTCATAAACATTTTTAGTACTATAGGTTTGATCCACTTACAGGGCAACTGCTAGCAATTGAAAGGAAGTTGTGAACAGACAAAATGATGACATGTCAGCAAGTGGTTTGGGAAATGACTTTAGAATCGGGTGCACTTACAGTGATAAAGAACCAACAAGATAAGTAATATGTAAATTTCAGCATTTGAGACCTGCACAAGCTACGGTTAATAAGAAAAGAAAAAAAAAAGAAAAAAAAAAACATAACTTTCAAATTGACCTGTTCGCGTATGAATTAAATGGTTTAAAAATTTCCGTCTTTAACTTTTTTCACAATGACTAGAAGCTATAGTTGTTCAAGGAGAAGTGTTTTTACATTAAAGTGAAGATTTTCCGTCTTGTCCACTACAAACTCTAGCTTTTACCGTGATCCAAACCTGTATAAAAAGAGCTTATTTCTATGAAAACATCAATAACGTTGTTTCATCATTTGAATACATCTCGCGGAACACGGTTAATATATAAATATACTTGGCTGTAATAAAAAGTTCAAGGTTATCTGTTATTGGTGATGATTTAATACCTAAAATCTTGTGTCAAGAAATGGGAGTAAAACGAATAAACTGATAAGTTTTCCTGTTCAGGCTACCCGGGGAAGCAAAACAGCTTTTTACTCAGATGTATAGTTAAATAATGAAATAATGATGCTTACAGTTATATTTTTCAATAGATGTGATTGGGTAATACTTTACCCTAGTCCGTTCAACTCGCATAAGGACAATTCTTTGAACGATTCAAACCACAAAACAAAGTCTTGATAACATTCTTCAACTAGCAAAATACCATACACAGAAATTCACTACTACCATGTACTCCATACAATTTCAATGAACTTAACATTCGTAAAGCTTTGTTTTACCTTTAAATCACTGATATAAGTACCATAAAATCGTATACCTTTGTTAGAAACACCAATGCCACTGTTGGTGAGGATTCACCGATCCTAGTTGATTCCTGATATATATGATACGAAGTCTACCCTAAAATACATTGGATATAAATAATACATTGCTTGTGACGCAACATTTATGTCAACTCATTATGAGCCATAATGAAAACAGAACACGTGACGCGCACCATATACAGCAGTCAAACAAGAAAAGGAAATTGTTACCTTTTCAACGTGGTCCATCATAATCCCTGTGGCATCTGTTATCCGAGCCTTTAGTTCAATATCTTACTCATTTCGTCTAGAAGATTATTAATCTATCTGTCTTCTTAGAAACAAATAGAACATAAACAGACAGCATAAGCGATGCGTACTTACAAAAATTCCTAAAAGAATAAATTCAACACACTCGGACCATACTTTATATGTTCCTTAATGCAGGCCAACAATAAAAAGTCAACACACCTGAACTATTACATCTAAATTTATATTTATATTTATATTTATATTTATAATATTACAATTGACCAAATCCTTTCACTGTTCACCAATAAGACCGATTGTAACGGTGGGTTGCTCACGCCGTGGGGGCATACATGGCAACCGGCCACGCCATCGTCGCAGCCGTAACAGTGCGTGGGTGAGGGGCGGGACCAGGGGCGTGAGGCTGAACCGTGGGTTGGCGACGGGGAAGCTCACGGGTGTGGGTGATTTCGATTGGGCCACGTGGAGGAAGAAGAAGATAGAAAAAGAAGATAGAAGAAGAAGATATAGATATATAGAAGTAGTGTATATATTTATATTATTTATATAAATAATATATCTAATAAATATGGAAGAAGAAGAAGAAGAAGATGCAGATACATAGATGAAGAAGATGGAAGGAGAGAGAGAGAGATTAGGAAGTAGGTATTGTATTTATATTTTATATTTATAAATTTATATTTTACTCCGTATATATTTATACTTTATATTTATATTTATATTTATATTTACAATATATTACTCCTTATATATTTATAACTTACAATATTACATGCTAGTAGTATATATTTATGTATATATATGAAAAAATATCACAAAAATTAAATATAAAATGTCACATCACTATTCCACTAACTCACACCACTAACCCACACCACAAACCCACATCACCACTACTTCACTCAAACCACTCACACGTCCTAGTCATCAAAAAGTAACTCACGCTCTCAACCCATGCCCCTACCGTTACGAATGGTCTAAGGGTACTTTCATCTTTTTACAATAATAGATATTTTATAATTAGATTTTCTTCATACTTCTCCACCCGTTTCTTCCTCTGGATCCTTCTCACGATTTCTCCAACTTACCCATTACTCTGTAGATCGTATCGTCTCCGTCCCCACCGCCACCAAACATCGTATCCATCGCCACCAATGTCTCGCCGTCGGTGTTTTGTTACCGACCGGGTTAGGGTTTTAGCTAATCGCCATTTTGGTGGTTTCTGGTGTAAATCGCCGCCTTAAACGAAATCATGAAACGACGTTTTTGATTTTTCAAAACCAACTGGGGATTTGACGAATACTTCGTACGATTTATTTGAAAGCTATATCATTCAGTCGATAGTTTGCAAACGTACTCTATTGCTATTGTAATCGATATGCCTGTTGTCGGTAACTTAGGGTTGTTTCGATTCACCAAAAACCCTCGATGTAAGTAAAAACTATTTTGTCTAATTTATTTTTAATTTTGGAGATGTATATTTGTTTATGTTCAATTGTAATATAATTAATAGGTCTTTTTATTGTTGTAATAGTGATTTTGTGTGGTTTTATACCATACTTGATAGGATTTAATAGCCACCGTGGTGTTTGGTTGTAGTCGTGCCATGTGTTAAACAGTAACTTTCTTTTGCTTACATCCTAATTGCCTTATGTTCATTTGTTGTTTTGCGCTTCAGTTTACGATGGTTCATTGTAATTTTAGGCAATATAAATATTGTTGATAATTGTTAACTGACTTGGTTGCTTTGGAAGTGGTTCGGTGCTGTCTTTAGAGTTGGAAACGACTCCACCGATTTCAGGACCCATCATCGAACAAACCGTTGTTTCAATATTCCATATTATGGAAATGGGGTTGACATAGTATTTGTGTCAACGAATGTGTTTCACATTTCTTACAGCTTCCAATTACAATGAATGAGATTCATAGAAAGAATGATTAAGAAATTATGTTTAAAATGTTGTTGTTTGTGATGTAGTGAATAGATAAGGAAGGAAAGACATGTTAACTACTTAGCTTCCATCAATCCAACGCAACTTTACGTTCTTGCGAAAATGTTGATTGGCTTATTTGCTAACGCTAACACGTATTCTCCAGGTAAGTTTCTTTGTGTTCATTAGAGTGTTTTTTATCATTATGTATGATGCGTATACGATTGGTTAAAATGTCTGAATTTTTTTATTATATATTTTTAGGATTTTCGTTTTACTATTTGTTATTGTAATGATGAATTTGGAGCTGTATTTTTTTAGGGATGATATTTGTAAGTCAATTAAACTTGAGGTTTTAAGCTAATGATATTTTATATTGTTGTTGGCAGGTGGTGTTTATGATGAATCAAGGAGGAGTTGCTAATACAATAACCACACTGGACCCAGATCTTTCACTTGAGGTATCCATATTTCAACTCACTCACTCTCTCTCTATCTGTGTGTGTGTACAAATGTGTGAATTAATGGAGTTACATATGTTTTTTCAATTCTTATGTGTGTGTTTCTATTACAAATGTGTGAATTAATGGAGTTACACTTTAGTGCTACCGGCGCTTTGGTTCTGTGACGATCGCTCCAAATCCATATGGACGAACACGTCATTCATCGATTTCATTGCGAGGTATTTGACCTCTATATGATACGTTTTGTAAATATTGCATTCTTTTGAAAAGGCATACCATATATGAATATTTAAATCAAAGGTTTTCGACATCTGATGATTTCTACATATAGACAATTACCGTAAATAATAGTTTACAATAGTAATTCCATTGACAATGCAGTCAAAATAAGATACATGGTGATGATTTGGTGAATGCAACGTTTCCTTGATAAATATGCCATGTAAGACTCCATGCACATAGCTTGTCTAACATATAAGCAAACAGCTAAAGGCTTCTAGGGAACCTGAGAATAAACATGCTAACAAGTGTCAACACAAAGGTTGGTGAGTTCATAGTTTTAGTGTTTCGCATAATCTGTATATAAAGGTGAATCACAAGATTTCAGTTGTTTCATCCGAAACGTTTATCAAAATATTCTACGAAATTGAGCACCCTGGTAACTAAACTTAACGTATATATAATTTATACCCTTTGTATAATCATCTTAATAATACACGCAAACCAACGTGTACGCTTCTCAAATAGCATACGTCCGTTAAAAGGATAGTGCTCTAGCTCAGACGGGGATATCAAGCCCTATGGATCCATATACCTCTATTCGCGCCCATCGGTTCTTATAACCGACAGTTACTAGTTACCAAAGCTAAGGGATTTTCGGTTCAAACTCAGTGTAGAATTTAGTATGTACTTGTGACCATTGCGTTTAAAATAAATTGCATGTATTCTCAGCCCAAAAATGTATTGAGTAAAAGGGATCATATGAAACTCACCTTAGCAGCACATAAAGTTGTTCATCGTAATGTGACCGAAACTCGAAATATCAAATAATCGTAGATCTCAACCTATAGAACATATGTTGGTCAATAAATGTCTATCAAGCTTGGTCAGGTCATAGTGTATCATAATCCTAATGCTCGAGATCGACATACAAAAGTTATCCAAAGTCGTTTCAAAAAGTCAATTTTGACAGTTGTTTAACAAAATGAGACGTACCTTATATAAGGATTCATTTACTCGGTTGGTAATATTCAAAAATTCAATTTATCAATCTCGTAAACAAGTTGTTTAAATCTTAATTGCAGATTCAAAAGCAATTTCAATTAACGTCAATCATAATTCAGTTGATCATATCTTTTAATCCGTTCATCGAAACTATTCGATATCTAAATGAAAAGTCATTGATTTTTTGCCAGCTTTCCAAAAACATGCATATCATATACCTTTTACCAGTAATATATGTATTTAATTCGTGATTCATCATAAACTGTTTAACGACGAAATTTTGCATACGAGCATGCATAAATATATATACTCGAGCACTAGACATGGATACACTTTAGTATATAAAAGATAAAATATAAATGCTTACGTATCAATATTGTGATTCAATATTGCAGAAAAGTACGTAGACGCAACATAGATGATAACAGTAGGTTTGACTTGTAAATAATACCCATGAACATTACTCATAACCTCCATAGCTATAACCCATAATTTCCTTAACTTTATCCCGCTCAAAAACCCATTTTTGAAAGTGACACGCTCATAACCTCGTCGTAGTATTTTATGTATATTACTAATTAATAATTAATAATACTAATAATTAATAAGAGTAATAATAATATTAATCTTAATAATAATAATAATAATAATAATAATAATAATAATAATAATAATAATAATAATAATAATAATAAAATTAATAATAAATATTTTTTGTATTTATATGCTTGAGAGATCGAGAGAAGTGAATTGTGTGTGCAAAACTGAACCGAATAATTGAGCTTTATAATGTGGCCTGATTCTGATGCCCATGCGATCGCATGGGTTTTATGCCTATTTCTCATGCGATCGCATGACCGTCAGATCCAGCTCAAATATTTTTTGTTTTCTTGTTTGTCGACATAATTAAATATAATATATATAATATATATAATTTAAATAATTAATTATATATTATATTAAATTCATGTGCATAGTTAACTTGTAATTTTCGTTCCGATGACTCGTACGTTGTCACTCGACTTATGTCCCGGTTCCGGTTTCTCGAACGCATTTTCGTACGCTTAGAAAACTCGCAATTTACGTTTTGTGACTCGTACTTTTGTCAAAATATAGTCTTAAATTATCAATAAACTATATCATTCAAAGTGTATTTTAAACTTTCGAGTGTTTTGGTCATTTACTTCTATAAATCATTGTCTCGCTATTTGTTAATATATATATATATAATAACAAATCGTTTTATGACCAAGTTAATATATATTTTCAACATTTATAAACACGTTTTAAATATACGTCGTAAGTTATTCATACAATTAATATTCCAACTTATCATATATATTCAAATAAATATTTAAACCAATAAGTTTAATGTACGGTATAAAAAAAAATTAATATATTGTTACGTTTTCAAGTTATAGTATATATATGTATCTATATACATATAATTGTTCGCGAATCGTCGAGAACAACCGAAAGGTATTTGAATATATGAAAATAGTTCAAAAATTTTGAGATTCAGTTTTACAGACTTTGTTTATCGTGTCGAAAATGTTATTCATACAAAGATTAAGTTTAAATTTGGTCAGAAATTTCCGGGTCATCACAGGTTCACACTACAACATATATGTCAAGATGCTACCGGCGCTTTGGTTCACATCATAGCATATTCGTACATGCTATGGCACTACCGGCGCTTTGGTTCATGCCATAACACACAAATAGATACACTATATACATACCCGTATAATTATTCCACTCACCTTATAGTCTTTTGTGAAAGTTAACCGAGCTTGCAACCTTCAACATAACGTACCTATTACATTAGGCACATAATCAAACACACAATCAAGTTGGTCAACCAACTCACTTAACAACCTAGCGTCATTTTGACCCTTGGTGCAATTCCGACCCATTTGCACACTTAACCCTAAAATTGGGTCAACTTCGACAAAACCCTAATGCTAGCCAATTATGGTCTTAATACCCATATAATCACAAGTTTAGTGTGTTAACATACTTATTTAACAACTTAGGTCATCAAAGACCCGTTTTACCCATTTCGAGGTTTACACACTCATTCGGGTCACCACATACCCGAATAACACCCACATACATAACATCTAGGCGTGCTAGTAGTTAACTAACCAATTTAAGGTTCATAAACACATTTAACATTTCAAAACCCTAGGTTAGTCATCTTTGAGTCCTCATGACTCAAACTTACTCAAAAACCCCCAAATTACTAACAAATGGGTTTTATGTTCATCACTAACCCAAACCCTAACCCCTAAACAATTAAAATAAGGAAATCAAGGTTAAGACTTACCACTACACTCAAAATGTAGCTAGGGACTAGATGAACAACTTTAAAGCATACGCTTTGACCCGAAACAAGCTTTTTCCTCCTCGATTTGAGCTTTCTCAAACAAGAATCACTTTCTCTTTCTAGAATTTAAGTGGATAGGGAGTGGTGGTTGAAAATGGAGTAATGGCACTCCATGAACTGATCTTGCGGCCTTAGATTCGTCCCACAAGTGAAAAGACCAAACTACCCCCATTTAATATCTAAAAGAACACAGCTGGCCCACCAGTTCAACTGGACGACGTCCAGATTTCAGGACGGCGTCCAGTCCTTCACATTAGGATGGCGTCCCACCTGTTTGGACGGCGTCCCACACTACTGGAAAACAGGATCTTACAAAAACACAAACCAAACACCATCTACCACAAACATGACAACCAAATATACATCAAGTAAAATGGAAAAAAATAACGATTATTTAATGTATTTCAATGTAAAAATCAAATAACCAATCAATCGATTAGAATTTAGCAGCTAATTATTAGCATGAATAAAGTTAGAGGAAGATTACCATCAACCCAACGACGGAGATAGCGACGACGGTGGACATAAAAACCCCAATTTTTTCCCAATCTGAACAATTAACGGATGAGAGGGGCAAACAACCCGAAATAATTTATGCCTACTTCAGCAAAGGGAGCCACATCAATGGGTGATGCGGTACAGGAAGAAACCCTAATTTCTACCCCAAACTGAATTTTTTATTTTTTTTACGATGAATGGTTGAAAAGCAAGAAACAACCTATGAGATGAGGAGTTGGAGGTGGAAGCTGTATTTTAGTTGGAGCAAGGATAGGTGTCGACCATCGCGAAAATAACGAAGGCGCCCAAATTTTTTAAGCGGTGAAGCCCATGAGAGAGATGGGAAGGAAGAAGGCTAGGAAGAAGGAAGAATAATCCAGAAAGCTAGGGAAAAAAAAAAGAAAATTGCTACAGTACTGTAGCACGTTAATAGTGGTTTTTGGGTTTGAGGGCCAATCAAATCTTGACACCATTTCCCACAATTTATATATATATAAATTTAGAACAACAATAAGTACCAAACAACTTCATAGATAGAGATAATTTAGGATTAATATTGGGACAAAGGTATAAAAAACAACCTGAAAGTGCAATGGAGATGGGAGAATGTGATCGATCAGTGAATTTTAGGGGTTTTTTAAAGCTACTGTCAATAACAAGTTCATTGTGTACATATAAAAATAAGTTGTGTCTATATCAATCCCCATTCACTTAGACCTCTCCCTATGGTATCACCATCGTTCGTTATCAGCCCACCTGGCATTCATTATAGTCTTAACACTATAGGCACCAACTCATTATGGGGTTCATTATACATCCTTCACCATCAATTTAACAACCCATTATGCAAATATTGATCCCCACATGCTCCCCACTCCTCCTTTTAATATATTAATGTGGGTCCTTAATTGCTACTTTATTTATCAAAAACCCCTCAAGTCTAATGTACAAATTTTGATCCATAATGTACAACACCCTTTAATGCATTATGTACAAGGTTTAGTTCATGTTGTACACCTTCATTTAAAAGTAACAAATACAAAAAGATTGGTATTAGTAGTCTGATGTGTATAATATATATATATATATATATATATATATATATATATATATATATATATATATATATATATATATATATATATATATATATATATATATATATATATATATATAAATATATATATGGTTAGGTTAGAATACATAGAACCCTAAGATACATAGGGTAAGTTACAATCTTAGCCATTGATTCCATCAATCTATCCCATTCAAATACAATGGCGTTTTTGTAATATCTTTCAAAAACTATTGGCAAGTTGCTTTCAATAAAATATTTTATTATTATTTTTAATTACATCCAAAATATAAGGAATCGATCGCTGGTACTCTGTATTTATTTTTTCAGAAAAAACAAGTATTATTATTACATAAAGGAGCAGCAGTCCTCACATATATGACACAAACTGAAGCTACAACACACTATAATTCAAAGTAGTTCACTATAACTCAAACTATATTTGAGTTCTCATTTCAGATTCATTGGAATCAAACTTATCTTATCTAATAATAACTTAAAAAATGATGCAACAAACTTTCATCAATAATGAGTGTCCCAAATGTATCAGTTGAATTATAGTGGATATTCTATCTCATAATTTGTTCTTCCTTGATAACTACTAAGTAAAAGTCGACGATACTTGATGAATTAGGATACTTTACTCATACAATGTATCGATGATGTTGTATCGATAATGTTAAAAGCACGTGCATGGTGCATCACTATTAATCAATACATAGGTGTTCTATAGTGTACATGTATCGTTAACGATGTATTGCTGTCAGTGACAATTTATATCATCTTCATACAACTTATCGATGATGTTGTATAATAACGTTAAAACATGTGCGTCACTATCAGTCAATACATATGTGTCGTATAGTGTGTATCGTTAACAATGTATCGTCGTCGGTGACAATTTATGTCATCCGAGTTGTGAAAATTGAGGTATGTCATGTTTTCTAAAATATAAATGATCATATAACTCTGCATCATATTAACTTGAAACACAAGTGATTAAATTTATCTACATCGTTTTTCATTACAATGAAACGGTTGAGTATATACTGTAGTCTGTATACATAAACTCACATTTATAAAATCGTGGATTAGTTATATGACATGGATTGTCGTGTTTGTTATGTTCTTTGATACTTTAAATGAGTTTTGAGAAAATAGAGTTGCTTTTTTTCAATTATATAATAGTATATGAACTAATTGTCTATCAAGTTAATATTATTCGGGTGAGGTGAGTAATGCATCGTATATTTAACTTCTATATTCACAGACTACCAATCCTATAATCTTATTATCATGGAGGTGGTTGCTAAAAGATCCCACTAATCTCACGATGGAATTTGTAGAATACAAATGATTAATCATTTTTATAATTGTGTATTTACTAAAGTACCCTTTAATTTTGAAATTTTTTCTTCATTTCAAGTGGACACATGTCATGAAATTGTGGGTTCCTACCTTAGGGCCTGTTTCTTTTTTCATTATTGAACTTAATTGAGCCAATAACTTATTCGGTCATCACCTTTTGCTGTTTACTTTTGGATTAATGATTAACCAAAACTGCCTGGTTGACTGTTTGGCTCACCTCAAAACAAGGTGTAGTCCCCATGTAGCTGCTTTTTTCTCACTTTATTCCAAACCTACCCTACACCTTCTCTTTTATTTTGTTCTTTCTCTCATCTTCTTTGTTAGAAAGTAAAACATATAAGTCATACTTGATATCGCTATCCTTATCATCCTTTACATCGATTGAAGTTCTTATATGTGTAACTCGAATCTCAGTAGGACTTAATCGAGATAAAATAGGAGATTTATAAAACAAATTGCCGATAGGGTTTAATAAAATTGGTGATGGGTTCAATGAAATTGGTCGCACACATCTACACAGGTTTATGTTGGCAAATCATGTGATATGAAGTTGCTTTTGTTGGAAAACAAGAGTTTTGTATTGTTGGTGGGTTATTTGAAAGGAGTAATTTTTAGATGGATAAAAAAAAAAATAAGAGTATTGTTGGTGGGTTTTGTTTTGAATATAAACGAGTTTCATGATTTCATGATATCTGGTTACATTTTTGATCTGTATTATCGAGATCGTAGAATAGTCAAAACAGATACAAGGTCAAATATACTGTAATTGAACTTTTATATGGTTTATGATTATGGACAAATTACCTAGAATAAATAATTAAAAATCATATGAAGGGTAAAATAGTCATTTTTATTATTAAGTTATTTCATTCAGTAAATAAAGTAAAGATCAATTTATCATTTTCGGATTACTGCATATAGTCATCTGTATCCATACAACCATTTATATCCATAACATGACTTAATGAAAAAAAAGTAAACAGGCCCTTAATGTATTATAAGAGTGTATGTAGATGAACCAATATATATATATATATATATATATATATATATATATATATATATATATATATATATATATATATATATATATATATATATATATATATATGGGTGATCAGTATTTGGTTTGACACCGTTTAACCCGAAAATCAAACCGGAACCAAACCGAAAAAAATCAAAACTGAATTTGAAAAACGGTTTTCGGATCGAGTAAAACCGAAACCGAATTTGAATTCGGTTTTCGGTTCGGTTTTCGGTTTTGAAAATTCTGAATTCGGTTTAACCGAAAACCGAATTCAAAACCGAATTCAAAATTTTTAATATATATATTTGTATATTTATGTTTTAATGTCATTATATTTTAGGATCCAATCATCTAAATAGGTTCTCACTTATATGACGATTAGGTGGCGTACATTATATTCATGTTACTCAAGTTATTATGTTCATCTTCTTAAAAACGGAAGCAGTAAACATCACAATTAAGTCGTAAATATTAATAAATCATCGAATTCTTGATTATTTAATAGTACGTCATTGTTTTAGGTTGTAAATAACTAAGAAATACGCAACGTCACAATGAAACTACCACGATTTAGAATTGTTTCATGATTTTCGGTTTTAACCTAAACCGAATTCGGTTTTCGGTTTCGGTTCGGTTTTCATTTTGAATTCGGTTTTCGGTTCTGCCTGAAAAATTTCAAAACCGAATACACCGAACCGAATACACCGAACAAACCGAAAACCAAACCGATGAACACCCCTATATATATATATATATATATATATATATATATATATATATATATATATATATATATATATATATATATATATATATATATATACACACTAGTTTAATACCCGCAACTTTGCGGGTTTAAATCAAAAAATAACTAACTGGATTTGTCATTAAGATAACACATATATATATAAACACTAAGATTAAAACAAAGAACTTAATTTTTTTTTATTAACAACAGTTTGGGATCACCTAGGACTGGTGACTAAACCACCCACGCGTTCATTTCTCGCAATTGCATAACCTGCCTCCAACTGCTGTCTAGGAGGAAACTCGACCCAATCCGAGGACATGGGCAGTAAAACTCCCCATCCCCCACTGCCCACGCAAAGTGATGTGCGAAGGCACCCTTGAGTAGAACTCAGGGGTTAAGGGACAACCTTGTGTGCAATGTGCCCAACGGGAATCGAACTCCTGATCTCTCGCTAAAAGATGCAGGCCACTAACACGTGAACTACGACACAAGGTTAAAGAACTTGAATTATATGAGAACAACCAGGATATACATTGAGACAATAAATAAACAAAAAACAACCTTGCGGGTTTTATCACAGAAAACCATTATTATGATACAACTCCATAATAGCTATTTGAGAACAAGATAGCTATAAGAGTGTATAAAATGGTGCATTTTTAATCGTCATTATCAGGGCCGGCCCGTAAAATTCAGTGGCCCAGTGCGAAAAATGAAAATAGGCCCCTTTAATTAAGAAATTCTCTATTTATATATTTATATATAAAAAATATACCACTACATGATAAAATGGCCCCACTGATACACTAAAAATTTGTGAAGAAATCATAAAAGTGGGCCCCTCTAAAAAGTAAAATATTCGCTCTCATTTTTTCCCGTGAAAATATATACCTAAATACACCTTGAATTTTTTGGGCCTCAATAAAAAGAAAGTTGGATAATCGTTTTTGGGCCCCTAATTTTGATGCGCCCTGTGCAGTTGAGCAGCCTGCACAGTCATTGGGCCGGGCCTGGTCATTATGGTACCATATATACACACAAATTTTGCAACGGTGTACGTTTATTCAAACGTAGTCTAAGTTTTTAGTGGTCGACGTAATTAGTTAAGCGGAAAAGCATGGAAATACTATAGTTGGTTAGATGTTAATTATACCTACATTCTAAAAGACATAGTCCAAGTGAATAGTTTCCGGGGTATTTTTGACATTTTGCTTTTTTTTTTCTTTTCAAATTCAACCACAAACCACCCCACACTTTATCCAAAAAATCAAATCCACCCCCCAAACAGGGGGGTAAAGTGTCAATTAATCATTCTCATAAAAAATCTTAAATAAACTCCACCCAAATATTCAACGGGCCATATCTTCGCACTCGCAACGAGTTAAATTTTTCCGCCACCATCGTTAAACTCGAAATAATTTTAGGAACACAATGTCACTAGCTATACGCAAAACGGGCGCTTTTTAAAAAACGCTAAATATTTGGAGTACTTTTCATACACGTTAATTCCCCGTTAAATTTTTAAAAGTCGACAACTCCATAGCGAAACGCGGAGATGCACATATATTGTTAATTTTAAATAACATTTAAATCTTTTACGGGTTATACCTTTTAGTTCGACTCGAGTTGCGTTTCAACAACATCATCGTTAGCCACAAAAATTTTTTACAAACTAAACGCAATAAAATATATTAAAAACCGAACCCCCGGCGCGAAGCGAGGGTTCGAACACTAGTAATTACTAATTTAATACTTTCAGTTAAACTAATAATCTAACATAAAGACATATTATCTACTTTTCGAACAATATTTGTTTTTTAAGAAATGTAGTACTTCCTTTTACAGTACTATCAACATTTATATCATTATTATTACATATATATATATCTACGTTAATTTCCATTTGACTCTTAACTCTCAGAATGACTTTTTCTGAAACATCAATATAGTTTTTCTCATAAATACTATATACGCAGCCTATATAAATCACAATTTTATAGGTTGCTCATCACTACGAACGTAAGTTATTTAAATTTACTATGTTATGAGATTATTTTTTTATATGATATTGTATAATTTTGACGATAATGTACATTATTCTCTTTTTGTTACTTTGATTGCAGAGAGCATCTGAATATTCTTAGTCATCAAAATGCTCAAAAATGTAAGCGTGACATTCAACCTTTACATAGTCAGGAGTTTGAGGAGTGGCTGTCTGATTATGTAAGTTATTTTTGCTAGTTTTATTACGATAATGTAGTGATGATATAACTGAGCGAAACTTATTACTGTATAAACAAATTGCCTCAAATCAGGTTGATGAGGACATGGCTAGTTGTGGGAATAACAGAATCACAAGTGATATAAAGACATTGGCAATCGGTCCAAATGAGGTTGTAAAGAAATATAAGGGATATATCATAAATGGTTTCCGATTTCACATTAAAGATGTAGAGAAGAATAAGACAACACAAAATAGCGGAGTTATACTTCAGGCTCTAACAAGTAGCTTCTCGAGTGCTAGAGATAATGATCCTGTTGTGGGAGATGTAACTTACTACGGTGTTTTAAATGATATAATCGAGTTGCAGTATGGTGATGACAAGAAAGTAGTTTTGTTCCATTGTGATTGGATATCAAGTGGTTCCAGGATAAAAGTTGATGAGAATGGGTTTGCGACACTCGATTTTCGAGGTCTGAAGCAAACTAAAGAGCCTTATATCCTAGCTTCGCAAGCACAACAAGTATTCTATGTTGCAGATCCTGTTCGTAAATATTGGAAAGTTGTGATCAAGACAACACCTAGAGATAATTTTGACATGGATGAACAAATTTTTATCGATGATGTAGAAACACATTTGCAGAGTGACACGCCGATGGGTCTTCAACTTGTAGAAAATGAGACTATTGATATGGTTAGAGATGATTTGAATGGGGCTATTGTTGACGATGATACTTTAGTTGCTGCTACAGATAAAAATCAAATTGATCGAGATGGTTCCTGATGAAATATTAAGGATATTTTGCAAATGAGTGTGTGTCATTTAGTTCTTTTGTATTTATCAAAAATATCCCAAAACTATAGTTTTTATAGATGATGACGGATTTTATGTTTCTTATGATACATATATAATCTCAAATTTCAAATAGAGAGAATGGTTAGTGTTGTACGAGTGTAACTTGTACTTAATTTATTTGTGTTGTAATTTCTATATCCAACAGATAAAAAAAAATTAAAAAATACCGTAATACAAAATGGTTGTAACTTGTTGAAATGTCCCGTTCATATTAATTATAAACGTTCCATATTAATTGATTTCGTCGCGAGGTTTTGACCTCTATATGAGACGTTTTTTCAAAGACTGCATTCATTTTTAAAACAACCATAACCTTTATTTTATCGATAAAGGTTTAAAAAGCATTACGTAGATTATCAAATAATGATAATTTAAAATATACCGTTTACACACGACCATTACATAATGGTTTACAATAAGAATATATTACAACAAAAATAAGTTTCTTGAATGCAGTTTTTACATAATATCATACAAGCATGGACTCCAAATCTTGTCCTTATTTTAGTATGCAACAGTGGAAGCTCTTAATAATCACCTGAGAATAAACATGCTTAAAATGTCAACAAAAAATGTTGGTGAGTTATAGGTTTAACCTATATATTATCAAATCATAATAATAGACCACAAGATTTCATATTTCAATATACATCCCATACATAGAGATAAAATTCATTCATATGGTGAACACCTGGTAACCGACATTAACAAGATGCATATAAGAATATCCCTTATCATTCCGGGAAATCCTTCGGACATGATATAAACGAATTTGAAGTACTAAAGCATCCGGTACTTTGGATGGGGTTCGTTAGGCCCAATAGATCTATCTTTAGGATTCGCGTCAATTAGTAGATCGGTTTACTAATTCTTAGGTTACCAAGCAAAAGGGGCATATTCGGCTTCGATCATTCACCCATATAATGTAGTTTCAATTACTTGTGTCTATTTCGTAAAACATTTATAAAACTGCATGTATTCTCATCCCAAAATATTAGATTTTAAAAGTGGGACTATAACTCACTTTCACAGATTTTTACTTCTTCGGGAAGTAAGACTTGGCTACTGGTCGATTCACGAACCTATAACAAATATGTACATATATCAAAGTATGTTCAAAATATATTTACAACACTTTTAATACGTTTTGATGTTTTAAGTTTATTAAGTCAGCTGTCCTCGTTAGTAACCTACAACTAGTTGTCCACAGTTAGATGTACAGAAATAAATAGATATATATATTATCCTGAATCAATCCACGACCCAGTGTATACACGTCTCAGGCTAGATCACAACTCAAAGTATATATATTTTTGGAATCAACCTCAACCCTGTATAGCTAACTCCAACATTACTGCATATAGAGTGTCTATGGTTGTTCCAAATAATATATATACATGGGTCGATATGATATGTCAAAACATTTGCATACGTGTCTACGGTATCCCAAGATTACATTAGAATACATGTATAATACAATATAAGTTAGCTAGGATATGATTTGTATAGAATTGCTACAATATTTCCCGTAGCTACAACAATCAAAAAATATCCAATCTTGTTTTACCCATAACTTCTTCGTTTTAAATCCGATTTGAGTGAATCAAATTGCTATGGTTTAATATTGAACTCTATTTTATGAATCTAAACATAAAAAGTATAGGTTTATAGTAGGAAAAATAAGTTACAAGTAGTTTTTGTAAAGGTAGTCATTTCAGTCGAAAGAACGACGTCTAGATGACCATTTTGAAAAACATACTTCCACTTTGAGTTTAATCATGATTTTTGGATATAGTTTCATGTTCATAAGAAAAATCATTTTCCCAGAAGAACAACTTTTAAATCAAAGTTTATCATAGTTTTTAATTAACTAACCCAAAACAGCCCGCGGTGTTACTACGACGGCGTATATCCGATTTTACGGTGTTTTTCGTGTTTTCCGGTTTTAAATCATTAAGTTAGCATATCATATAGATATAGAACATGTGTTTAGTTAATTTTAAAAGTCAATTTAGAAGGATTAACTTTTGTTTGCGAACAAGTTTAGAATTAACTAAACTATGTTCTAGTGATTACATGTTCAAATCTTCGAATAAGATAGTTTTATATGTATGAATCGAATGATGTTATGAACATCATTACTACCTCAAGTTTAGTAGGTAAACCTACTAGAAGTGACAAGAAATGATCTAGCTTCAAAGGATCTTGGATGGCTTGAAAGTTCTTGAAGTAGAATCATGACACGAAAACAAGTTCAAGTAAGATTATCACTCGAATTAAGATAGTTATAGTTATAGGAATTGAATCAAAGTTTGTATATGAGTATTACATTGATTTAGAATGATATCTTACTGTAAACAACAAGGATTTCTTGAGGTTGGATGATCACTTTACAAGATTGGAAGTGAGCTAGTAAACTTGGAAGTATTCTTGATTTTATGAAACTAGAACTTGTAGAATTTATGAAGAACACTTAGAACTTGAAGATGGAACTTGAGAGAGATCAATTAGATGAAGAAAATTGAAGAATGAAAGTGTTTGTAGGTGTTTTTGGTCGTTGGTATATGGATTAGATATAAAGGATATGTAATTTTGTTTTCATGTAAATAAGTCATGAATGATTACTAATATTTTTGTAATTTTATGAGATATTTCATGCTAGTTGCCAAATGATGGTTTCCACATGTGTTAGGTGACTCACATGGGCTGCTAAGAGCTGATCATTGGAGTGCATATACTAATAGTACATACATTTAGAAGCTGTGTATTGTACGAGTACTAATACGGGTGCATACGAGTAGAATTGTTGATGAAACTAAACGAGGATGTAATTGTAAGCATTTTTGTTAAGTAGAAGTATTTTGATAAGTGTATTGAAGTCTTTCAAAAGTGTATGAATACATATTAAAACACTACATGTATATACATTTTAACTGAGTCGTTAAGTCATCGTTAGTCGCTACATGTAAATGTTGTTTTGAAACCTTTAGGTTAACGATCTTGTTAAATGTTGTTAACCCATTGTTTATTATATCTAAAGAGATGTTAAATTATTACATTATAATGATATTATGATATATTAATATATCTTAGTATGATATATATACAGTTAAATGTTGTTACAACGATAATCGTTACATATATGTCTCGTTTCGAAATCATTAAGTTAGTAGTCTTGTTTTTTACATATGTAGTTCATTGTTAATACACTTAATGACATGTTTACTTATCATTTATCATGATTAAACATAGTGTAACAATATCTTAATATGATTCATATGTAATTAGTAAGACGTTGTTATAACAATAATCGTTATATATATCGTTTCGAGTTTCTTAATTCAATAAACACAATTTTATGTATATAACTCATTGTTAAAATACCTAATGAGATACTTACTTATCATAATATCATGTTAATTATATATATAATCATATATATGTCATCATATAGTTTTTACAAGTTTTAACGTTCGTGAATCACCGGTCAACTTGGGTGGTCAATTGTCTATATGAAACCTATTTCAATTAATCAAGTCTTAACAAGTTTGATTTCTTAACATGTTAGAAACACTTAATCATGTAAATATCAATTTCATTTAATATATATAAACATGGAAAAGTTCGGGTCACTACAGTACCTACCCGTTAAATAAATTTCGTCCCGAAATTTTAAGCAGTTAGAGGTGTTGACGTATCTTCTGAAAATAAGTGCGGGTATTTCTTCTTCATCTAATCTTCTCGTTCCCAGGTGAACTCGGGTCCTCTACGAGAATTCCATCGAACCTTAACAATTGGTATCTTGTTTTGTTTAAGTCTTTTAACCTCACGATCCATTATTTCGACGGGTTCTTCGATGAATTAAAGTTTTTCGTTGATTTGGATTTCGTCTAACAGAATAGTGAGATCTTCTTTAACAAAATATTTCTTCATATTCGAGACGTGGAAAGTGTTATGTACAGCCACGAGTTGTTGAGGTAACTCAAGTCGGTAAGCTACTGGTCCGACACGATCAATAATCTTGAATGATCCAATATACCTTGGATTTAATTTCCCTCGTTTACCAAATCGAACAACGCCTTTCCAAGGTGCAACCTTAAGCATGACCATCTCTCCAATTTCAAATTCTATATCTTTTCTTTTAATGTCGGCGTAGCTCTTTTGTCGACTTTGAGCGGTTTTCAACCGTTGTTGAATTTGGATGATCTTCTCGGTAGTTTCTTGTATTATCTCCGGACCCGTAATCTGTCTATCCCCCACTTCACTCCAACAAATTGGAGACCTGCATTTTCTACCATAAAGTGCTTCAAACGGCGCCATCTCAATGCTTGAATGGTAGCTGTTGTTGTAGGAAAATTCTGCTAACGGTAGATGTCGATCCCAACTGTTTTCGAAATCAATAACACATGCTCGTAGCATGTCTTCAAGCGTTTGTATCGTCCTTTCGCTCTGCCCACCAGTTTGTGGATGATAGGCAGTACTCATATCTAGACGAGTTCCTAATGCTTGCTGTAATGTCTGCCAGAATCTTGAAATAAATCTGCCATCCCTATCAGAGATAATAGAGATTGGTATTCCATGTCTGGAGACGACTTCCTTTAAATACAGTCGTGCTAACTTCTCCATCTTGTCATCTTCTCTTATTGGCAGGAAGTGTGCTGATTTGGTGAGACGATCAACTATTACCCAAATAGTATCAAAACCACTTGCAGTCCTTGGCTATTTAGTGATGAAATCCATGGTAATGTTTTCCCATTTCCATTCCGGGATTTCGGGTTGTTGAAGTAGACCTGATGGTTTCTGATGCTCCGCTTTGACCTTAGAACACGTCAAACATTCCCCTACATATTTAGCAACATCGGCTTTCATACCTGGCCACCAAAAATGTTTCTTGAGATCTTTGTACATCTTCCCCGTTCTAGGATGTATTGAGTATCTGGTTTTATGAGCTTCTCTAAGTACCATTTCTCTCATATCTCCAAATTTTAGTACCCAAATTCTTTCAGTCCTATACCGGGTTCCGTCTTCTCGAATATTAAGATGCTTCTCCGATCCTTTGGGTATTTCATCCTTTAAATTTCCCTCTTTTAAAACTCCTTGTTGCGCCTCCTTTATTTGAGTAGTAAGGTTATTGTGAATCGTTATATTCATAGCTTTTACTCGAATGGGTTCTCTGTCCTTTCTGCTCAATGCGTCAGCTACCACATTTGCCTTCCCCGGGTGGTAACGAATCTCAAAGTCGTAATCATTCAACAATTCAATCCACCTACGCTGCCTCATATTCAGTTGTTTCTGATTAAATATGTGTTGAAGACTTTTGTGGTCGGTATATATAATACTTTTGACCCCATATAAGTAGTGCCTCCAAGTATTTAATGCAAAAACAACCGCGCCTAATTCCAAATCATGCGTCGTATAATTTTGTTCATGAGTCTTCAATTGTCTAGACGCATAAGTAATTACTTTCGTTCGTTTCATTAATACACAACCGAGACCTTACTTTGAGGCGTCACAATTTATCACAAAATCATCATTCCCTTCAGGTAATGACAATATAGGTGCCGTAGTTAACTTTTTCTTTAACAATTGAAACGCTTTCTCTTGTTCATCTTTCCATTCAAATTTCTTCCCTTTATGCGTTAATGCAGTCAAGGGTTTTGCTATTCTGGAAAAGTCTTGGATGAACCTTCTGTAGTAACCAGCTAGTCCTAAAAACTGACGTATGTGTTTCGGAGTTTTTGGGGTTTCCCACTTTTCAACGGTTTCAATCTTTGCTGGATCCACCTGAATACCTTCTTTGTTCACTATGTGACCGAGGAATTGAACTTCTTCCAACCAAAATGCACCCTTTGAAAACTTAGCGTACAGTTTTTCTTTTCTCAGCAACTCTAGCACTTTTCTCAAATGTTCTTCGTGCTCTTGATCATTCTTCGAGTAAATAAGTATGTCATCGATAAAAACAATGACAAACTTGTCAAGATATGGCCCACAGACTCGGTTCATGAGGTCATGAACACAGCTGCTGCGTTAGTCAATCCAAACGGCATAACCATAAACTCGTAATGACCGTAACGCGTCCTAAAAGCAGTCTTTGGAATATCATCCTCCTTCACCCGCATTTGATGATATCCAGAATGTAAATCGATCTTCGAATAAACAGACGAGCCTTGTAGTTGATCAAATAAGTCGTCGATTCTCGGTAGTGGGTAGCGGTTCTTGATGGTAAGTTTTTTCAACTCTCGGTAGTCGATACACAACCTAAATGTACCATCTTTCTTCTTGACAAACAAAACAGGAGCTCCCCATGGTGATGTGCTTGGTCGAATGAAACCACGCTCTAACAGTTCCGGTAATTGACTTTGTAATTCTTTCATTTCACTGGGTGCGAGTCTGTATGGAGCACGAGCTATTGGTGCAGCTCCTGGTACAAGGTCTATTTGAAATTCAACGGATCGATGTGGGGGTAATCCCGGTAATTCTTTCGAAAATACATCGGGAAATTCTTTTGCGACGGGAATATCACTGATGTTCTTTTCTTCAGGTTTAACTTCCTTGATGTGTGCTAGAATTACGTAACAACCTTTTCTTATTAGTTTCTGCGCCTTAAAACTACTAATAAGATTTAATTTTGCGTTGTTCTTTTCTCCGTACACCATTAAAGGTTTTCCTTTTTCACGCATAATGCGAATCGCATTTTTGTAACAAACGACCTCTGCTCTCACCTTTTTCAACCAGTCCATGCCAATTATTACATCAGAACTTCCTAACTCGACTGGTGTTAAATCAATTTTAAACGTTTCATCCCCCAGTTTAATTTCTCTATCCCGACATATATTATTTGCTAAATTAATTTACCGTTTGCTAATTCAAGTAAAAATTTACTATCCAAAGGCGTCAATGGGCAACTTAACTTAGCACAAAAATCTCTACTCATATAGCTTCTATCCGCACCCGAATCAAATAAAATATAAGCAGATTTATTATCAATAAGAAACGTACCCGTAACAAGCTCCGGGTCTTCCTGCGCTTCTGCCGTATTAATATTGAAAACTCTTCCGCGGCCCTGCCCATTAGTATTCCCCTGATTCGGGCAATTACTTCTAATGTGGCCCGGTTTTCCACATCCATAACAAACAAAGGCGGCATTACTTGTTTCGCCACTATTTGTTCCTTTAGTTCTGTTAAACTTTGGTCCGTAGACCTCACACTTTTTCGCACCATGGCCAGTTCTTTTACACTTGGTGCAAAATGTCGTGCAGAACCCATTCTGGTAGTACTCTTCACACCTTTGGCATTTTTGGTTTTTGTTGCCGTTGTTGCTATTGAGGTTGTTGTTGAGATTGTTATTGTTGTTGGAACGGTTGTTGTAGTTGTTGTTGTTGTTGGGACGTTTGTTGTAGTTATTGTTGGGATTGCGGTTATTGTTGCGATTGTTGTTGCGGTTGTGGTTGTAATTGTTGTTGTTGTATTGGTGACCCTTGTCACTGGTTTCTTCCCACTTTCTCTTGAGTTGTTTCGTGTTGGCTTCTTCAGCCGCCTGCTCTTTAATTCTTCCCTCAATCTGATTTATGAGTTTATGAGCCATTCGACTTGTCTTTTGTATGGAAGCGGGCTCGTGTGAACTCACATCTTCTTGAATCCTTAATGGTAACCCTTTTACAAACGCGTCGATCTTCTCTTCTTCATCTTTGAATGCTCCCGGACACAATAGGCACAACTCTGTGAGTCGTCGTTCATATGTGGTAACGTCGAACCCTTGTGTTCGTAACTCTCTAAGTTCTGCCTTGAGTTTATTGACTTCGTTTCTAGGACGGTACTGCTTGTTCATCAATTGCTTAAATGCCAACTACGGTAGTGCGTAAGCAGCATTTTGTCCTACCTATTCAAGATAGGTGTTCCACCACGTTAACGCAGTACCTGTGAAGGTATGCGTAGCGTACTTAACTTTTTCCTCTTCAGTACACTTACTTATGGCAAACATCGATTCGACTTTCTCGGTCCACCGTTTCAATCCAATTGGTCCTTCGGTTCTATCAAATTCCAAAGGTTTGCAGGCAGTGAATTCTTTGTAGGAGCATCCTACACGATTTCTTGCGCCGTTAGCTGCATTGCTAGATTCAGAGTTATTGTTGGTATGTAGCGCAGCCTGTACTGCGGCTATGTTTGCAGCAAGAAAAACACGGAAGTCTTCCTCGCTCATGTTCAAATTCTGACGAGTCGCCGGTGCCATTTCCTTCATAAATAGCCAAAAGAATTGAGTTAATCATATAGAATTTAAGAGTAGTCAATAGTATTTCGTAGCATAATATGAACTCATTTATAAAAGCTTTTTCTTCATATTAGCGTTTTATAAGTTTAAATTCGGGTACTACCTACCCGTTAAGTTCATACTTAGTAGCTAATATAAAATTAACTACTATAATTCCATATGAAAAACTGATTATAATAATATATCACATATAAATATTCTTCAAACTTACAACATCGCTATATTACATATAACATGAAATATAGTACACTTTGATACAGGACAGTTTTGAAGATAAATCTAGTTAATACGCAAGTTATTCAGCAAAGGAAATAAAGACACGTAATTCATAAGTCCAGAAACAAGTCATGCATTCTGGTTTTACTAAGATGACTTCCCATCGTTGGTCTTGTGGAAAATAACCGTTATGACCATTGGCTAGGCAGCATGTTGTAATGTCGTCAAAAGGACGAGGGTTTCGTAATGTCCAACAGCCCCGTAATAATCTAAAAACCTTGTTTCTCACCCCAACTACTGAATCCGTCACTTGTGGGAAGGTTTTATTTAAAAGCTGCAATCCGATGTTCTTTTTCTCACTTTGGTAAGAAGCGAACATCACTAACCCGTAAGCATAACATGCTTCTTTATATTGCATGTTAGAAGCTCTTTCTAATTCATGAAATCCTATGTTGGGATATGTTGAGTCAAAATAGGTTCTTAACCCGTAGCGTAAAATTGCATTTGGGTTCCCCGCATTTAACGCTTTAAATAAAACACGGCGCAACTTACGGTCTCCCCAATGTGATATAACCCACCTATCAAAGGAAAGCCTTTTATAAACTAAGGCATTTCTGGAAAGTCTTTCAAATGCTTGACAAGTTAATTTCGCCATAACTAAATGTGCTGATGAATTCTGACCGACTCTAGACAATATTTCCTCAATCATATCCTCTGGTAGGTCTTCTAAAATATTCGGTTGTCTACCCTTAACGTCCATTTTGTTTTTATACTGTAAAATAGACAAGGATTAGATTTGTAAAAGTTAATTAACAAATAATACCAGCAATTTTTACATAGAACATAAAAGTACAAGCACACTACCATACATATAATACACAACATGATTACAACCCTCTAATCTGAATCACTGGTTTCTTCTTCTTCGGACTTGGTTCATTTTCCTAATTTTCTAGGAATATATAGTGTTCCTCTAATACGAGCCGTCGTTTTCCACAATGGTTTAGAAAAACCTGGTGGTTTAGAGGTTCCCGGGTCATTGTTACATTTTAGGAAATACGGATGTTGCCGATACATATAAAGTTCATCGGGGTTGGAATCGGGTTTCTCTATTTTTATACCTTTTCCCTTATTATTTTCTTTCGCTTTATTAAATTGGGTCGAGGTAACTTCTATAACATCATCGGAATCCTCATCGGGATCCAATTCATCGGAAAATTGGTAATCTTCCCAATATTTTGCTTCCTCGATGGAAACACCATTGACCATTATTAACTTTGGTCCGTTGGTTAAGGATTTTCTTTTATTTAATCGATTTACTATAGGTATCAATATTTCTTCCTCCGAAACCTCTTCTTCTTCTGGTTCCTCCTCTTCCGATTCCTCCTCTTCTGGTTCCTCTTCTTCTGGTTCCTCCTCTTCCGGTTCCTCCTCTTCCGGTTCCTCTTCGAGAATTTGTAAATCTTCCCAAAATATATTCGACTCTTCATTATTATTAGGTGAATCAATGGGATTTGTACTAGAGGTAGACATCTATCACACAATATCAAAAACGTTAAGAGATTAATATATCACATAATATTTCCATGTTAATAATATATAGTTTCCAACAAAAAAAATGTTAAGCAATCGTTTTTGAAGAAAAACACGGTCGAAGTCCAGACTCATTAATGCATCCTAACAAACTCGGTAAGACACACTAATGCAATTTTATGGTTCTCTAAGGCCAACGCTCGGATACCAACTAAAATGTCCCGTTCATATTGATTATAAACGTTCCATATTAATTGATTTCGTCGCGAGGTTTTGACTTCTATATGAGACGTTTTTCAAAGACTGCATTCATTTTTAAAACAACCATAACCTTTATTTTATCGATAAAGGTTTAAAAAGCATTACGTAGATTATCAAATAATGATAATCTAAAATATATCGTTTACACACGACCATTACATAATGGTTTACAATAAGAATATATTACATCAAAAATAAGTTTCTTGAATGCAGTTTTTACATAATATCATACAAGCATGGACTCCAAATCTTGTCCTTATTTTAGTATGCAACAGCAGAAGCTCTTAATAATCACCTGAGAATAAACATGCTTAAAACGTCAACAAAAAATGTTGGTGAGTTATAGGTTTAACCTATATATTATCAAATCATAATAATAGACCACAAGATTTCATATTTCAATATACATCCCATACATAGAGATAAAATTCATTCATATGGTGAACACCTGGTAACCGACATTAACAAGATGCATATAAGAATATCCCCTATCATTCCGGGAAATCCTTCGGACATGATATAAACGAATTCAAAGTACTAAAGCATCCGGTACTTTGGATGGGGTTCGTTAGGCCCAATAGATCTATCTTTAGGATTCGCGTCAATTAGTAGATCGGTTTACTAATTCTTAGGTTACCAAGAAAAAGGGGCATATTCGGCTTCGATCATTCACCCATATAATGTAGTTTCAATTACTTGTGTCTATTTCGTAAAACATTTATAAAACTGCATGTATTCTCATCCCAAAATATTAGATTTTAAAAGTGGGACTATAACTCACTTTCACAGATTTTTACTTCGTCGGGAAGTAAGACTTGGTCACTGGTCGATTCACGAACCTATAACAAATATGTACATATATCAAAGTATGTTCAAAATGTATTTACAACACTTTTAATACGTTTTGATGTTTTAAGTTTATTAAGTCAGCTGTCCTCGTTAGTAACCTACAACTAGTTGTCCACAGTTAGATGTACAGAAATAAATTGATATATATTATCTTAAATCAATCCAAGACCCAGTGTATACATGTCTCAGGCTAGATCACAACTCAAAGTATATATATTTTTGGAATCAACCTCAAACATGTATAGCTAACTCCAACATTACTGCATATAGAGTGTCTATGGTTGTTCCAAATAATATATATACATGGGTCGATATGATATGTCAAAACATTTTCATACGTGTCTATGGTATCCTAAGATTACATTAGAATACATGTATAATACAATATAAGTTAGCTAGGATATGATTTGTATAGAATTGTTACAATATTTCCCGTAGCTACAACAATCAAAAAATATCCAATCTTGTTTTACCCATAACTTCTTCGTTTTAAATCCGATTTGAGTGAATCAAATTGCTATGGTTTATTATTGAACTCTATTTTATGAATCTAAACATAAAAAGTATAGGTTTATAGTAGGAAAAATAAGTTACAAGTAGTTTTTGTAAAGGTAGTCATTTCAGTCGAAAGAACAACGTCTAGATGACCATTTTGGAAAACATACTTCCACTTTGAGTTTAACCATGATTTTTGGATATAGTTTCATGTTCATAAGAAAAATTATTTTCCCAGAAGAACAACTTTTATATCAAAGTTTATCATAGTTTTTAATTAACTAACCCAAAACAGCCCGTGGTGTTACTACGACGGCGTATATCCGGTTTTACGGTGTTTTTCGTGTTTTCCGGTTTTAAATCATTAAGTTAGCATATCATATAGATATAGAACATGTGTTTAGTTAATTTTAAAAGTCAAGTTAGAAGGATTAACTTTTGTTTGCGAACAAGTTTAGAATTAACTAAACTATGTTCTAGTGATTACATGTTCAAATCTTCGAATAAGATAGTTTTATATGTATGAATCGAATGATGTTATGAACATCATTACTACCTAAAGTTTAGTATGTAAACCTACTGGAAGTGACAAGAAATGATCTAGCTTTAAAGGATCTTGGATGGCTTGAAAGTTCTTGAAGTAGAATCATGACACGAAAACAAGTTCAAGTAAGATTATCACTCGAATTAAGATAGTTATAGTTATAGGAATTGAATCAAAGTTTGTATATGAGTATTACCTTGATTTAGAATGATATCTTACTGTAAACAACAAGGATTTCTTGAGGTTGGATGATCACTTTACAAGATTGGAAGTGAGCTAGTAAACTTGGAAGTATTCTTGATTTTATGAAACTAGAACTTGTAGAATTTATGAAGAACACTTAGAAATTGAAGATGGAACTTGAGAGAGATCAATTAGATGAAGAAAATTGAAGAATGAAAGTGTTTGTTGGTGTTTTTGGTCATTGGTATATGGATTAGATATAAAGGATATGTAATTTTGTTTTTATGTAAATAAGTCATGAATGATTACTAATATATTTGTAATTTTATGAGATATTTCATGCTAGTTGCCAAATGATGGTTCCTACATGTGTTAGGTGACTCACATGGGCTGCTAAGAGCTGATCATTGGAGTGTATATACCAATAGTACATACATTTAGAAGCTGTGTATTGTACGAGTACGAATACGGGGGCATACGAGTAGAAGTGTTGATGAAACTAAACGAGGATGTAATTGTAAGCATTTTTGTTAAGTAGAAGTATTTTGATAAGTGTCTTGAAGTCTTTCAAAAGTGTATGAATACATATTAAAACACTACATGTATATACATTTTAACTGAGTCGTTAAGTCACCGTTAGTCGTTACATGTAAATGTTGTTTTGAAACCTTTAGGTTAACGATCTTGTTAAATGCTGTTAACCCATTGTTTATTATATCTAAAGAGATGTTAAATTATTACATTATCATGATATTATGATATATTAATATATCTTAGTATGATATATATACAGTTAAATGTTGTTACAACGATAATCGTTACATATATGTCTCGTTTCGAAATTCTTAAGTTAGTAGTCTTGTTTTACATATGTAGTTCATTGTTAATATACATAATGACATGTTTACTTATCATTTATCATGATTAAACATAGTGTAACAATATCTTAATATGATTCATATGTAATTAGTAAGACGTTGTTATAACGATAATCGTTATATATATCGTTTCGAGTTTCTTAATTCAATAAACACAATTTTATGTATATAAATCATTGTTAAAATACCTAATGAGATACTTACTTATCATAATATCATGTTAATTATATATATAATCATATATATGTCATCATATAGTTTTTACAACTTTTAACGTTCGTGAATCACCGGTCAACTTGGGTGGTCAAATGTCTATATGAAACCTATTTCAATTAATCAAGTTTTAACAAGTTTGATTGCTTAACATATTGGAAACACTTAATCATGTAAATATCAATTTCATTTAATATATATAAACATGGAAAAGTTCGGGTCACTACACTTGTAACTTTCTTTATCGGTAACAGTAGTAAGGTACATGCATCCCTATTATGTAGGTAATTAATGGAGTGTGTGTTGTGATGGACTTGTAGGTCCCTACCTTTTTATTTAGTTTTGATTTATTTTTTTAGAGTTAGTTATTATAGGATATAAATTGTCTATCTTACCCTTAAATGGTATATTGACCTAATAGCAATTTAAGGGTAAAATAGGAAACTTGTAATTTTTTGGTGTGGATTAATTTTTCACGATATAATCTCTACTACGGAGTAATATTAGTAAGTAATTTGGATTTAGATTGACTTAATAGATGTTGTATTTTACCATCGTCTTCTAAAAGAAACCTCTCAAGTACACATGCACCTTTTTTAAACACAAAATTAGAAAATTTTCATCTTTTTTAGTACTTTTTAAACAAAAGACAAAGATGGATGTTATGCATATCGAAAAAAACAAAAAATCGATGTTAACATTCATCAACCGAACATTCTAGATCTTCCACAAGATACGCTTGTGGAAATCATATCTAGAGTTGGTCAGGATTCATCGGACCAGTTATTTTTATGCAAGTTGGTTTGTAAAGCCTTTTCGAAGCATTCGGATGATCCTTCGGTTTTTAAAAGGATTTCTTTTGATAGGTGGCCTATCTCACCTTGGAATAACCCTAAGTTGATTCATATTTTCCCGCGTTGTTATCTTTTAGGAAACCCTAATGCTTGTTTTCGCTATGGTTTTAGGGGTTATTTTAATGGTAAATACATAAATATAGGGCTTCATTTTCTAGAAAAAGCTTCGAACATGCAACTTAAAGAGGCATGTTATGTTTATGGTTTGGTCATGTTTGCCTCTCACCAAATAGAGGAAAAGGACATCGGATTACAAATTCTTAATCAAACATTTCCACCATGGTCAGTGCCGGATTTTTTGGTTGCAACCAGAACAAGGGTATTTGATATGTTCGATGCGTTGTTGTGGAGACTGAACCGCCATCCTTTTGGTGACTTGGCAACGTGCTGCCCTATCAACGGCCACAATGGTTATTCTCCAAAGTATGGGTGGGAAATTGAATGGACCATACCGGAATGCATGTCTTGTTTTTGGTCGTTTGAGTTGCATTTTCTTGCAAGACGACATCTATATCTATAAGATTAATGTTTTATTTTAGATTTTGTAATAATTTTACTTATTTAATGTAATTTTTTATTTTTTTATGTTAGGAAACTTGTTTTCTTTTGGTGTGGATTAATTTTTTCACGATATAATCTCTACTACCGAGTAATATTATAAGTATTTTGGATTTGGATTGACTTCAATATCTTCCAAACTGTGCATTACACAGGTTGTATTGTACAACATGTTAGTGCATGTTAATGATCATCATTAAGTACATACGTGGTTACTTATGACGCCGATTCGTATCACCAAAAAAATCAACTTTACAAACTATAAGGTGGGTACAACAAGTTGCATATTTCTCTCTCTTCGGTTGTATTTTCCCATCATCTTCTTGTAAAAGAAACCTCTCAAGTACACATACACCTTTTTTTAAACACAAAACTAGAAAATTTTCATCTTTTTTATTTTTTAAACAAAAGACAAAGATGGATGTTATGCATATCGGAAAAAAAACAAAAAATCGAGGTTAACGTTCGTCAACCGAACATTTTATATCTTAGATACCACATATTCTCCATCTTTTTCATCTTCATTCTAGTGAAATCTTGTCTAGAGTTGGTCAGGATTCATCGGGCCAATGAAGATGAAAAAGATGGAGAATATGTGGTTTCTAAGATCTAGATTCAGGCCCAAAAGCCGCAGGTCGAAAATCATGCTATTGTTGTTAGTAACGCATTGAGTCACAATTTCATAATCAGAATCAACACCTTGCTGCCTGAGAGACATAACTATTATTTCTATGGTCTGATTATGGAATTGTGACTCAATGAATTTCTAACACCATGAGGGTCAATGATCTGGAAGACAGGTTTTTCATGATCCTAGATGGAACTTGAGATGCCTCGTACAAAATCAACGTGTACGGATCATCAACAACATGATCATTACACGGTTACAACACTATATGCTATTTAAAAACGAATTTTGCATTCATGAAGAGATAACGTCTTTACTAACATCAAATATTTTATAAAAGATAACGTGCTTCTACGAATAGAAAGCATTAACATAAGTACGTGACACAAGGTCATTACAAAGCCATTGTTCAAAAGTAACATAAGTTGTGAATGCAAAGTAAAAGTTCCATGATTGAGACATCTCTAAACAATGCAGCGAAAGTCTAACACAACGAGTCTGTAACAGCAAGTCTATAACACCAAGACTATAACAGCAAGTCTAACAGCGGAAGCAACAACGTCTAAGCACCTGAGAAATACATGCTTAAAAATGTCAACACGAATGTTGGTGAGCTATAGTTTGATTGTAATCATCAATGTAATGTAGACCACGAGATTTCAGTGCTTCAAATCAGCATTTCAAATCAGTATGATAAAGTATATGCTTATCCGTGGGCACCCGGTAACTAACTTAACAAAGTAATATAAATATCACCCCCTAAAAGTACACTTGGCGAGTGCGTAAGTTTATGAAGTATTAAACACCCGTTAAATGCTAGCGCGACTAGCCCGAGTGGGGATGTCAAACCCTATGGATCTATATCTACGATTCGCGTTAACCGGTTCATAAACCAATGACTAAACGTTACCGTGCTAAGGGGAATCTTTGTGCCGTTATATCACCCACACATATATAAAGTTTAAGTACTCGTGTCTAGTATGTTAAAACATAAAAAGCGCATGTATTCTCAGTCCCAATAATAGTTAGAGTAAAAATGGAGCTATAACTTACAGTGAAAATGTGGTAAAAGTCGATATGAAAAGTATGCAAGTAGTAAGTCGGTCCGAAAGGTCCTCAACCTAAGTCAAAGGTTACTAAGTCAGTAAATTGTCCCAAAAATTTTAAAAGTACGTAAGTAAAGTCCTAAGCATCATCATCGTCATCATCATTCGTAAAAGATAAAGTAAATTTTCAACAAGAATAGAGATCGAAACAAAAGGCTGACTTTGATCAGCTCCTACGACCTTTATATAAACTGAAAAGACGCGTGGTCAGTGGCCAATGCTCCGTATGTGAGTCCTCTTACCTCTTTCCAATTTTCAGATCCTAACTCGATGTCGTTTGACCGTGGCAACGGGTCAAGCGCGAGTAGGTCAGAATTTTCAGCACGTCGTTACAAAGGCGTAGTGATTTTCGGAAGGCTATAAATCCTAAACCGTATATCGGATTTAGGAGAGTCTTAAACAAAAAGTCATCTACTCGAACCGAACTATCTGGAAATCAACTTTTCTGAAGCCCCAGGAGTCTGATCAGACCCTGAAAAACAGAAAACAAGTGCTCCGGTGGTTTTCTTGGTGCTTGATGCTTATCACGGTTCTCATCCTTGATGCGTATAAGCCTCAAGTGTACAACTCTTTGATGTTTTAGCATCACTTTGACCAAGTTTCAACCATCAACACACCATGTCAAGACTAAGGAGGAATACAACTCACTTAAGAGTTTTAGATGGATGATGAACCAAGGTTACGTCATGTTCTTAGTCTCAACACAAATACAAGTTCTAAAATTTAAAGCTACAAACTTTGATTCAATCAAACAAGCAAGACCTTAAGTTACATAAATTTGATCAAACAAAGTAATGAAACCCTAAGCTAGAAAGCTTGGATCCCTTAACAATAATTATGAGATTTCAAAGCTAGAAAGCTTGAATCTTTTATGTCCTTGAAGATCTTTAAAGCAAAAAGCTAGATCTTCAAGTTTCATGAAGATCATAAACACAAGTTTTGATCTTTTAGCAAAAACAAAGTGATCTTAAGCTATAAAGCTTAGATCCAACAAAGTAATGAAGATCCAAAGCTAGAAAGCTTGAATCTTTTATGTTCTTGAAGATCTTTAAAGCAAAAAGCTAGATCTTCAAGTTTCATGAAGATCATAAACACAAGTTTTGATCTTTTAGCAAAAACAAAGTGATCTTAAGCTATAAAGCTTAGATCCAACAAAGTAATGAAGATCTAAAGCTAGAAAGATTGAATCTTTTATGTTCTTGAAGATCTTTAAAGCAAAAAGCTAGATCTTCAAGTTTCATGAAGATCATAAACACAAGTTTTGATCTTTTAACAAAAATAAAGTGATTTTAAGCTATAAAGCTTAGATCCATCAAAGTAATGAAGATCAAAAGCTAGAAAGCTTGAATCTTTCATGTTCTTGAAGGATTAAAATCAAAGTTTGAATCTACAAGATATAACAGGATCAAAAAGCTAAAAAGCTTGATCTTATGATGATGATGATGTCGCGATTAAGAAGAGAAGAAGAAGAAGAAGAAGAAAATTTTAAGAACTTACAATTTTAGTGTGAGAAAGACTAGAGAGAAAATTAGAGAGCAAGTGTGTGTAAAATGAGAATGAGATCAAGTGTGAAATGAAAGAATAAGGGTTGTATTTATAGTGGTGGAGGGGTGGTTTGGTGTCTCCAAAACCGTAGGCACCATGGGGGACAAGGGAGACAACTTTTTTTTTTTTTTGCATGGTGGTGGTCTAAAGGTGGTGCTTGTTGTTGGGATCCCATGCAACATGTATAGTAATTGTTAACAAAAATGCTAGTATGTTGGCTCATCTTAATGCATTTTTATCTTACATTTTAATGGGTCATAATTCTATTAAAATTGGGCTAACTTAAAAGTCCATTAGCTAGAGTAGGGTGGGCTTAAGTCCATTAAGGTAAAAAAAAAGTCCAATAAGACTAACTAGTGCGCATTAGTAAAACACTAAACATAATTAATCAACCAATAAGCCAAGTAATTGTCACTAGAAAATAACAATTAGTTTCAAGTAGTCATAATATTCCAATTATGACCAAAGTTAAACGTGTACCAAGTATATAGCTCGTTTCAAACGACAAGTAACACTAACGGTCGTAAAAGTATTCGAGGATCAAGTTAAGTGATTAAACACTTAATAACACGTTGTAAGATATTAACGAAAGTAATTAATCATGAATAAAGATCCCAGAGCATAAACTAGCTCAGTACGCACATATACGCAAATTCGTGAAAGTATATAGCACAAAAATATAAGTTAAAAAATTCGGGTCGTTACATTACCCACCCGTTAAAGAAATTTTCGTCCCGAAATTTTGAGAAGTGACTAACAACGGTACCGAATTTGAAGAAGAAGGAGCGTATCAAAGTTCCGAGAGACCCGTGGGCTCAGAAGTAAGCGATTTACCTTGAAAGGTACATGGGCGTATAAAAGTAAGAATAGGTATATGCCATTAATTAAGTCTCTTGACCTTAGAGATCAACAAATTGATTTCGTTTCTTGTTAACATGAGTATGTCATCTGAATATATATCTACAAAAGGAAATATGATGTTTTTAGCCTTACAGGCGTCTTTAGTAAGCTGGATGCATGGAATGCATCATGATTGTTACCAACTCATCTAAAACATTAAGCGCTTATGTCGCAATACAAAGCTGACAGATAAAATGGAAAACATGGTGATCACAACCATGCAATTTGATGTCTGGATAGTGTTAGCCACGAATTTTACTAACCCCTTAATTTTGGAAGGAGACCATAGGCATAAAGAACCCGATATTTAAGAAATGTTTCATTTGAATAAATGAATTGAAATTTTAGCTGAGAGTGACTAATCAGACTTACATGCAATGCGGTCTGAACGAACAATGAAATATATCACCCAGTTTAACATACTGCATGTGAACTTATCCTGGGATGGAATGAAATCACAGTTCCATAATGTAACTATATGCTTTCAATTACATGCTGAAGTTAGGGTTAACATCGACTAGAACAACATATAGTTGCAACCAACGAAGGAAGAAATATATAGAGTAACTACATCAATGTTATAGATGTTTTAAGTAGTCCCTCCCAATAGGATAACAAGATTCATAGATTTTTAAAGTAATTTACATTACATTTCCGAAAGAAAATCGCATGAAAGGTGTGATCTTTGAACGAGAGTGAACTCTTCGTACAATGAGCGAGTTGATCTGAATTTATCCTTATACTTAAGGGGATGCGCGGATGAGAAGATACGTGAGCCCTTGGTCATAAAGAATGGTTTTCTTCAAGTGAAAAGAATCTCAAAAATGATTTCTTGTACCTCAACATACTGAATCATAGAGATGATGTTTACGAGGGTGTTGCGATTAGCTGTGAAATATTGAGAGTAGAAACCCACCTAGTGCCTTTCCTACAATGGGGTGACCACTGAGTGTACCTCGGAAAACTGATTTATTAGCCCGCGTTTTTGCCATGTCTAACCTTAAAAAGGAACATTTTATGACTGTAAAGACTTCCTAACAAATTTTATAAAACTGCCATCCAAAGTGGCTCAAGAGTTTTTAACAAAGATCTTAATGGTAAGCTTCATCCCTAACGGAGGGCGAGAAGAAGTGTGATCCATACGTGGTGTAGTCTAATACGAAAATCTTTAATAAAATCAACCAAGGAAGTTTTGAAAAACCTTTAAACGTTTGTTGTGACAACATAAATGGAACGAAGTTCTCAGTAAGTTTAGAAGTATGTGCAACGTGTACCATTTTGCACAAAACTATTTGACTTAAGCAACTCAATAAAGGAGCGATTTTTAAATAATTTGAACGTATAACTTAGTATGTACTAACCCAAGATAAGTAAGGGTAAATTTATTAACTTAATTATATACATACATATATGATTTTATAAATCGCATAAGTGACAGAAAAATTTTATTACTTTCATTTGTCCATAAATCTCGTGAGGACCGCACAAATAAACAACGTGTAAAATTTTTGATAAACATAGTTTTTCGTATTTCAGAGGTTACGAGTTGAAAAAACCGAGTGAAAAATCTTTGAATCATCGGGTGACATGTTACTAGGTAATGAAAACTAATGAATTCAATGTAGTTTTGATAATTATCAGGACATAAGTCTTTGGGCCAAAAATGTTCACGTGCGAAGTCGTTGCTAAAAAGTGAGGTATGAAAGATAGAGCATGAGGAAGAGAAGTTAATCGCTTCTTGACTTTGCAAAATGTCAAACAGGTTATGACTAATATTAAAGTTAGAATACTGATGGTGTTAATATCACTAAATGAGAATCCCCTGGAATAAGTCAGGACTTAGAGTTATGTAAGAAAGAGCATCGCTCCAACAGGTGTGGCAAATAAGATCCCTTGGGTAACGCAATAATTTTGAATGGTTTAAGTGTTAGTGGATGCCCAAAGGCTCTACATGACGTGGCAGTAAGTGCCTTTATCCCATACACACACACACACACACATACACGAATCTCTAGATTTTGACAGTTGTAAAGTCTTCATGATGACTTGGATACGAATAACACAAAAAATTTTATATATAACAAGTAACGAAATTTTATAGAAATCGTTTAAGGTGACAATGTAAGAAAAGAAACGAAGTTCTTAGTAAACTGGAGTTATGTACAACATGTACTATTCTAAGTAAAATATCTTTTGAATAAAATAATTGATTTGTAAAAGTGAAAGTAAAATTTCATATGTACTAGGCAAAAATAAGTAATTGTTTACTTTATTATATATAACATATACGATTTCTAAAATTTGTACGAATGACAATAAAATAAATTTTTTTATAAAACTTTGAGAGGATCGCACTGTAAAATAGTGTGTGTAAAATTTTGGCAAACAAAATTTTCATATTTTGGAGGTTACAAGTTGGAAAAAGATTGATGAGAATCGAGTAAAAGATTTTTGAAAATTTCGGGTGATATTTGAGCAACAATCTCACGAGGTAATGAAAACTATTGAATTTAAATGTGGTTGATGACTATTAGTAGGGCATAAGTCCTTCGACCAAAATGCTTAAGTGTGAAGCTGTTGCTTATAAGTGAGATACGAATGGGAGAGTATGAGGATGAGAATTAACCACCCATTGATTTTGGAAAATTTTGAACTGGTATGACTAATATCAAAGTAAGAAGGATGATGTTGTGATTATCATCAAATAAGAAATCTCTCGGAATAAGTTAGGATTTAGAGTCGCATAAGAATGAGTATCAAATAAGATTCTTGGGTAGTCTTTAATATAGAATCTGAATCGCTGAAGTGACGGGATACAATTTCCTTTATGTATCGTTGTGCAAGTTTGTCCATTGTATCGATTTCTTTCATGGCTAAAAGTGAGCAGATTTGGTGAGACGATCAACAATAACCCAGATAGTGTCATAACCGCCTACCGTTTTCAGTAGCTTCGTGATGAAATCCATTGTTATTCCTTCCCATTTCCATTATGGGGTTTTGGGTTGTTGAAGTAACCCAGATGGCTTTTGGTGTTCGGCTTTGACCTCAGACACTTCCCAACATAAGTAGCAATGTCCTTTTCTCACGACCTTTTATGCCTTCATGCAACTAATAAGGTTCAGCTTCGGGCTACTTCTCTCCCCGTAAACTATTAATGGCTCACCATTCTCGCGAGGTATACGAATAATCTTCTCACTATAAATAACTTTCGCTTTCATCCTTAAAAGCCAGTCCGTTCCAACTATTACATCAAAGCTTCCTAACCTGATGAGTATTAGGTTAATCCTAAAGTCCATTCCAATTATTACATCAAACTTCCCAAATTGATGGATGTTAGGTTAATCTTAAGGTTCATTCCAACCAAATCTTATTATACTACCGTGAAAAATTCTATCAATCTTCTCAAATAACATCTGCTTGTGCGTAGGTAACTAATCCTTTCCAACTACTACTTTAAAACTTCCAAGTTTTGTTGACATGAGGTCATCTTCAAATGACCCACCTGTTAATTTTAAGGTACTACCTCAAATTATTCCTCTATCTCTCCCAGCTTACCATTAGCTTGTCCTATAGAATACTTAACTCTCATGGTTGTTAATGGCTTATTAGTCATAACACTAAGGTTCTTAGATATAAGGTTTCTATTGCTCTAGAACTAAACAACTCCGAGACAATAAAACATTGTGACGAAATGTACCCTAACTAAAATCAGGATCCATGCGAGTTTCCATAGCTGAAATAACGATTGCTCTACCACAAGTAAGTCCAAAGTTTTTCCTATTTGAGAACTTTTTCCTTAAGTGTCCAGGGTGTCTATATCTATAACAAATTTTTGGGTTATCAATTCTGCAATCAAGGCCCTTCTTGTACAGTATCTAGGCTAAGTGGTTATTCTTTCCCTACCTCTAACAGACCATAATGCGTATACTCAAGTGGTTCCTACCAAAATTTTCTTTGAATCACTTCATACTCCTTATGTAGTAACATCGGAACTTCTGCATGATTTACTTCAATATAATCACGCTGGACGGGTGTCATTATATTGTACTAAATCATACGTTCATTCTAACATCACTCCATATGGTCAGTGTAACGTGATCACTTGAAGTTCTACTCAATTTTATCTAACGGTGCTTTATCTATGCTATCTCAAAACAAAATCTACATAATTAATCTCACATCTTCTCGATGTGGGAGCGTAGGTTCTGTAGGTCATGCATCAATGCCTAAATGTCCCGAAATTTTCTTCCAAATGTTCGGGTTCAGGTAATGTCATTAGGTTCCTTTCTAGAAATTCAATCTGGGTCTCGTGTCGAGTTGTATGTGTAGCAAGTAGTAATACGATATGTCTTGAGGCGACTCCCAAGTCTTTGGGTATGGCTTAGCATCAGTAGAAGACACTCTTACCTTGTGAAAGGAGATGCCTCCCCGACTTCTCCAATGCCTAAGAGTGTTAGGGACCTAAGTCCAGAAGTCTTGTTAGATCGTCAAGTAGTGGTGAAGGATGAAAGAGATAAGTGACGGTCATGAAAGCGTACGGGATACGGGTCAACTTGTAGAAACTGAACAACCTTCTAATGTTCATACGTTGTACGTGGCTAATTAAGGTGAGCTCGGGGGGTGGGGTGAGGTGCGGTTACTCTGACAAGTCCTCACATATCTCCTCCTCCGAGGATCAACTTTAGTGGGCGTGTAATCCGAGGGGTACTCTTCCTAGATTGCGTGAAGTAATGTTTCGATCTCTGAAATGGTGAAACGGTAGTAACAGGTGGATTACAATACTAGTTGTGATGACCCATCTAAATCCATTTGGACGAATACATCATTCATTGATTTCATAGTGAGGTTTTGACCTCTATATGATACGTTTTGTAAACATTGCATTCTTTTTAAAAGGCACACCATAAATGAATATATAAATCCAAGATTTTCGACATCTGATGATTTCTACGTATAGACAATCACCATATATAATAGTTTTTAACAATACATCCGTTGACAATACAGTCAAATAAGATACATGGTGATGATTTTGTGAATGCAAAGTTTTCTCGAATATAACATGTATGACTCCATGCACATAGCTTGTATAACATATAAGCAAATAGTGGAAGACTTCTGGGAACCTGAGAATAAACATGCTTAAAAGTGTCAACACAAAGGTTGGTGAGTTCATAGTTTTAATGTTACGCATAATCTGTATATAAAGGTGGATCACAAGATTTCAGTTGTTTCATCCGAAACGTTTATCAAAAGATTCTACGAAATTGAGCACCCTGGTAACTAAACTTTAACGTTATAATAAGTACCCCTGTTTTAACATACATGCAACCAACATGTACAATACACGTAATCCAATGTGTACTAAACTCAAAAAGCATACGTCTGTTTTGTAGTTCAGGCTAGGGTTTCTATACCTGGAACAGAAGGGGATGTCAAGCCCAATGGATCCATATACAACTACTCGCGCCCACCAATTCTTATAACCGGCAGTTACTAGTTACCAAAGCTAAGGGATTTTCGGTTCAAACTCAGTGTAGAATTAAGTATGTACTTGTGTCGATTGCGTTTAAAATAAATTGCATGTATTCTCAGCCCAAAAATATATATTGCAAAAGCAATTAAAAAGTGATCTATAAACTCACCTTAGCAGCACATAAAGTCATTCACCGAAATGTGACCGAAACTCGGAATGCAAAATAACCGTAGATCTCAACCTAGAGAACATATATTGGTCAATACATGTCTAACAAGCTAGGTCGGGTCATAGTGTATCACAATCCTAATGCTCGAGACCGACATACAAAAGTTAACAAAAGTCATCTCAAAAGTCAACCTGACCCAATATGATCTTTAAATCTCTACATGTTTATTAACATAGTATAAGTCTTGATAATTGAACGAATTTATAGTTTATCAAACTCAAAATATTATTTATTTCAGGAGCTGTATTATATTTGAATTATCATGGCAATCGAAAATATTTTATTATTTCACATAGTTTTCCAATACTTGTCAAATCAGATTATAGTGTTTATAAAGCTTTAAAACATGATAAGACAGTCAACTTTGACAATTGTTTACCAAAACGAGACGTGCCTTATATGAAAATTTATTTACTCGCTTAGTAATATTTAAAAACACAATTTATCAATCTCATAGACAAGTTATTTAAATATTAATTTACAGTTTCAAACACAATTTCAATTAATCGTTAAACATAGTTCAGTTGACCGTGTCTTTTAATCCGTTCATCAAAATCATGCGATTTCTAAATGAAAAGTAATTAATTTTCGATAGCTTTCCAACGACATGCATATCATATACTTTATATCAGCAACATGTGTATCAAATTCGTGATTCATCATAAACTATCTAACGATAAAATTAAAGCATACAAGCATGTATAAACATATATACTCGAGCACTAGACATGGATACACTATTAATATATAAAAGATAAGATATGAATGCTCACGTATCAATATTGTGATTAAATATTGTAGGAAAGTACGTAGACGCAACGGAGATGATAAACACTAGGTTTGACTTGCGAACAATACTCATGAACATTACCCATAACCTCCATAGCTATAACCCATAGTTTCCTTAGATTTGACTCATTTGAAAACTCGGTTTGAAATCATTTGAGCAGTACTTCGTCGTAGTATTTTATGTATAATACTAATAATAATAATATTAATACTACTGATAATAATAATATGATTAATAATAATATTAATATTAATAATAATAATAATAATAATAATAATAATAATAATAATAATAATAATAACAATAACAATAATAATAATAATAATAATAATAATAATTGAAATGTCCCGTTCTTATTGATTAAAAACGTTCCATATTAATTGATTTCGTTGCGAGGTTTTGACCTCTATATGAGACGTTTTTCAAAGACTGCATTCATTTTAAAACAAACCATAACCTTTATTTCATCAATAAAGGTTTAAAAAACTTTACGTAGATTATCAAATAATGATAATCTAAAATATCCTGTTTACACATGACCATTACATAATGGTTTACAATACAAATATGTTACAACAAAATAAGTTTCTTGAATGCAGTTTTTACACAATATCATACAAACATGGACTCCAAATCTCGTCCTTATTTAAGTATGCGACAGCGGAAGCTCTTAATAATCACCTGAGAATAAACATGCTTAAAACGTCAACAAAAATGTTGGTGAGTTATAGGTTTAACCTATATATATCAAATCGTAACAATAGACCACAAGATTTCATATTTCAATACACATCCCATACATAGAGATAAAAATCATTCATATGGTGAACACCTGGTAACCGACATTAACAAGATGCATATATAAGAATATCCCCATCATTCCGGGACACCCTTCGGATATGATATAAATTTCGAAGTACTAAAGCATCCGGTACTTTGGATGGGGTTTGTTACGCCCAATAGATCTATCTTTAGGATTCGCGTCAATTAGGGTGTCTGTTCCCTAATTCTTAGATTACCAGACTTAATAAAAAGGGGCATATTCGATTTCGATAATTCAACCATAGAATGTAGTTTCACGTACTTGTGTCTATTTTGTAAATCATTTATAAAACCTGCATGTATTCCCATCCCAAAAATATTAGATTTTAAAAGTGGGACTATAACTCACATTCACAGATTTTTACTTCGTCGGGAAGTAAGACTTGGCCACCGGTTGATTCACGAACCTATAACAATATATACATATATATCAAAGTATGTTTAAAATATATTTACAACACTTTTAATATATTTTGATGTTTTAAGTTTATTAAGTCAGCTGTCCTCGTTAGTAACCTACAACTAGTTGTCCACGGTTAGATGTACAGAAATAAATTGATAAATATTATCTTGAATCAATCCACGACCCAGTGTATACGTATCTCAGTATTGATCACAACTCAAACTATATATATTTTGGAATCAACCTCAACCCTGTATAGCTAACTCCAACATTCACATATAGAGTGTCTATGGTTGTTCCGAAATATATATAGATGTGTCGACATGATAGGTCGAAACATTGTATACGTGTCTATGGTATCTCAAGATTACATAATATACAATACAAGTTGATTAAGTTATGGTTGGAATAGATTTGTTACCAATTTTCACGTAGCTAAAATGAGAAAAATTATCCAATCTTGTTTTACCCATAACTTCTTCATTTTAAATCCGTTTTGAGTGAATCAAATTGCTATGGTTTCATATTGAACTCTATTTTATGAATCTAAACAGAAAAAGTATAGGTTTATAGTCGGAAAAATAAGTTACAAGTCGTTTTTGTAAAGGTAGTCATTTCAGTCGAAAGAACGACGTCTAGATGACCATTTTAGAAAACATACTTCCACTTTGAGTTTAACCATAATTTTTGGATATAGTTTCATGTTCATAATAAAAATCATTTTCTCAGAATAACAACTTTTAAATCAAAGTTTATCATAGTTTTTAATTAACTAACCCAAAACAGCCCGCGGTGTTACTACGACGGCGTAAATCCGGTTTTACGGTGTTTTTCGTGTTTCCAGGTTTTAAATCATTAAGTTAGCATATCATATAGATATAGAACATGTGTTTAGTTGATTTTAAAAGTCAAGTTAGAAGGATTAACTTTTGTTTGCGAACAAGTTTAGAATTAACTAAACTATGTTCTAGTGATTACAAGTTTAAACCTTCGAATAAGATAGCTTTATATGTATGAATCGAATGATGTTATGAACATCATTACTACCTTAAGTTCCTTGGATAAACCTACTGGAAAAGAGAAAAATGGATCTAGCTTCAACGGATCCTTGGATGGCTCGAAGTTCTTGAAGCAGAATCATGACACGAAAACAAGTTCAAGTAAGATCATCACTTGAAATAAGATTGTTATAGTTATAGAAATTGAACCAAAGTTTGAATATGATTATTACCTTGTATTAGAATGATAACCTACTGTAATAAACAAAGATTTCTTGAGGTTGGATGATCACCTTACAAGATTGGAAGTGAGCTAGCAAACTTGAAAGTATTCTTGATTTTATGTAACTAGAACTTGTAGAATATATGAAGAACACTTAGAACTTGAAGATAGAACTTGAGAGAGATCAATTAGATGAAGAAAATTGAAGAATGAAAGTGTTTGTAGGTGTTTTTGGTCGTTGGTGTATGGATTAGATATAAAGGATATGTAATTTTGTTTTCATGTAAATAAGTCATGAATGATTACTCATATTTTTGTAATTTTATGAGATATTTCATGCTAGTTGCCAAATGATGGTTCCCACATGTGTTAGGTGACTCACATGGGCTGCTAAGAGCTGATCATTGGAGTGTATATACCAATAGTACATACATCTAAAAGCTGTGTATTGTACGAGTACGAATACGGGTGCATACGAGTAGAATTGTTGATGAAACTGAACGAGGATGTAATTGTAAGCATTTTTGTTAAGTAGAAGTATTTTGATAAGTGTCTTGAAGTCTTTCAAAAGTGTATGAATACATATTAAAACACTACATGTATATACATTTTAACTGAGTCGTTAAGTCATCGTTAGTCGTTACATGTAAATGTTGTTTTGAAACCTTTAGGTTAACGATCTTGTTGAATGTTGTTAACCCATTGTTTATTATAACAAATAAGATGTTAAATTGTTATATTATCATGATATTATGATATATAATATATCTCAGTATGATGTATATACAGTTAAATGTCGTTACAACGATAATCGTTACATATATGTCTCGTTTCGAAATCATTAAGTTAGTAGTCTTATTTTTACATATGTATTTCATTGTTAATACACTTAATAATATATTTAATTATCATTTAACATAATTAACCAAGTGTATCAATATCTTAATATGATTCATATGTACCTAGTAAGACGTTGTTATAACGATAATCGTTATATATATCGTTTTCGAGTTTCTTAAATTAATAGTCTCATTTTTATGTATATAACTCATTGTTAAAATACCTAATGAGATACATACTTATAATAAAAATATGTTAACTATATATATAACCATATATATGTCATTGTATAGTTTTTACAAGTTTTAACGTTCATGAATCACCGGTCAACTTGGGTGGTCAATTGTCTATATGAAACATATTTCAATTAATCAAGTCTTAACAAGTTTGATTGCTTACCATGTTGGAAACATTTAATCATTTAAATATCAATCTCAATTAATATATATAAACATGGAAAAGTTCGGGTCACTACAGTACCTACCCGTTAAATAAATTTCGTCCCGAAATTTTAAGCTGTTGAAGGTGTTGACGAATCTTCTGGAAATAGATACGGGTATTTCTTCTTCATCTGATCTTCACACTCCCAGGTGAACTCGGGTCCTCTACGAGCATTCCATCGAACCTTAACAATTGGTATCTTGTTTTGCTTAAGTCTTTTAACCTCACGATCCATTATTTCGACGGGTTCTTCGATGAATTGAAGTTTTTCGTTGATTTGGATTTCATCTAACAGAATAGTGAGATCTTCTTTAGCAAAACATTTCTTCAAATTCGAGACGTGGAAAGTGTTATGTACAGCCGCGAGTTGTTGAGGTAACTCAAGTCGGTAAGCTACTGGTCCGACACGATCAATAATCTTGAATGGTCCAATATACCTTGGATTTAATTTCCCTCGTTTACCAAATCGAACAACGCCTTTCCAAGGTGCAACTTTAAGCATGACCATCTCTCCAATTTCAAATTCTATATCTTTTCTTTTAATGTCAGCGTAGCTCTTTTGTCTACTTTGGGCGGTTTTCAACCGTTGTTGAATTTGGATGATCTTCTCGGTAGTTTCTTGTATAATCTCCGGACCCGTAATCTGTCTATCCCCCACTTCACTCCAACAAATCGGAGACCTGCACTTTCTACCATAAAGTGCTTCAAACGGCGCCATCTCAATGCTTGAATGGTAGCTGTTGTTGTAGGAAAATTCTGCTAACGGTAGATGTCGATCCCAACTGTTTCCGAAATCAATAACACATGCTCGTAGCATGTCTTCAAGCGTTTGTATCGTCCTTTCGCTCTGCCCATCGGTTTGTGGATGATAGGCAGTACTCATGTCTAGACGAGTTCCTAATGCTTGCTGTAATGTCTGCCAGAATCTTGAAATAAATCTGCCATCCCTATCAGAGATAATAGAGATTGGTATTCCATGTCTGGAGACGACTTCCTTCAAATACAGTCGTGCTAACTTCTTCATCTTGTCATCTTCTCTTATTGGCAGGAAGTGTGCTGATTTGGTGAGACGATCAACTATTACCCAAATAGTATCAAAACCACTTGCAGTCCTTGGCAATTTAGTGATGAAATCCATGGTAATGTTTTCCCATTTCCATTCTGGGATTTCGGGTTGTTGAAGTAGACCTGATGGTTTCTGATGCTCAGCTTTGACCTTAGAACACGTCAAACATTCTCCTACGTATTTAGCAACATCGGCTTTCATACCCGGCCACCAAAAATGTTTCTTGAGATCCTTGTACATCTTCCCCGTTCCAGGATGTATTGAGTATATGGTTTTATGAGCTTCTCTAAGTACCATTTCTCTCATATCTCCAAATTTTGGTACCCAAATCCTTTCAGCCCTATACCGGGTTCCGTCTTCCCGAATATTAAGATGCTTCTCCGATCCTTTGGGTATTTCATCCTTTAAATTTCCCTCTTTTAAAACTCCTTGTTGCGCCTCCTTTATTTGAGTAGTAAGGTTATTATGAATCATTATATTCATAGAATTTACTCGAATGGGTTCTCTGTCCTTCCTGCTCAAGGCATCGGCTACCACATTTGCCTTCCCCGGGTGGTAACGAATCTCAAAGTCGTAATCATTCAACAATTCAATCCACCTACGCTGCCTCATATTCAGTTGTTTCTGATTAAATATGTGTTGAAGACTTTTGTGGTCGGTATATATAATACTTTTGACTCCATATAAGTAGTGCCTCCAAGTCTTTAATGCAAAAACAACCGCGCCTAATTCCAAATCATGCGTCGTATAATTTTGCTCGTGAATCTTCAATTGTCTAGAGGCATAAGCAATCACCTTCGTTCGTTGCATTAATACACAACCGAGACCTTGCTTTGATGCGTCACAATAAATCACAAAATCATCATTCCCTTCAGGCAATGACAATATAGGTGCCGTAATTAGCTTTTTCTTCAATAACTGAAACGCTTTCTCTTGTTCATCCTTCCATTCAAATTTCTTCCCTTTATGCGTTAATGCAGTCAAGGGTTTTGCTATTCTGGAAAAGTCTTGGATGAACCTTCTGTAGTAACCAGCTAGTCCTAAAAACTGGTGTATGTGTTTCGGAGTTTTCGGGGTTTCCCACTTTTCAACAGTTTCTATCTTTGCCGGATCCACCTTAATACCTTCTTTGTTCACTATGTGACCGAGGAATTGAACTTCTTCTAACCAAAATGCACACTTTGAAAACTTAGCGTACAATTCTTCCTTCCTCAATACTTCTAACACCTTTCTCAAATGTTCACCGTGTTCTTGGTCATTCTTTGAGTAAATAAGTATGTCATCAATGAAAACAATGACAAACTTGTCAAGGTATGGTCCACACACTCGGTTCATAAGGTCCATGAACACAGCTGGTGCATTAGTTAAACCAAACGGCATGACCATAAACTCGTAATGACCGTAACGTGTTCTGAAAGCAGTCTTTGGAATATCATCTTCTTTCACCCGCATTTGATGATACCCGGAACGTAAGTCAATCTTTGAATAAACAGACGAGCCTTGTAGTTGATCAAATAAGTCATCAATTCTCGGTAGTGGGTAGCGGTTCTTGATGGTAAGTTTGTTCGACTCTCGGTAGTCGATACACAACCTGAATGTACCATCTTTCTTCTTGACAAACAAAACAGGAGCTCCCCACGGTGATGTGCTTGGTCGAATGAAACCACGCTCTAAAAGTTCTTGTAATTGGCTTTGCAGTTCTTTCATCTCGCTGGGTGCGAGTCTGTAAGGAGCACGAGCTATTGGTGCAGCTCCTGGTACAAGATCTATTTGAAATTCAACGGATCGATGTGGGGGTAATCCCGGTAATTCTTTCGGAAATACATCGGGAAATTCTTTTGCAATGGGAACATCATTGATGCTCTTTTCTTCAGTTTGTACTTTCTCGACGTGTACTAGAACAGCATAGCAACCTTTTCTTATTAGTTTTTGTGCCTTCAAATTACTAATAAGATGTAGCTTCGTGTTGCCCTTTTCTCCGTACACCATTAAGGGTTTTCCTTTTTCTCGTATAACGCGAATTGCATTTTTGTAACAAACGATCTCTGCTTTCACTTCTTTCAAACAGTCCATACCGATTATCACATCAAAACTCCCTAACTCTACTGGTATTAAATCAATCTTAAATGTTTCGCTAACCAGTTTAATTTCTCGATTCCGACATATATTATCTGCTGAAATTAATTTACCATTTGCTAATTCGAGTAAAAATTTACTATCCAAAGGCGTCAATGGGCAACTTAATTTAGCACAAAAATCTCTACTCATATAGCTTCTATCCGCACCCGAATCAAATAAAACGTAAGCAGATTTATTGTCAATAAGAAACGTACCCGTAACAAGCTCCGAGTCTTCCTGTGCCTCTGCCGCATTAATATTGAAAACTCTTCCGCGGCCTTGTCCATTCGTGTTCTCCTGGTTCGGGCAATTTCTAATAATGTGGCCCGGTTTTCCATATTTATAACAAACTACATTGGCATAGCTTGCTCCGACACTACTTGCTCCGCCATTACTCGTTCCGACACCATTTGTTCCTTTCGTTCTATTAACCCCTGGTCTGTAGACCTCACACTTCGCCGCGCTATGACCATTTCTTTTACACTTGTTGCAAAATTTGGTGCAGAACCCCGAGTGATACTTTTCACACCTTTGGCATAGCTGTTTCTGATTGTTGTTGTTGTTGCGGTTATTATTGTTGTTGGGATGATTGTAGTAGTTGCTGTTGTTGTTGTTGTTGTTGGGCCATTTGTTGTAGTTGCGATTGATGTTGCGATTGTTGGGATAATTGTTGCGATTGCTGTTGTTGTTGTATTGGTGATTCTTATCACCATTTTCCTCCCACTTTCTTTTGACTTGCTTCACATTGGCCTCTTCAGCAGTCTGTTCTTTAATTCTTTCTTCAATCTGGTTCACTAGTTTGTGAGCCATTCTACATGCCTGTTGTATGGAGGCGGGCTCGTGTGAACTTATATCTTCTTGGATTCTTTCCGGTAATCCTTTCACAAACGCGTCGATCTTCTCTTCCTCATCTTCGAATGCTCCCGGACACAATAGGCACAATTCTGTGAATCATCTTTCGTACGTGGTAATATCAAATCCTTGGGTTCGTAACCCTCTAAGTTCTGTCTTGAGCTTATTGACCTCGGTTCTGGGACGGTACTTCTCGTTCATCAAGTGCTTGAATGCTGACCACGGTAGTGCGTACGCATCGTCTTGTCCCACTTGCTCTAGATAGGTATTCCACCATGTTAACGCAGAACCTGTGAAGGTATGCGTAACGTACTTCACTTTGTCCTCTTCAGTACACTTACTTATGGCAAACACCGATTCGACCTTCTCGGTCCACCGTTTCAATCCGATCGGTCCTTCGGTTCCATCAAATTCCAAAGGTTTACAGACAGTGAATACTTTGTAGGTGCATCCTACACGATTTCCTGTACTGCTAGATCCAAGGTTATTGTTGGTATGTAGCGCAGCCTGTACTGCGGCTATGTTTGAAGCTAGAAAAGTACGGAATTCCTCTTCATTCATATTCACTGTGTGTCGAGTAGTCAGTGCCATTTCCTTCAAAATAGTCAAATGGAACAAGTTAATCATACAGAACATTAAGAGTAGTTAATAGTATTTCGTAGCATAATATGAACTCATTATAAAAGCTTTTTCTTCATATTAGCGTTTTATAAGTTTAAATTCGGGTAGTACCTACCCGTTAAGTTCATACTTAGTAGCTAATATACAATTCAACTACTACAATTCTATATGAAAAACTGATTATAATAATATTTCGCGTTCAAACTTTTACACAATATTTTACAAACTTACAATACCGCTTATTTTACATATAGCATGAAATATAGCACACAATAAATTTGATACAAGATGGTTGTGAAGATAATTCTAGCTAGTACACAAGTCGTTCAGCAAAGGCAATAAAGACACGTAATTCATACGTCCAGAAACAAGTCATGCATTCTGGTTTTACAAGGATTACTTCCCATCCTTGGTCTTGTGGAACATAACCGTTATGGCCGTTGATAAGACAGCGTGTTGTAACGTTGTCAAAAGGACGAGGGTTACGTAATGTCCAACAGTCCCGTAACAATCTAAAAACCTCATTTCTTACCCCAATTACCGACTCCGTCACTTGTGGGAACGTTTTGTTTAATAGTTGTAGCCCGATGTTCTTGTTCTCACTTTGGTGAGAAGCGACATTACTAATCCGTAAGCATAACATGCTTCTTTATGTTGCATGTTAGCCGCTTTTTCTAAATCACGAAGTCCAATATTCGGATATATTGAGTCAAAATAATTTCTTAACCCATTGCGTAAAATAGCATTTGGGTTCCCTGCAATATATGCGTCAAAGTAAACACATTGTAACTTATGGATTTCCTAATGTGATATCCCCCATCTTTCGAACGAAAGCCTTTTATAAACCAAGGCATTCTTGGAACGTTCTTCGAATGTCTTACAAACTGATCTCGCCTGACCGACTCTAGACAAGATTTCATCAATCATGTCTCCAGGTAGGTCTCTTAAAATATTGGGTTGTCTATCCATTTTGTGTTTTTATACTGTAAAATAGACAAGAGTTAGATTCATAAAAAAATACTTATTAATACAAGCAATTTTTACATATATCATAAAGCATAAGCACACTATATTACTTATATTACACCACACGAATACAACTATCTTATTCCGACTCGCTTGTTTCTTCTTCTTCGGTTTTGGTTCGTTTTGCCAAGTTTCTAGGGATATATGATGTTCCCCTAATACGAGCCGTCGTTATCCACATTGGTTTAGAAAAACCTGGTGGTTTAGAGGTTCCCGGGTCATTGTTACAACTTAAGGACTTCGGGGGTTGACGATACATATACAGTTCATCGGGGTTGGAATTAGATTTCTCTATTTTTATGCCCTTTCCCTTATTATTTTCTTTTGCCTTTTTAAATTCAGTTGGGGTAATTTCTATAACATCATCGGAATTCTCGTCGGAATCTGATTCATCGGAGAATTGGTAATCCTCCCAATATTTTGCTTCCTTGGCGGAAACACCATTGACCATAATTAACCTTGGTCGGTTGGTTGAGGATTTTCTTTTACTTAACCGTTTTATTATTTCCCCCACCGGTTCTATTTCTTCATCCGGTTCCGATTCTTCTTCCGGTTCCGATTCTTCTTCCGGTTCCGACTCTTCTTCCGGTTCCTCTTCGGGAACTTGTGAATCAGTCCACGAATCATTCCAATTTACATTTGACTCTTCATTATTATTAGGTGAGTCAATGGGACTTGTTCTAGAGGTAGACATCTATCACATAATATCAAACGCGTTAAGAGATTAATATATCACATAATATTCACATGTTAAAAATATATAGTTTCCAACAAAATTTGTTAAGCAATCATTTTTCAAGTAAACACGGTCGAAGTCCAGACTCACTAATGCATCCTAACAAACTAGATAAGACACACTAATGCAAAATTCTGGTTCTCTAAGACCAACGCTCGGACACCAACTGAAATGTCCCGTTCTTATTGATTAAAAACGTTCCATATTAATTGATTTCGTTGCGAGGTTTTGACCTCTATATGAGACGTTTTTCAAAGACTGCATTCATTTTAAAACAAACCATGACCTTTATTTCATCAATAAAGGTTTAAAAAACTTTGCGTAGATTATCAAATAATAATAATCTAAAATATCCTGTTTACACATGACCATTACATAATGGTTTACAATACAAATATGTTACAACAAAATAAGTTTCTTGAATGCAGTTTTTACACAATATCATACAAACATGGACTCCAAATCTCGTCCTTATTTAAGTATGCGACAGCGGAAGCTCTTAATAATCACCTGAGAATAAAAATGCTTAAAACGTCAACAAAAATGTTGGTGAGTTATAGGTTTAACCTATATATATCAAATCGTAACAATAGACCACAAGATTTCATATTTCAATACACATCCCATACATAGAGATAAAAAATCATTCATATGGTGAACACCTGGTAACCGACATTAACAAGATGCATATATAAGAATATCCCCATCATTCCGGGACACCCTTCGGATATGATATAAATTTCGAAGTACTAAAGCATCCGGTACTTTGGATGGGGTTTGTTAGGCCCAATAGATCTATCTTTAGGATTCGCGTCAATTAGGGTGTCTATTCCCTAATTCTTAGATTACCAGACTTAATAAAAAGGGGCATATTCGATTTCGATAATTCAACCATAGAATGTAGTTTCACGTACTTGTGTCTATTTTGTAAATCATTTATAAAACCTGCATGTATTCCCATCCCAAAAATATTAGATTTTAAAAGTGGGACTATAACTCACATTCACAGATTTTTACTTCGTCGGGAAGTAAGACTTGGCCACCGGTTGATTCACGAACCTATAACAATATATACATATATATCAAAGTATGTTTAAAATATATTTACAACACTTTTAATATATTTTGATGTTTTAAGTTTATTAAGTCAGCTGTCCTCGTTAGTAACCTACAACTAGTTGTCCACGGTTAGATGTACAGAAATAAATTGATAAATATTATCTTGAATCAATCCACGACCCAGTGTATACGTATCTCAGTATTGATCACAACTCAAACTATATATATTTTGGAATCAACCTCAACCCTGTATAGCTAACTCCAACATTCACATATAGAGTGTCTATGGTTGTTCCGAAATATATATAGATGTGTCGACATGATAGGTCGAAACATTGTATACGTGTCTATGGTATCTCAAGATTACATAATATACAATACAAGTTGATTAAGTTATGGTTGGAATAGATTTGTTACCAATTTTCACGTAGCTAAAATGAGAAAAATTATCCAATCTTGTTTTACCCATAACTTCTTCATTTTAAATCCGTTTTGAGTGAATCAAATTGCTATGGTTTCATATTGAACTCTATTTTATGAATCTAAACAGAAAAAGTATAGGTTTATAGTCGGAAAAACAAGTTACAAGTCGTTTTTGTAAAGGTAGTCATTTCAGTCGAAAGAACGACGTCTAGATGACCATTTTAGAAAACATACTTCCACTTTGAGTTTAACCATAATTTTTGGATATAGTTTCATGTTCATAATAAAAATCATTTTCTCAGAATAACAACTTTTAAATCAAAGTTTATCATAGTTTTTAATTAACTAACCCAAAACAGCCCGCGGTGTTACTACGACGGCGTAAATCCGGTTTTACGGTGTTTTTCGTGTTTCCAGGTTTTAAATCATTAAGTTAGCATATCATATAGATATAGAACATGTGTTTAGTTGATTTTAAAAGTCAAGTTAGAAGGATTAACTTTTGTTTGCGAACAAGTTTAGAATTAACTAAACTATGTTCTAGTGATTACAAGTTTAAACCTTCGAATAAGATAGCTTTATATGTATGAATCGAATGATGTTATGAACATCATTACTACCTTAAGTTCCTTGGATAAACCTACTGGAAAAGAGAAAAATGGATCTAGCTTCAACGGATCCTTGGATGGCTCGAAGTTCTTGAAGCAGAATCATGACACGAAAACAAGTTCAAGTAAGATCATCACTTGAAATAAGATTGTTATTGTTATAGAAATTGAACCAAAGTTTGAATATGATTATTACCTTGTATTAGAATGATAACCTACTGTAATAAACAAAGATTTCTTGAGGTTGGATGATCACCTTACAAGATTGGAAGTGAGCTAGCAAACTTGAAAGTATTCTTGATTTTATGTAACTAGAACTTGTAGAATATATGAAGAACACTTAGAACTTGAAGATAGAACTTGAGAGAGATCAATTAGATGAAGAAAATTGAAGAATGAAAGTGTTTGTAGGTGTTTTTGGTCGTTGGTGTATGGATTAGATATAAAGGATATGTAATTTTGTTTTCATGTAAATAAGTCATGAATGATTACTCATATTTTTGTAATTTTATGAGATATTTCATGCTAGTTGCCAAATGATGGTTCCCACATGTGTTAGGTGACTCACATGGGCTGCTAAGAGCTGATCATTGGAGTGTATATACCAATAGTACATACATCTAAAAGCTGTGTATTGTACGAGTACGAATACGGGTGCATACGAGTAGAATTGTTGATGAAACTGAACGAGGATGTAATTGTAAGCATTTTTGTTAAGTAGAAGTATTTTGATAAGTGTCTTGAAGTCTTTCAAAAGTGTATGAATACATATTAAAACACTACATGTATATACATTTTAACTGAGTCGTTAAGTCATCGTTAGTCGTTACATGTAAATGTTGTTTTGAAACCTTTAGGTTAACGATCTTGTTGAATGTTGTTAACCCATTGTTTATTATAACAAATGAGATGTTAAATTGTTATATTATCATGATATTATGATATATAATATATCTCAGTATGATGTATATACAGTTAAATGTCGTTACAACGATAATCGTTACATATATGTCTCGTTTCGAAATCATTAAGTTAGTAGTCTTATTTTTACATATGTATTTCATTGTTAATACACTTAATAATATATTTACTTATCATTTAACTTAATTAACCAAGTGTATCAATATCTTAATATGATTCATATGTACCTAGTAAGACGTTGTTATAACGATAATCGTTATATATATCGTTTTCGAGTTTCTTAAATTAATAGTCTCATTTTTATGTATATAACTCATTGTTAAAATACCTAATGAGATACATACTTATAATAAAAATATGTTAACTATATATATAACTATATATATGTCATTGTATAGTTTTTACAAGTTTTAACGTTCGTGAATCACCGGTCAACTTGGGTGGTCAATTGTCTATATGAAACATATTTCAATTAATCAAGTCTTAACAAGTTTGATTGCTTAACATGTTGGAAACATTTAATCATGTAAATATCAATCTCAATTAATATATATAAACATGGAAAAGTTCGGGTCACTACAATAATAATAATAATAATAATAATAATAATAATAATATATGTAGAGAGATTAAGAGATTGAGAGATAAGAGCTAATAGATTCGGCAGAAAATAAGCGAGCTTTATAGATGTATTCTGAATTCAGACCCCATGCGATCGCATGGGTTCTGTGCCCATTTGCCATGCGATCGCATGGCTGCTCCTGCCAGCTCAAATGTGTTTTGTTATTTAGCTTGTCGACATATTTTTATAATATATATAATATATATATAATTTATATTAATTATATATATATTATATTATATTCTTGTGTATAGATGACTTGTAATTTTAGTTCCGATAACTTGTACGTTGATGCTCAACTTATATCCCGGTTCCGGTTTTTCGAACGTCCTTTCGTACGCTAAAAAAACTCATACTTTACGTCTCGTGACACGTACCTTTACTAATAATTAAACTTATTCGTCAATAATTTATATTGCCAGAAATGTAATTTATACATTTGAGTGTTTTGATCATCTGCTTCATTAAATCATTGTCTCATTATTAATACATATATATTCAATATTCATAGACACGTTTTAAATATACGTCTCAAGTTATTTATATATTTAATTCTAAAAATTAATATTCCAATTTATTGTTACATATATATTTATACACATGTCCATTAACAAATGGTTGTTCGTGAATTGAAGGGTAAAGTCCAATGGATAATTAAACGTATGACATCATATTAATGTAGCACGATAATTTGTCTATCTGATCGACATCCATTATCCAAGTTATTTATACCACATGTTTTCACTTTTCATTAAATATTATGAAAGATAAATAATTTATTTATCAAGAACCAGGAGGAAATTATTGTAAAGCATGAATTGGAAATCAAATAGGAATCTCTACTAACCCTTGTCTAGTTCTCGTTAATTGACACATTTGTTCTTACTTGTAAATCATTTTATCATTTTCCGAATAAAACAGATTTGTTAAATCACAGTAGACCTCATAACAGAGACCCATAATCATATTATAATGTATTCGATAATTCAATCATTTGAGATTATCTTTTAATTTCGTTGATATATATATTAAACATATATTGAAACAAATACGTTCATGTAAAGTATTATACATCTAATACTTTGTTAACATTTTCAATTACTATAACTATATATTGTATATACATATCTATATACACATAAATGTTCGTGAATCATAGAGCATAGTCAAAAGGGTAATTGAATATATGAACATAGTTCCAAATTTTTCGAGACTCAACATTACAGACTTTGCTTATCGTGTCGAAATAATATAAAGATTAAGTTTAAATTTGGTCAGAAATTTCCGGGTCGTCACACTAGTCCTTAGAGTTAGACAAGTGGGAAAAGGGTTTAGAAAAACACCTGAACTAGAAAAGATAAATTTTCCAAGTCGATACAGCGAATAACAGACATGTAGCAAGAAACAGCATCGACAATAACCTAAGTAGTCTATTGCTGAAATGTCCCGTTCATATCGATTATAAATGTTTCATATTAATTGGTTTCGTTGCGAGGTTTTGACCTCTATATGAGATGTTTTTCAAAGACTGCATTTGATTTTTAAAACAACCCATAACCTTTATTTTATCGATAAAGGTTTAAAACCATAACGTAGATTATCAAGTAATGATAATCTAAAAGATAACGTTTTTATACACGACCATTACATAATGGTTTACAATACTATTACACATCGATATAAATCTCCGAATGCAGTTTTAAAAAAATATATAACAAGCATGCAGACTCTAATTCTTGTCCTGATTTTAGCATGCAACAGCGGAAGCTCTTAATAATCACCTGAGAATAAACATGCTTAAAATGTCAACAAAAATATTGGTGAGTTATAGGTTTAACCTATATATTTATCAAATCATAATAATAGACCACAAGATTTCATATTTCCAATTTTCATAAATATACATCCCATACATAGAGATAAAAATCATTAATATGGTGAACACCTGGTAACCGACATTAACAAGATGCATATAGAATATCCCCATCATTCCGGGACTCCCTTCGGACATGATAAAATCGAAGTACTAAAGCAGTTCAAATTCTCTGACTGGGGCTTGTTAGTGCCCATAGATCTATCTTTAGGATTCTCGTCAATTAGGGGGTCTGTTCCCTAATTCTTAGGCTACCAAGCAAAAAGGGGCATATTCGATTTCAATAATTCAACCATAGAATGTAGTTTCACGTACTTGTGTCTATTTTGTAAAACATTTATAAAACTGCATGTATTCTCATCCCAAAAATATTAGATTTTAAAAGTGGGACTATAACTCACTTTCACAGATTTCCTTCATCGAAAAAACAACACTTGGCCATGGGTCGATTCACGAACCTATAACAAATATATACATATATATCAAAGTATGATCGAAATATATTCAGACCATATTTTATTATGTTTTAACGATTTTAGTTTGTTAAGTTGACAGTCCATCGTTGTAGTCCACAAATTAATTGTTCACAGTTAGCAGTACAGAAATAAATCAATATAATTTCTCGAATCAATCCACGACCCAGTGTATACAAGTCTCAGACTCGATCACAACTCAAAGTATATATATTATTTTGGAATCAACCTCAACCCTGTATAGCTAACTTAAGCATTACTGCATATAGAGTGTCTATGTTTGTTCCAAAAAAAAAAATATATATATATATATATATATATATATATATATATATATATATATATATATATATATATATATATATATATATATATATATATATATATATATATATATATATATATATATATATATATATATATATATATATATATGACGTCGATATGGTATGTCAAAACATTGTATACGTGTCTATGGTCTATCAAGATTACATAATATATGTTAGAATACATGTACAATACCATATAAGTTAGTTAGGATATTGTTAGTATAGATTTTTGTAAAATCATCCCGTAGTCAAATTAACCATTTTTAACTAATTTTGTTTTACCCATAACTTCTTCGTTTTAAATCCGTTTTGAGTGAATCAAGTTGCTATGGTCTCATATTGAACTGTAATTTATGAAACTAAACAGAAAAAGTATAGGTTTATAGTCGAAAAGTTCTTGAAGTAGAATCATGACACGAAAACAAGTTCAAGTAAGATTATCACTCGAATTAAGATTGTTATAGTTATAGAAATTGAATCAAAGTTTGAATATGAGTATTACCTTAAATTAGAAAGATAACTTACTATAAGTAACAAAGGTTTCTTGATCTTAGATGGTTACTTGGAATGGATTAGAAAGCTTGGAAGTAGACTTGTAAACTTGAAAGTGTTCTTGAAGTATTCTTGAGTAGTTGATTTGTAAGTTGATCTAGGTTAGCTAGATTGAGCTAGATTGTGAAGAAAAGGCTGAAAAACACTTAGAACAATGAGAGAAAACTTGAGAGAGATAAGTTTGATACATAAAAATTGAATGAGAATGTGTTTGTGGTATCCTCCATTCATGTGAACTAATGGTCTCCATATAGGCTCCATTAGTTGGTAATTTTGTGAGATATTTCATGCTAGATGTTAAATAATAGTTCCCACATGTTTAGGTGACTCACAAGGGCTGCTAAGTGTGACGACCCGGAAATTTCCGACCAAATTTAAACTTAATTCTTATTTGATTTCGACACGAAGAACAAAGTCTGTAATGTTGAGTAACAAAGTTTGTAAACTATATTCATAATATCATTTGACCTTTGACTACTCCCGACGATTCACGATCAATTGTGTGTATATATATATATATATATATATATATATATATATATATATATATATATATATATATATATATATAAAGGTGTATATATAATTGGGAATTAATAAAGTACACTTTAAAAATGAAAAATAATAATTAGGATAATTAGGTTACTGTTAAAATAAATATATATATATATATATATATATATATATATATATATATATATATATATGTTATTAAGAATGTATATATGATTTCTATTAAATATATAAAATATATAAGTATTAACTATTCAGCAAATGTCATCATATAAAATAATATTTCATAAATAAATGGTATTATATTAAATTACAAGTTTGAATATAATTGATATATTAATAGTATCATTACTTCATTATTATAAGTAATGTTAATGTTAATATTAATATTAATATTTGTATCATTAATATTATTCTTTTTAATACAAGATATATGTATATATATGAAATTTGGTATGAATAAGGTGGTATATATAAATTAATATATTATTATTATTACTAATATTATTTTTATTATTAATAATATTAGTATAATTAACATTATTGTTATTAACATTATTATTGTTATATATTTATGATAATTGTTATTATTATCATTAGTAATATTATCATTACTATTATATTATTTTAAGTTTGTATTATTATCATGTTTAATATTAAGAGCATTATTATTAGTATTATAGTTATATTTATTAATAATATTAATTATAACCTATAAAAATAAATAAATAAATAAATATATAAATATAAGAGATATACATATATTTATATATATAAATTCGGATAAATATATACAGATATATATAAATACATATACATATACAAAATAAAGATTTATATATAAATATATGTACAAATATAGATTATTGATATATATATATATATATATATATATATATATATATATATATATATATATATAATATATAAATTACGAATATATACATGAAAATATATAAAAACAAATACGTGTTTAATGACCATAGAATCCAAAAATCGGTTTCACATCTCCATCCATACTATATCTGATTTTTGTCTCTGTCTCCAAATTGATTCATATCAGTATCATAGTACAAATCTGCAACAATGATATTCGATTTTCATTTTATTTTATTTTATTTTCCGTCCTTGTTGTCTGATTTAATCAACTCTCACATTGATATATAAATCGATCCATTCCAGTGATTACTGAATCTATACGACCATCTATATCAATTATCACTTCCACAAATTCTTAATTCTGATAAGGTAAACTTTTTTTTTTAATAAATATGTCGATACCTCTGTTTTGTTACCATGATTTACCAAAGCTAGAATTCGAGTTAATTTTCAAAAACTAATAATGAAATTATGTTTGGAATTCTCTAGTGAATCTTTCTGTAAAGTTTCAAAAGCCAAATCCATATATCGATTCTTAATTTAGAGGTCAAACATTAATTTTCAAAAAGTCAAACAGATTGTTCATAAGGAAATTAGAATTCGATTTGAGGTTTCAAAAAAAATTTGATGATTGATAAAGCTTCTAAACATGATTTAAAACCTTTTTCATGTTATACTCTTTGGCTAAAACATCCTTGAATTTTGAAATTGAAATTGAGTCATCGTGGTATTTTTTTTTTTTTAAACTGATGCAGCTTCTGTTATTATTATTTTTTTTTTGTTTCTATTGTCGGATTGAATCAAATATTACAAAAGTACGTCCTGTTTCAATTACAAACCTAAACCAAACAAATTAGTTGATGGTACGATATGGCTTTGGTCGATTTGATTGTTGGAGATGAAGAACAATAACTATAAAATAAATACGTGTTAAATATAACCGGTTCTGTTATAATTAGGATATGGGGCAACATCCCAGCTGGTTAACGAGTTGATGGTTATTCGAGAGGTCGGGGGTTCAAGTCCGGTTCGCGACAGCTATTTTTTTTAAAGCTTGTTGAGGTAGTTTTTCAATATTAAAAATTATAATAATTATTATTATTATTCTTATTATTATTATTTTTATTATTATGATTGTTATTATTATTGTTATTCTAATTGTTATTACTAGTATTATTACTTAACTTAGTTATTATTAATAGAATGAATATTATTAATATTATTATTAATATTATTATTGTTATTGTTAATTATTGGTATTATTACTAAGTATTATTAGTATTATTATTATTGTTAATATAAATATTTGTATTATTATTATAAATATGATTATTATTACTATGAACATAATAAAATTTATTGTTATTTCATTAATACTAGTATTAGAATCATTCTATAAATTGTTAGAATTAGTATTTATTATTAACTTAAGTATTATTAAAATTTTCATTTGTAATAAAATTGTTATAATTATTATTATTATTATTAAATATTTAGGTAATATTATCAAAATTATTATTCTCATTACAATTATAATTAAGTTTATCATTTTTATTAAAAACTACTATTTATTATTAAAACTATCATTTATATTAATAGAATTATTATTATTATTATCATTAATATTAATATTAATACTATCATTACTATAACTACTCCTGCTAAAATTATATTAGTATTATTATAACTACTGCCATTATAAGCAAAAGATATATATATATATATATATATATATATATATATATATATATATATATATATATATATATATATATATATATATATATATATATATAAAATACATATAACCTAACAAAAATTAATATTCTTAAGTATTTAAAATATATAAAATGAATATATGAGAACATATATATTAATATAAAAATAACATAATTAATAAAGTTATAACTATATAACTTTGATCAACTATAGTTATGTGTATTAATAAATATTCAAATGATATAGGTTCGTGAATCCAATGCCAACCCTTCATTGTTCAGTATCGTCATATGTATTTTTACTACAAAATATCGTATCGTGAGTTTCATTTGATCCCTTTTTAAATGCTTTTGCAATATATATTTTTGGGACTGAGAATACATGCGCTTTTATAAATGTTTGACGAAATAGACACAAGTAATCGAAACTACATTATATGGTTGAATGATCGAAACCCGATATGCCCTTTTAGTCTGGTAATCTAAGAATTAGGGAACAGACACCCTAATTGACGCGAATCCTAAAGATAGATCTATGGGCACTAACAAGCCCCAGTCAGAGAATTTGAACTGCTTTAGTACTTTGATTTTATCATGTCCGAAGGGAGTCCCGAAATGATGGGGATATTCTATATGCATCTTGTTAATGTAGATTACCAGGTGTTCAATCCATATGAATGATTTTTATCTCTATGTATGAGATGTATATTTATGAAAAATGGAAATATGAAAATCTTGTGGTATATTAAAATTATGGAAATGATTGATTATGATAAACTAATGAACTCACCAACCTTTTGGTTGACACTTTTAAGCATGTTTATTCTCAGGTATGAAAGAAATCTTCCGCTGTGCATTTGCTCATTTTAGAGATATTACTTGGAGTCATTCATGACATATTTCAAAAGACGTTGCATTCGAGTCGTTGAGTTCATCAAGAATATTATTAAGTCATTTATAGTTGGATATATTATGAAATGGTATGCATGCCGTCAACTTTCGATGAAATGAAAGTTTATCTTTTAAAAACGAATGCAATGTTTGTAAAATGTATCATATAGAGGTCAAGTTCCTCGCGATGTAACTAAATGTAATGTATTCGTCCAGATGGATTAGGACGGGTCGTCTCATGTGGTATCAGAGCGGTGGTCTTAGCGAACCAGGTCTTGCATTAGTGTGTCTAACTGGTAGTTGTTTAGATGCATTAGTGGGTCTAGACTTCGACCGTGTCTGCATGTCAAAAGTTTTTGCTTATCATTTCGTGTCAAAAATTACCTGTTTATCATTCTTAGTCTATACACATCTTACTGCATTAATTGCATAGATAGTGTATAGATAAAATCGTATCTTAGCGTATCTGTTACTGTTACCTTTGCCTGACAGCTTTCGAAATTTTCTCCGTTATCTGCGAAATCTTTATGCTATATATAAGTATTCTAAGTAATTAGAATACCACCCGATAGCCGAAAATCATTTCATATCGAAAAACCCTTTACTCAATCGTACGAAATGGAACTCACAACTAGTTCAAATCCCTCAGATTCCAATAAGCTATTCCGATAGTTATTCCGACCGCTATTTCGATATGAATATTCACCTAAGCTCAGAAAGCAGTGTAACCGGAATGGATCAACCAATTAGCCATCACCTATTTTGGATGAAATGGGGATGGGTTCATAGTCGACTAAACCAATGGAGACGAGAAGAAGGCGAGCCTTTCCACCAACCGAATTCACCTCTTGGCGATGAACCTGAAGCACTTACCGGCGAACCTATTCGAGACACCAGTTTCTCTCTCATTTCCAGAATATCTCGTTATAATTATATACTATCTCAAATTCAAAACCTTATTCACCCGCTTGTTCCAACCGAAAATCATCCCGAAATAATAGAAGGAGTCAACGAACTTCGCACTCGAATAATCAATTTGGAGAATATGGTGCAAAATTTACCAGCTTCAACAACATCACTGTAGTGACCCGAAATTTTCCATGTTTATATATATTAATTGAGATTGATATTTACATGATTAAATGTTTCCAACATGTTAAGCAATCAAACTTGTTAAGACTTGATTAATTGAAATATGTTTCATATAGACAATTGACCACCCAAGTTGACCGGTGATTCACGAACGTTAAAACTTGTAAAAACTATATGATGACATATATATGGATATATATATAGTTAACATGATACTATGATAAGTAAACATATCATTAAGTATATTAACAATGAACTACATATGTAAAAACAAGACTACTAACTTAATGATTTTTAAACGAGACATATATGTAACGATTATCGTTGTAAAGACATTTAATGTATATATATCATATTAAGAGATATTCATACATGATAATATCATGATAATATAATAATTTAAAATCTCATTTGATATTATAAACATTGGGTTAACAACATTTAACAAGATCGTTAACCTAAAGGTTTCAAAACAACACTTACATGTAACGACTAACGATGACTTAACGACTTAGTTAAAATGTATATACATGTAGTGTTTTAATATGTATTTATACACTTTTGAAATACTTCAATACACTTATCAAAATACTTCTACTTAACAAAAATGGTTACAATTACATCCTCGTTCAGTTTCATCAACAATTCTACTCGTATGCACCCGTATTCGTACTCGTACAATACACAACTTTTAGATGTATGTACTATTGGTATATAGACTCCAATAATCAGCTCTTATAAGCCCATGTGAGTCACCTAACACATGTGGGAACCATCATTTGGCAACTAGCATGAAATATCTCATAAAATTACAAAAATATGAGTAATCATTCATGACTTATTTACATGAAAACAAAATTACATATCCTTTATATCTAATCCATACACCAACGACCAAAAACACCTACAAACACTTTCATTCTTCAATTTTCTTCATCTAATTGATCTCTCTCAAGTTCTATCTTCAAGTTCTAAGTATTCTTCATAAATTCTACAAGTTCTAGTTACATAAAATCAAGAATACTTTCAAGTTTGCTAGCTCACTTCCAATCTTGTAAGGTGATCATCCAACCTCAAGAAATCTTTGTTTCTTACAGTAGGTTATCATTCTAATACAAGGTAATAATCATATTCAAACTTTGGTTCAATTTCTATAACTATAACAATCTTATTTCAAGTGATGATCTTACTTGAACTTGTTTTCGTGTCATGATTCTGCTTCAAGAACTTCGAGCTATCCAAGGATCCGTTGAAGCTAGATCCATTTTTCTATTTTCCAGTAGGTTTATCCAAGGAACTTAAGGTAGTAATGATGTTCATAACATCATTTAATTCATACATATAAAGCTATCTTATTCGAAGGTTTAAACTTGTAATCACTAGAACATAGTTTAGTTAATTCTAAACTTGTTCGCAAATAAAAGTTAATCCTTCTAACTTGACTTTTAAAATCAACTAAACACATGTTCTATATCTATATGATATGCTAACTTAATGATTTAAAACCTGGAAACACGAAAAACACCGTAAAACCGGATTTACGCCGTCGTAGTAACACCGCGGGCTGTTTTGAGTTAGTTAATTAAAAACTATGATAAACTTTGATTTAAAAGTTGTTATTCTTGGAAAATGAATTTTATTATGAACATGAAACTATATCCAAAAATTATGGTTAAACTCAAAGTGGAAGTATGTTTTCTAAAATGGTCATCTAGACGTCGTTCTTTCGACTGAAATGACTACCTTTACAAAAACGACTTGTAACTTATTTTTCCGACTATAAACCTATACTTTTTCTGTTTAGATTCATAAAATAGAGTTCAATATGAAACCATAGCAATTTGATTCACTCAAAACGGATTTAAAATGAAGAAGTTATGGGTAAAACAAGATTGGATAATTTTTATCATTTTAGCTACTTGAAAATTGGTAAAAAATCTATTCCAACCATAACTTAATCAACTTGTATTGTATATTATGTAATCTTGAGATACCATAGACACGTATACAATGTTTCGACCTATCATGTCGACACATCTATATATATTTTGGAACAACCATAGACACTCTATATGTGAATGTTGGAGTTAGCTATACAGGGTTGAGGTTGATTCCAAAATATATATAGTTTGAGTTGTGATTAATACTGAGATACGTATACACTGGGTCGTGGATTGATTCAAGATAATATTTATCGATTTATTTCTGTACATCTAACTGTGGACAATTAGTTGTAGGTTACTAACGAGGACAGCTGACTTAATAAACTTAAAACATCAAAATATATTAAAAGTGTTGTAAATATATTTTGAACATACTTTAATATATATGTATATATTGTTATAGGTTCGTGAATCAACCAGTGGCCAAGTCTTACTTCCCGACGAAGTAAAAATCTGTAAAAGTGAGTTATAGTCCCACTTTTAAAATCTAATATTTTTGGGATGAGAATACATGCAGGTTTTATAAATGATTTACAAAATAGACACAAGTAAGTGAAACTACATTCTATGGTTGAATTATCGAAATCGAATATGCATCTTTTTATTAAGTCTAGTAATCTAAGAATTAGGGAACAGACACCCTAATTGACGCGAATCCTAAAGATAGATCTATTGGGCCTAACAAACCCCATCCAAAGTACCGGATGCTTTAGTACTTCGAAATTTATATCATATCCGAAGGGTGTCCCGGAATGATGGAGATATTCTTATATATGCATCTTGTTAATGTCGGTTACCAGGTGTTCACCATATGAATGATATTTATCTCTATGTATGGGATGTGTATTGAAATATGAAATCTTGTGGTCTATTATTATGATTTGATATATATAGGTTAAACCTATAACTCACCAACATTTTTGTTGACGTTTTAAGCATGTTTATTCTCAGGTGATTATTAAGAGCTTCCGCTGTCGCATACTTAAATAAGGACGAGATTTGGAGTCCATGCTTGTACGATATTGTGTAAAAAAAACTGCATTCAAGAAACTTATTTTGTTGTAACATATTTGTATTGTAAACCATTATGTAATGGTCGTGTGTAAACAGGATATTTTAGATTATCATTATTTGATAATCTACGTAAAGCTTTTTAAACCTTTATTGATGAAATAAAGGTTATGGTTTGTTTTAAAATGAATGCAGTCTTTGAAAAACGTCTCATATAGAGGTCAAAACCTCGCAACGAAATCAATTAATATGGAACGTTTTTAATCAATAAGAACGGGACATTTCAGTTGGTATCTGAGCGTTGGTCTTAGAGAACCAGAATTTTGCATTAATGTGTCTTATCGAGTTTGTTAGGATGCATTAGTGAGTCTGGACTTCGACCGTGTTTACTTGAAAAATGATTGCTTAACAAATTTTGTTGAAAACTATATATTTTTAACATGTGAATATTATGTGATATATTAATCTCTTAACGCGTTTGATATTATGTGATAGATGTCTACCTCTAGAACAAGTCCCATTGACTCACCTAATAATAATGAAGAGTCAAATGTAAATTGGAATGATTCGTGGACTGATTCACAAGTTCCCGAAGAGGAACCGGAAGAAGAGTCGGAACCGGAAGAAGAATCGGAACCGGATGAAGAAATAGAACCGGTGGGGGAAATAATAAAACGGTTAAGTAAAAGAAAATCCTCAACCAACCGACCAAGGTTAATTATGGTCAATGGTGTTTCCGCCAAGGAAGCAAAATATTGGGAGGATTACCAATTCCCCGATGAATCGGATTCCGACGAGAATTCCGATGATGTTATAGAAATTACCCCAACTGAATTTAAAAAGGCAAAAGAAAATAACAAGGGAAAGGGCATAAAAATAGAGAAATCTAATTCCAACCCCGATGAACTTTATATGTATCGTCAACCCCCGAAGTCCTTAAGTTGTAACAATGACCCGGGAGCCTCTAAACCACCAGGTTTTTCTAAACCAATGTGGAAAACGACGGCTCGTATTAGGGGAACATCATATATCCCTAGAAACTTGGCAAAACGAACCGAAACCGAAGAAGAAGAAACAAGCGAGTCGGAATAAGATAGTTGTATTCGTGTGGTGTAATATATGTAATATAGTGTGCTTATGCTTTATGATATATGTAAAAATTGCTTGTATTAATAAGTATTTTTTTTATGAATCTAAATCTTGTCTATTTTACAGTATAAAAACACAAAATGGATAGACAACCCAATATTTTAAGAGACCTACCCGGAGACATGATTGATGAAATCTTGTCTAGAGTCGGTCAGAATTCTTCGGCACAACTATTTAAGGCGAGATCAGTTTGTAAGACATTCGAAGAACGTTCTAAGAATGCCTTGGTTTATAAAAGGCTTTCGTTCGAAAGATGGGGGATATCACATTGGGAAATCCATAAGTTACGATGTGTTTACTTTGACGCATATATTGCGGGGAACCCAAATGCTATTTTACGCAATGGGTTAAGAAATTATTTTGACTCAATATATCCGAATATTGGACTTCGTGATTTAGAAAAAGCGGCTAACATGCAACATAAAGAAGCATGTTATGCTTACGGATTAGTAATGTTCGCTTCTCACCAAAGTGAGAACAAGAACATCGGGCTACAACTATTAAACAAAACGTTCCCACAAGTGACGGAGTCGGTAATTGGGGTAAGAAATGAGGTTTTTAGATTGTTACGGGACTGTTGGACATTACGTAACCCTCGTCCCTTTGACGACGTTACAACACGCTGTCTTATCAACGGCCATAACGGTTATGTTCCACAAGACCAAGGATGGGAAGTAATCCTAGTAAAACCAGAATGCATGACTTGTTTCTGGACGTATGAATTACGTGTCTTTATTACCTTTGCTGAACGACTTGTGTACTAGCTAGAATTATCTTCACAATCATCTTGTATCAAATTTATTGTGTGCTATATTTCATGCTATATGTAAAATAAGCGGTATTGTAAGTTTGTAAAATATTGTGTAAAAGTTTGAACGCGAAATATTATTATAATCAGTTTTTCATATAGAATTGTAGTAGTTGAATTGTATATTAGCTACTAAGTATGAACTTAACGGGTAGGTACTACCCAAATTTAAACTTATAAAATGCTAATATGAAGAAAAAGCTTTTATAAATGAGTTCATATTATGCTACGAAATACTATTAACTACTCTTAATATTCTGTATGATTAATTTGTTCCATTTGACTATTTTGAAGGAAATGGCACCGACTACTCGACACATCGTGAATATGAATGAAGAGGAATTCCGTACTTTTCTAGCTTCAAACATAGCCGCAGTACAGGCTGCGCTACATACCAACAATAACCTTGGATCTAGCAGTACAGGAAATCGTGTAGGATGCACCTACAAAGAATTCACTGCCTGCAAACCTTTGGAATTTGACGGAACCGAAGGACCAATCGGATTGAAACGGTGGACCGAGAAGGTCGAATCGGTGTTTGCCATAAGTAAGTGTACTGAAGAGGACAAAGTGAAGTACGCTATGCATACCTTCACAGGTTCTGCGTTAACATGGTGGAATACCTATCTAGAGCAAGTGAGACAAGACGATGCGTACGCACTACCGTGGTCAGCATTCAAGCACTTGATGAACAAGAAGTACCGTCCCAGAACCTGAAATGTCCCGTTCTTATTGATTAAAAACGTTCCATATTAATTGATTTCGTTGCGAGGTTTTGACCTCTATATGAGACGTTTTTCAAAGACTGCATTCATTTTTAAAACAAACCATAACCTTTATTTCATAAATAAAGGTTTAAAAAGCTTTACGTAGATTATCAAATAATGATAATCTAAAATATCCTGTTTACACACGACCATTACATAATGGTTTACAATACAAATATGTTACATCGAAATCAGTTTCTTGAATGCAGTTTTTACACAATATCATACAAACATGGACTCCAAATCTTGTCCTTATTTTAGTATGCAACAGCGGAAGCTCTTAATATTCACCTGAGAATAAACATGCTTTAAACGTCAACAAAAATGTTGGTGAGTTATAGGTTTAACCTATATATATCAAATCGTAACAATAGACCACAAGATTTCATATTTCAATACACATCCCATACATAGAGATAAAAATCATTCATATGGTGAACACCTGGTAACCGACAATAACAAGATGCATATATAAGAATATCCCCATCATTCCGGGACACCCTTCGGATATGATATAAATTTCGAAGTACTAAAGCATCCGGTACTTTGGATGGGGTTTGTTAGGCCCAATAGATCTATCTTTAGGATTCGCGTCAATTAGGGTGTCTGTTCCCTAATTCTTAGATTACCAGACTTAATAAAAAGGGGCATATTCGATTTCGATAATTCAACCATAGAATGTAGTTTCACGTACTTGTGTCTATTTTGTAAATCATTTATAAAACCTGCATGTATTATCATCCCAAAAATATTAGATTTTAAAAGTGGGACTATAACTCACTTTCACAGATTTTTACTTCGTCGGGAAGTAAGACTTGGCCACTGTTGATTCACGAACCTATAACAATATATACATATATATTAAAGTATGTTCAAAATATATTTACAACACTTTTTGATGTTTTAAGTTTATTAAGTCAGCTGTCCTCGTTAGTAACCTATAACTAGTTGTCCACAGTTAGATGTACAGAAATAAATCGATAAATATTATCTTGAATCAATCCACGACCCAGTGTATACGTATCTCAGTATTGATCACAACTCAAACTATATATATTTTGGAATCAACCTCAACCCTGTATAGCTAACTCCAACATTCACATATAGAGTGTCTATGGTTGTTCCGAAATATATATAGATGTGTCGACATGATAGGTCGAAACATTGTATACGTGTCTATGGTATCTCAAGATTACATAATATACAATACAAGTTGATTAAGTTATGGTTGGAATAGATTTGTTACCAATTTTCACGTAGCTAAAATGAGAAAAATTATCCAATCTTGTTTTACCCATAACTTCTTCATTTTAAATCCGTTTTGAGTGAATCAAATTGCTATGGTTTCATATTGAACTCTATTTTATGAATCTAAACAGAAAAAGTATAGGTTTATAGTCGGAAAAATAAGTTACAGGTCGTTTTTGTAAAGGTAGTCATTTCAGTCGAAAGAACGACGTCTAGATGACCATTTTAGAAAACATACTTCCACTTTGAGTTTAACCATAATTTTTGGATATAGTTTCATGTTCATAATAAAAATCATTTTCTCAGAATAACAACTTTTAAATCAAAGTTTATCATAGTTTTTAATTAACTAACCCAAAACAGCCCGCGGTGTTACTACGACGGCGTAAATCCGGTTTTACGGTGTTTTTCGTGTTTCCAGGTTTTAAATCATTAAGTTAGCATATCATATAGATATAGAACATGTGTTTAGTTGATTTTAAAAGTCAAGTTAGAAGGATTAACTTTTGTTTGCGAACACGTTTAGAATTAACTAAACTATGTTCTAGTGATTACAAGTTTAAACCTTCGAATAAGATAGCTTTATATGTATGAATCGAATGATGTTATGAACATCATTACTACCTTAATTTCCTTTGATAAACCTACTGGAAAAGAGAAAAATGGATCTAGCTTCAATGGATCCTTGGATGGCTCGAAGTTCTTGAAGCAGAATCATGACACGAAAACAAGTTCAAGTAAGATCATCACTTGAAATAAGATTGTTATAGTTATAGAAATTGAACCAAATTTTGAATATGATTATTACCTTGTATTAGAATGATAACCTACTGTAAGAAACAAAGATTTCTTGAGGTTGGATGATCACCTTACAAGATTGGAAGTGAGCTAGCAAACTTGAAAGTATTCTTGATTTTATGAAACTAGAACTTTTGGAATTTATGAAGAACACTTAGAACTTGAAGATAGAACTTGAGAGAGATCAATTAGATGAATAAAATTGAAGAATGAAAGTGTTTGTAGGTGTTTTTGGTCGTTGGTGTATGGATTAGATATAAAGGATATGTAATTTTGTTTTCATGTAAATAAGTCATGAATGATTACTCATATTTTTGTAATTTTATGAGATATTTCATGCTAGTTGCCAAATGATGGTTCCCACATGTGTTAGGTGACTCACATGGGCTGCTAAGAGCTGATCATTAGAGTGTATATACCAATAGTACATACATCTAAAAGCTGTGTATTGTACGAGTACGAATACGGGTGCATACGAGTAGAATTGTTGATGAAACTGAACGAGGATGTAATTGTAAGCATTTTTGTTAAGTAGAAGTATTTTGATAAGTGTATTGAAGTCTTTAAAAAGTGTATAAATACATATTAAAACACTACATGTATATACATTTTAACTGAGTCGTTAAGTCATCGTTAGTCGTTACATGTAAGTGTTGTTTTGAAACTTTTAGGTTAACGATCTTGTTAAATGTTGTTAACCCAATGTTTATAATATCAAATGAGATTTTAAATTATTATATTATCATGATATTATCATGTATGAATATCTCTTAATATGATATATATACATTAAATGTCTTTACAACGATAATCGTTACATATATGTCCCGTTTAAAAATCATTAAGTTAGTAGTCTTGTTTTTACATATGTAGTTCATTGTTAATATACTTTATGATATGTTTTCTTATCATAGTATCATGTTAACTATATATATATATATCCATATATATGTCATCATATAGTTTTTACAAGTTTTAACGTTCGTGAATCACCGATCAACTTGGGTGGTCAATTGTCTATATGAAACATATTTCAATTAATCAAGTCTTAACAAGTTTGATTGCTTAACATGTTGGAAACATTTAATCATGTAAATATCAATCTCAATTAATATATATAAACATGGAAAAGTTCGGGTCACTACAGTACCTACCCGTTAAATAAATTTCGTCCCGAAATTTTAAGCTGTTGAAGGTGTTGACGAATCTTCTAGAAATAGATGCGGGTATTTCTTCTTCATCTGATCTTCTCGCTCCCAGGTGAACTCGGGTCCTCTACGAGCATTCCATCGAACCTTAACAATTGGTATCTTGTTTTGCTTAAGTCTTTTAACCTCACGATCCATTATTTCGACGGGTTCTTCGATGAATTGAAGTTTTTCGTTGATTTGGATTTCATCTAACGGAATAGTGAGATCTTCTTTAGCAAAACATTTCTTTAAATTCGAGACGTGGAAAGTGTTATGTACAGCCGCGAGTTGTTGAGGTAACTCTAGTCGGTAAGCTACTGGTCCGACACGATCAATAATCTTGAATGGTCCAATATACCTTGGATTTAATTTCACTCGTTTACCAAATCGAACAACGCCTTTCCAAGGTGCAACTTTAAGCATGACCATCTCTCCAATTTCAAATTCTATATCTTTTCTTTTAATGTCAGCGTAGCTCTTTTGTCGACTTTGGGCGGTTTTCAACCGTTGTTGAATTTGGATGATCTTCTCGGTAGTTTCTTGTATAATCTCCGGACCCGTAATCTGTCTATCCCCCACTTCACTCCAACAAATCGGAGACCTGCACTTTCTACCATAAAGTGCTTCAAACGGTGCCATCTCAATGCTTGAATGGTAGCTGTTGTTGTAGGAAAATTCTGCTAACGGTAGATGTCGATCCCAACTGTTTCCGAAATCAATAACACATGCTCGTAGCATGTCTTCAAGCGTTTGTATCGTCCTTTCGCTTTGCCCATCAGTTTGTGGATGATAGGCAGTACTCATGTCTAGACGAGTTCCTAATGCTTGCTGTAATGTCTGCCAGAATCTTGAAATAAATCTGCCATCCCTATCAGAGATAATAGAGATTGGTATTCCATGTCTGGAGACGACTTCCTTCAAATACAGTCGTGCTAACTTCTCCATCTTGTCATCTTCTCTTATTGGTAGGAAGTGTGCTGATTTGGTGAGACGATCAACTATTACCCAAATAGTATCAAAACCACTTGCAGTCCTTGGCAATTTAGTGATGAAATCCATGGTAATGTTTTCCCATTTCCATTCCGGGATTTCGGGTTGTTGAAGTAGACCTGATGTTTTCTGATGCTCAGCTTTGACCTTAGAACACGTCAAACATTCTCCTACGTATTTAGCAACATCGGCTTTCATACCCGGCCACCAAAAATGTTTCTTGAGATCCTTGTACATCTTCAACGTTCCAGGATGTATTGAGTATTTGGTTTTATGAGCTTCTCTAAGTACCATTTCTCTCATATCTCCAAATTTTGGTACCCAAATCCTTTCAGCCCTATACCGGGTTCCGTCTTCCCGAATATTAAGATGCTTCTCCGATCCTTTGGGTATTTCATCCTTTAAATTTCCCTCTTTTAAAACTCCTTGTTGCGCCTCCTTTATTTGAGTAGTAATGTTATTATGAATCATTATATTCATAGATTTTACTCGAATGGGTTCTCTGTCCTTCCTGCTCAAGGCATCGGCTACCACATTTGCCTTCCCCGGGTGGTAACGAATCTCAAAGTCGTAATCATTCAATAATTCAATCCACCTACGCTGCCTCATATTCAGTTGTTTCTGATTAAATATGTGTTGAAGACTTTTGTGGTCGGTATATATAATACTTTTGACCCCATATAAGTAGTGCCTCCAAGTCTTTAATGCAAAAACAACCGCGCCTAATTCCAAATCATGCGTCGTATAATTTTGTTCGTGAATCTTCAATTGTCTAGACGCATAAGCAATCACCTTCGTTCATTGCATTAATACACAACCGAGACCTTGCTTTGATGCATCACAATAAATCACAAAATCATCATTCCCTTCAGGCAATGACAATATAGGTGCCGTAGTTAGCTTTTTCTTCAATAACTGAAACGCTTTCTCTTGTTCATCATTCCATTCAAATTTCTTCCCTTTATGCGTTAATGCAGTCAAGGGTTTTGCTATTCTGGAAAAGTCTTGGATGAACCTTCTGTAGTAACCAGCTAGTCCTAAAAACTGGCGTATGTGTTTCGGAGTTTTCGGGGTTTCCCACTTTTCAACAGTTTCTATCTTTGCCGGATCCACCTTAATACCTTCTTTGTTCACTATGTGACCGAGGAATTGAACTTCTTCCAACCAAAATGCACACTTTGAAAACTTAGCGTACAATTCTTCCTTCCTCAATACTTCTAACACCTTTCTCAAATGTTCACCGTGTTCTTGTTTATTCTTTGAGTAAATAAGTATGTCATCAATGAAAACAATGACAAACTTGTCAAGGTATGGTCCACACACTCGGTTCATAAGGTCCATGAACACAGCTGGTGCATTAGTTAAACCAAACGGCATGACCATAAACTCGTAATGACCGTAACGTGTTCTGAAAGCAGTCTTTGGAATATCATCTTCTTTCACCCGCATTTGATGATACCCGGAACGTAAGTCAATCTTTGAATAAACAGACGAGCCTTGTAGTTGATCAAATAAGTCATCGATTCTCGGTAGTGGGTAGCGGTTCTTGATGGTAAGTTTGTTCAACTCTCGGTAGTCGATACACAACCTGAATGTACCATCTTTCTTCTTGACAAACAAAACAGGAGCTCCCCACGGTGATGTGCTTGGTCGAATGAAACCACGCTCTAAAAGTTCTTGTAATTGGCTTTGCAGTTCTTTCATCTCGCTGGGTGCGAGTCTGTAAGGAGCACGAGCTATTGGTGCAGCTCCTGGTACAAGATCTATTTGAAATTCAACGGATCGATGTGGGGGTAATCCCGGTAATTCTTTCGGAAATACATCGGGAAATTCTTTTGCAATGGGAACATCATTGATGCTCTTTTCTTCAGTTTGTACTTTCTCGACGTGTGCTAGAACAGCATAGCAACCTTTTCTTATTAGTTTTTGTGCCTTCAAATTACTAATAAGATGTAGCTTCGTGTTGCCCTTTTCTCCGTACACCATTAAGGGTTTTCCTTTTTCTCGTATAATGCGAATTGCATTTTTGTAACAAACGATCTCTGCTTTCACTTCTTTCAACCAGTCCATACCGATTATCACATCAAAACTCCCTAACTCTACTGGTATCAAATCAATCTTAAATGTTTCGCTAACCAGTTTAATTTCTCGATTCCGACATATATTATCTGCTGAAATTAATTTACCATTTGCTAATTCGAGTAAAAATTTACTATCCAAAGGCGTCAATGGACAACTTAATTTAGCACAAAAATCTCTACTCATATAGCTTCTATCCGCACCCGAATCAAATAAAACGTAAGCAGATTTATTGTCAATAAGAAACGTACCCGTAACAAGCTCCGGGTCTTCCTATGCCTCTACCGCATTAATATTGAAAACTCTTCCACGTCCTTGTCCATTCGTGTTCTCCTGGTTCGGGCAATTTCTAATAATGTGGCCTGGTTTTCCACATTTATAACAAACTACATTGGCATAACTTGCTCCGACACTACTTGCTCCGCCATTACTCGTTCCGACACCATTTGTTCCTTTCGTTCTATTAACCCCTGGTCCGTAGACCTCACACTTCGCCGCGCTATGACCATTTCTTTTACACTTGTTGCAAAATTTGGTGCAGAACCCCGAGTGATTCTTTTCACACCTTTGGCATAGCTGCTTCTGATTGTTGTTGTTGTTGCGGTTATTATTGTTGTTGGGATGATTATTGTAGTTGCTGTTGTTGTTGTTGTTGTTGGGCCGTTTGTTGTAGTTGCGATTGATGTTGCGATTGTTGGGATAATTGTTGCGATTATTGTTGTAATTGCTGTTGTTGTTGTATTGGTGATTCTTATCACCGTTTTCCTCCCACTTTCTTTTAACTTGCTTCACATTGGCCTCTTCAGCAGTCTGTTCTTTAATTCTTTCTTCAATCTGGTTCACTAGTTTGTGAGCCATTCTACATGCCTGTTGTATGGAGGCGGGCTCGTGTGAACTTATATCTTCTTGGATTCTTTCCGGTAATCCTTTCACAAACGCGTCGATCTTCTCTTCCTCATCTTCGAATGCTCCCGGACACAATAGGCACAATTCTGTGAATCGTATTTCGTACGTGGTAATATCAAATCCTTGGGTTCGTAACCCTCTAAGTTCTGTCTTGAGCTTATTGACCTCGGTTCTGGGACGGTACTTCTCGTTCATCAAGTGCTTGAATGCTGACCACGGTAGTGCGTACGCATCATCTTGTCCCACTTGCTCTAGATAGGTATTCCACCATGTTAACGCAGAACCTGTGAAGGTATGCGTAGCGTACTTCACTTTGTCCTCTTCAGTACACTTACTTATGGCAAACACCGATTCAACCTTCTCGGTCCACCGTTTCAATCCGATCGGTCCTTCGGTTCCATCAAATTCCAAAGGTTTGCAGGCAGTGAATTCTTTGTAGGTGCATCCTACACGATTTCCTGTACTGCTAGATCCAAGGTTATTGTTGGTATGTAGCGCAGCCTGTACTGCGGCTATGTTTGAAGCTAGAAAAGTACGGAATTCCTCTTCATTCATATTCACGGTGTGTCGAGTAGTCGGTGCCATTTCCTTCAAAATAGTTAAATGGAACAAGTTAATCATACAGAATATTAAGAGTAGTTAATAGTATTTCGTAGCATAATATGAACTCATTTATAAAAGCTTTTTCTTCATATTAGCGTTTTATAAGTTTAAATTCGGGTAGTACCTACCCGTTAAGTTCATACTTAGTAGCTAATATACAATTCAACTACTACAATTCTATATGAAAAACTGATTATAATAATATTTCGCGTTCAAACTTTTATACAATATTTTACAAACTTACAATACCGCTTATTTTACATAAAGCATGAAATATAGCACACAATAACTTTGATACAAGATAGTTGTGAAGACAATTCTAGCTAGTACACAAGTCGTTCAGCAAAGGCAATAAAGACACGTAATTCATACGTCCAGAAACAAGTCATGCATTCTGGTTTTACTAGGACTACTTCCCATCCTTGGTCTTGTGCAACATAACCGTTATGGCCGTTGATAAGACAGCGTGTTGTAACGTCATCAAAGGGACGAGGGTTACGTAATGTCCAACAGTCCCGTAATAATCTAAAAACCTCATTTCTTACCCCAATTACCGACTCCGTCACTTGTGGAAACGTTTTGTTTAATAGTTGTAGCCCGATGTTCTTGTTCTCACTTTGGTGAGAAGCGAACATTACTAATCCGTAAGCATAACATGCTTCTTTATGTTGCATGTTAGCCGCTTTTTCTAAATCACGAAGTCCAATATTCGGATATATTGAGTCAAAATAATTTCTTAACCCGTTGCGTAAAATAGCATTTGGGTTCCCCGCAATATATGCGTCAAAGTAAACACATCGTAACTTATGGGTTTCCCAATGTGATATCCCCCATCTTTCAAACGAAAGTCTCTTATAAACCAAGACATTCTTGGAACGTTCTTCGAATGTCTTACAAACTGATCTCGCCTTAAATAGTTGTGCCGAAGAATTCTGGCCGACTCTAGACAAGATTTCATCAATCATGTCTCCGGGTAGGTCTCTTAAAATATTGGGTTGTCTATCCATTTTGTGTTTTTAAACTGTAAAATAGACAAGAGTTAGATTCATAAAAAAATACTTATTAATACAAGCAATTTTTACATATATCATAAAGCATAAGAACACTATATTACATATATTACACCACACGAATACAACTATCTTATTCCGACTCGCTCGTTTCTTCTTCTTCGGTTTTGGTTCGTTTTGCCAAGTTTCTAGGGATATATGATGTTCCCCTAATACGAGTCGTCGTTGTCCACATTGGTTTAGAAAAACCTGGTGGTTTAGAGGTTCCCGGGTCATTGTTACAACTTAAGGACTTCGGGGGTTGACGATACATATAAAGTTCATCGGGGTTGGAATTAGATTTCTCTATTTTTATGCCCTTTCCCTTATTATTTTCTTTTGCCTTTTTAAATTCAGTTGGGGTAATTTCTATAACATCATCGGAATTCTCGTCGGAATCCGATTCATCGGAGAATTGGTAATCCTCCCAATATTTTGCTTCCTTGGCGGAAACACCATTGACCATAATTAACTTTGGTCGGTTGGTTGAGGATTTTCTTTTACTTAACCGTTTTATTATTTCCCCCACCGGTTCTATTTCTTCATCCGGTTCCGATTCTTCTTCCGGTTCCGATTCTTCTTCCGGTTCCGACTCTTCTTCCGGTTCCTCTTCGGGAACTTGTGAATCAGTCCACAAATCATTCCAATTTACATTTGACTCTTCATTATTATTAGGTGAGTCAATGGGACTTGTTCTAGAGGTAGACATCTATCACATAATATCAAACACGTTAAGAGATTAATATATCACATAATATTCATATGTTAAAAATATATAGTTTCCAACAAAAATGTTAAGCAATCATTTTTAAAGAAAACACGGTCGAAGTCCAGACTCACTAATGCATCCTAACAAACTCGATAAGACACACTAATACAAATTTTCTGGTTCTCTAAGACCAACGCTCGGATACCAACTGAAATGTCCCGTTCTTATTGATTAAAAACGTTCCATATTAATTGATTTCGTTGCGAGGTTTTGACCTCTATATGAGACGTTTTTCAAAGACTGCATTCATTTTTAAAACAAACCATAACCTTTATTTCATAAATAAAGGTTTAAAAAGCTTTACGTAGATTATCAAATAATGATAATCTAAAATATCCTGTTTACACACGACCATTACATAATGGTTTACAATACAAATATGTTACATCGAAATCAGTTTCTTGAATGCAGTTTTTACACAATATCATACAAACATGGACTCCAAATCTTGTCCTTATTTTAGTATGCAACAGCGGAAGCTCTTAATATTCACCTGAGAATAAACATGCTTTAAACGTCAACAAAAATGTTGGTGAGTTATAGGTTTAACCTATATATATCAAATCGTAACAATAGACCACAAGATTTCATATTTCAATACACATCCCATACATAGAGATAAAAATCATTCATATGGTGAACACCTGGTAACCGACAATAACAAGATGCATATATAAGAATATCCCCATCATTCCGGGACACCCTTCGGATATGATATAAATTTCGAAGTACTAAAGCATCCGGTACTTTGGATGGGGTTTGTTAGGCCCAATAGATCTATCTTTAGGATTCGCGTCAATTAGGGTGTCTGTTCCCTAATTCTTAGATTACCAGACTTAATAAAAAGGGGCATATTCGATTTCGATAATTCAACCATAGAATGTAGTTTCACGTACTTGTGTCTATTTTGTAAATCATTTATAAAACCTGCATGTATTCTCATCCCAAAAATATTAGATTTTAAAAGTGGGACTATAACTCACTTTCACAGATTTTTACTTCGTCGGGAAGTAAGACTTGGCCACTGTTGATTCACGAACCTATAACAATATATACATATATATTAAAGTATGTTCAAAATATATTTACAACACTTTTTGATGTTTTAAGTTTATTAAGTCAGCTGTCCTCGTTAGTAACCTATAACTAGTTGTCCACAGTTAGATGTACAGAAATAAATCGATAAATATTATCTTGAATCAATCCACGACCCAGTGTATACGTATCTCAGTATTGATCACAACTCAAACTATATATATTTTGGAATCAACCTCAACCCTGTATAGCTAACTCCAACATTCACATATAGAGTGTCTATGGTTGTTCCGAAATATATATAGATGTGTCGACATGATAGGTCGAAACATTGTATACGTGTCTATGGTATCTCAAGATTACATAATATACAATACAAGTTGATTAAGTTATGGTTGGAATAGATTTGTTACCAATTTTCACGTAGCTAAAATGAGAAAAATTATCCAATCTTGTTTTACCCATAACTTCTTCATTTTAAATCCGTTTTGAGTGAATCAAATTGCTATGGTTTCATATTGAACTCTATTTTATGAATCTAAACAGAAAAAGTATAGGTTTATAGTCGGAAAAATAAGTTACAGGTCGTTTTTGTAAAGGTAGTCATTTCAGTCGAAAGAACGACGTCTAGATGACCATTTTAGAAAACATACTTCCACTTTGAGTTTAACCATAATTTTTGGATATAGTTTCATGTTCATAATAAAAATCATTTTCTCAGAATAACAACTTTTAAATCAAAGTTTATCATAGTTTTTAATTAACTAACCCAAAACAGCCCGCGGTGTTACTACGACGGCGTAAATCCGGTTTTACGGTGTTTTTCGTGTTTCCAGGTTTTAAATCATTAAGTTAGCATATCATATAGATATAGAACATGTGTTTAGTTGATTTTAAAAGTCAAGTTAGAAGGATTAACTTTTGTTTGCGAACACGTTTAGAATTAACTAAACTATGTTCTAGTGATTACAAGTTTAAACCTTCGAATAAGATAGCTTTATATGTATGAATCGAATGATGTTATGAACATCATTACTACCTTAATTTCCTTGGATAAACCTACTGGAAAAGAGAAAAATGGATCTAGCTTCAATGGATCCTTGGATGGCTCGAAGTTCTTGAAGCAGAATCATGACACGAAAACAAGTTCAAGTAAGATCATCACTTGAAATAAGATTGTTATAGTTATAGAAATTGAACCAAAGTTTGAATATGATTATTACCTTGTATTAGAATGATAACCTACTGTAAGAAACAAAGATTTCTTAAGGTTGGATGATCACCTTACAAGATTGGAAGTGAGCTAGCAAACTTGAAAGTATTCTTGATTTTATGAAACTAGAACTTTTGGAATTTATGAAGAACACTTAGAACTTGAAGATAGAACTTGAGAGAGATCAATTAGATGAAGAAAATTGAAGAATGAAAGTGTTTGTAGGTGTTTTTGGTCGTTGGTGTATGGATTAGATATAAAGGATATGTAATTTTGTTTTCATGTAAATAAGTCATGAATGATTACTCATATTTTTGTAATTTTATGAGATATTTCATGCTAGTTGCCAAATGATGGTTCCCACATGTGTTAGGTGACTCACATGGGCTGCTAAGAGCTGATCATTAGAGTGTATATACCAATAGTACATACATCTAAAAGCTGTGTATTGTACGAGTACGAATACGGGTGCATACGAGTAGAATTGTTGATGAAACTGAACGAGGATGTAATTGTAAGCATTTTTGTTAAGTAGAAGTATTTTGATAAGTGTATTGAAGTCTTTAAAAAGTGTATAAATACATATTAAAACACTACATGTATATACATTTTAACTGAGTCGTTAAGTCATCGTTAGTCGTTACATGTAAGTGTTGTTTTGAAACTTTTAGGTTAACGATCTTGTTAAATGTTGTTAACCCAATGTTTATAATATCAAATGAGATTTTAAATTATTATATTATCATGATATTATCATGTATGAATATCTCTTAATATGATATATATACATTAAATGTCTTTACAACGATAATCGTTACATATATGTCCCGTTTAAAAATCATTAAGTTAGTAGTCTTGTTTTTACATATGTAGTTCATTGTTAATATACTTTATGATATGTTTTCTTATCATAGTATCATGTTAACTATATATATATATATCCATATATATGTCATCATATAGTTTTTACAAGTTTTAACGTTCGTGAATCACCGATCAACTTGGGTGGTCAATTGTCTATATGAAACATATTTCAATTAATCAAGTCTTAACAAGTTTGATTGCTTAACATGTTGGAAACATTTAATCATGTAAATATCAATCTCAATTAATATATATAAACATGGAAAAGTTCGGGTCACTACAGAACCGAGGTCAATAAGCTCAAGACAGAACTTAGAGGGTTACGAACCCAAGGATTTGATATTACCACATACGAAAGACGATTCACAGAATTGTGCCTATTGTGTCCGGGAGCATTCGAAGATGAGGAAGAGAAGATCGACGCGTTTGTGAAAGGATTACCGGAAAGAATCCAAGAAGATATAAGTTCACACGAGCCCGCCTCCATACAACAGGCATGTAGAATGGCTCACAAACTAGTGAACCAGATTGAAGAAAGAATTAAAGAACAGACTGCTGAAGAGGCCAATGTGAAGCAAGTCAAAAGAAAGTGGGAGGAAAACGGTGATAAGAATCACCAATACAACAACAACAGCAATTACAACAATAATCGCAACAATTATCCCAACAATCGCAACATCAATCGCAACTACAACAAACGGCCCAACAACAACAACAACAACAACAACAACAACAACAACAACAACAGCAACTACAACAATCATCCCAACAACAATAATAACCGCAACAACAACAACAATCAGAAGCAGCTATGCCAAAGGTGTGAAAAGTATCACTCGGGGTTCTGCACCAAATTTTGCAACAAGTGTAAAAGAAATGGTCATAGCGCGGTGAAGTGTGAGGTCTACAGACCAGGGGTTAATAGAACGAAAGGAACAAATGGTATCGGAACGAGTAATGGCGGAGCAAGTAGTGTCGGAGCAAGTTATGCCAATGTAGTTTCTTATAAATGTGGAAAACCGGGCCACATTATTAGAAATTGCCCGAACCAGGAGAACACGAATGGACAAGGCCGAGGAAGAGTTTTCAATATTAATGCGGCAGAGGCACAGGAAGACCCGGAGCTTGTTACGGGTACGTTTCTTATTGACAATAAATCTGCTTACGTTTTATTTGATTCGGGTGCGGATAGAAGCTATATGAGTAGAGATTTTTGTGCTAAATTAAGTTGTCCATTGACGCCTTTGGATAGTAAATTTTTACTTGAATTAGTAAATGGTAAATTAATTTCAGCAGATAATATATGTCGGAATCGAGAAATTAAACTAGTTAGCGAAACATTTAAGATTGATTTGATACCAGTAGAGTTAAGGAGTTTTGATGTGATAATCGGTATGGACTGGTTGAAAGAAGTGAAAGCAGAGATCGTTTGTTACAAAAATGCAATTCGCATTATACGAGAAAAAGGAAAACCCTTAATGGTGTACGAAGAAAAGGGCAACACGAAGCTACATCTTATTAGTAATTTGAAGGCACAAAAACTAATAAGAAAAGGTTGCTATACTGTTCTAGCACACGTCGAGAAAGTACAAACTGAAGAAAAGAGCATCAATGATGTTCCCATTGCAAAAGAATTTCCCGATGTATTTCCGAAAGAATTACCGGGATTACTCCCACATCGATCCGTTGAATTTCAAATAGATCTTGTACCAGGAGCTGCACCAATAGCTCGTGCTCCTTACAGACTCGCACCCAGCGAGATGAAAGAACTGCAAATCCAATTACAAGAACTTTTAGAGCGTGGTTTCATTCGACCAAGTACATCACCTTGGGGAGCTCCTGTTTTGTTTGTCAAGAAGAAAGATGGTACATTCAGGTTGTGTATCGACTACCGAGAGTTGAACAAACTTACCATCAAAAACCGCTTCCCACTACCGAGAATCGACGACTTATTTGATCAACTACAAGGCTCGTCTGTTTATTCAAAGATTGACTTACGGTTCCGGGTATCATCAAATGCGGGTGAAAGAAGATGGTATTCCAAAGACTGCTTTCAGAACACGTTACGGTCATTATGAGTTTATGGTTATGCTGTTTGGTTTAACTAATGCACCAGCTGTGTTCATGGACCTTATGAACCGAGTGTGTGGACCATACCTTGACAAGTTTGTCATTGTTTTCATTGATGACATACTTATTTACTCAAAGAATGACCAAGAACACGGTGAACATTTGAGAAAGGTGTTAGAAGTATTGAGGAAGGAAGAATTGTACGCTAAGTTTTCAAAGTGTGCATTTTGGTTGGAAGAAGTTCAATTCCTCGGTCACATAGTGAACAAAGAAGGTATTAAGGTGGATCCGGCAAAGATAGAAACTGTTGAAAAGTGGGAAACCCCAAAAAACTCCTAAACACATACGCCAGTTTTTAGGACTAGCTGGTTACTACAGAAGGTTCATCCAAGACTTTTCCAGAATAGCAAAACCCTTGACTGCATTAACGCATAAAGGGAAGAAATTTGAATGGAATGATGAACAAGAGAAAGCGTTTCAGTTATTGAAGAAAGAGCTAACTACGGCACCTATAATGTCTTTGCCTGAAGGGAATGATGATTTTGTGATTTATTGTGACGCATCAAAGCAAGGTCTCGGTTGTATATTAATGCAACGAACGAAGGTGATTGCTTATGCGTCTAGACAATTGAAGATTCACGAACAAAATTATACGACGCATGATTTGGAATTAGGCGCGGTTGTTTTTGCATTAAAGACTTGGAGGCACTACTTATATGGGGTCAAAAGTATTATATATACCGACCACAAAAGTCTTCAACACATATTTAATCAGAAACAACTAAATATGAGGCAGCGTAGGTGAATTGAATTGTTGAATGATTACGACTTTGAGATTCGTTACCACCTAGGGAAGGCAAATGTGGTAGTCGATGCCTTGAACAGGAAGGACAGAGAACCCATTCGAGTAAAATCTATGAATATAATGATTCATAATAACCTTACTACTCAAATAAAGGAGGCGCAACAAGGAGTTTTAAAAGAGGGAAATTTAAAGGATGAAATACCCAAAGGATCGGAGAAGCATCTTAATATTCGGGAAGATGGAACCCGGTATAGGGCTGAAAGGATTTGGGTACCAAAATTTGGAGATATGAGAGATATGGTACTTAGAGAAGCTCATAAAACCAGATACTCAATACATCCTGGAACGGGGAAGATGTACAAGGATCTCAAGAAACATTTTTTGTGGCCGGGTATGAAAGCTGATGTTGCTAAATACGTAGGAGAATGTTTGACGTGTTCTAAGGTCAAAGCTGAGCATCAGAAACCATCAGGTCTACTTCAACAACCCGAAATCCCGGAATGGAAATGGGAGAAAACATTACCATGGATTTCATCACTAAATTGCCAAGGACTGCAAGTGGTTTTGATACTATTTGGGTAATAGTTGATCGTCTCACCAAGTCAGCACACTTCCTGCCAATAAGAGAAGATGACAAGATGGAGAAGTTAGCACGACTGTATTTGAAGGAAGTCGTCTCCAGACATGGAATACCAATCTCTATTATCTCTGATAGGGATGGCAGATTTATTTCAAGATTCTGGCAGACATTACAGCAAGCATTGGGAACTCGTCTAGACATGAGTACTTCCTATCATCCACAAACTGATGGACAGAGTGAAAGGACGATACAAACGCTTGAAGACATGCTACGAGCTTGTGTTATTGATTTCGGAAATAGTTGGGATCGACATCTACCGTTAGCAGAATTTTCCTACAACAACAGCTACCATTCAAGCATTGAGATGGCGCCGTTTGAAGCACTTTATGGTAGAAAGTGCAGGTCTCCGATTTGTTGGAGTGAAGTGGGGGATAGACAGATTACGGGTCCTGAGATTATACAAGAAACTACCGAGAAGATCATCCAAATTCAACAACGGTTGAAAACCGCCCAAAGTCGACAAAAGAGCTACGCTGACATTAAAAGAAAAGATATAGAATTTGAAATTGGAGAGATGGTCATGCTTAAAGTTGCACCTTGGAAAGGCGTTGTTCGATTTGGTAAACGAGGGAAATTAAATCCAAGGTATATTGGACCATTCAAGATTATTGATCGTGTCGGACCAGTAGCTTACCGACTTGAGTTACCTCAACAACTCGCAGCTGTACATAACACTTTCCACGTCTCAAATTTGAAGAAATGTTTTGCTAAAGAAGATCTCACTATTCCGTTGGACGAAATCCAAATCAATGAAAAACTTCAATTCATTGAAGAACCCGTCAAAATAATGGATCGTGAGGTTAAAAGACTTAAGCAAAACAAGATACCAATTGTTAAGGTTCGATGGAATGCTCGTAGAGGACCCGAGTTCACCTGGGAGCGTGAAGATCAGATGAAGAAGAAATACCCGCATCTATTTCCAGAAGATTCGTCAACACCTTCAACAGCTTAAAATTTCGGGACGAAATTTATTTAACGGGTAGGTACTGTAGTGACCCGAACTTTTCCATGTATATATATATTAATTGAGATTGATATTTACATGATTAAATGTTTCCAACATGTTAAGCAATCAAACTTGTTAAGACTTGATTAATTGAAATATGTTTCATATAGACAATTGACCACCCAAGTTGACCGGTGATTCACGAACGTTAAAACTTGTAAAAACTATATGATGACATATATATGGATATATATATAGTTAACATGATACTATGATAAGTAAACATATCATTAAGTATATTAACAATGAACTACATATGTAAAAACAAGACTACTAACTTAATGATTTTTAAACGAGACATATATGTAACGATTATCGTTGTAAAGACATTTAATGTATATATATCATATTAAGAGATATTCATACATGATAATATCATGATAATATAATAATTTAAAATCTCATTTGATATTATAAACATTGGGTTAACAACATTTAACAAGATCGTTAACCTAAAGGTTTCAAAACAACACTTACATGTAACGACTAACGATGACTTAACGACTTAGTTAAAATGTATATACATGTAGTGTTTTAATATGTATTTATACACTTTTGAAATACTTCAATACACTTATCAAAATACTTCTACTTAACAAAAATGGTTACAATTACATCCTCGTTCAGTTTCATCAACAATTCTACTCGTATGCACCCGTATTCGTACTCGTACAATACACAACTTTTAGATGTATTTACTATTGGTATATACACTCCAATGATCAGCTCTTAGCAGCCCATGTGAGTCACCTAACACATGTGGGAACCATCATTTGGCAACTAGCATGAAATATCTCATAAAATTACAAAAATATGAGTAATCATTCATGACTTATTTACATGAAAACAAAATTACATATCCTTTATATCTAATCCATACACCAACGACCAAAAACACCTACAAACACTTTCATTCTTCAATTTTCTTCATCTAATTGATCTCTCTCAAGTTCTATCTTCAAGTTCTAAGTGTTCTTCAGAAATTCTACAAGTTCTAGTTACATAAAATCAAGAATACTTTCAAGTTTGCTAGCTCACTTCCAATCTTGTAAGGTGATCATCCAACCTCAAGAAATCTTTGTTTCTTACAGTAGGTTATCATTCTAATACAAGGTAATAATCATATTCAAACTTTGGTTCAATTTCTATAACTATAACAATTTTATTTCAAGTGATGATCTTACTTGAACTTGTTTTCGTGTCATGATTCTGCTTCAAGAACTTCGAGCCATCCAAGGATCCGTTGAAGCTAGATCCATTTTTCTATTTTCCAGTAGGTTTATCCAAGGAACTTAAGGTAGTAATGATGTTCATAACATCATTCGATTCATACATATAAAGCTATCTTATTCGAAGGTTTAAACTTGTAATCACTAGAACATAGTTTAGTTAATTCTAAACTTGTTCGCAAATAAAAGTTAATCCTTCTAACTTGACTTTTAAAATCAACTAAACACATGTTCTATATCTATATGATATGCTAACTTAATGATTTAAAACCTGGAAACACGAAAAACACCGTAAAACCGGATTTACGCCGTCGTAGTAACACCGCGGGCTGTTTTGGGTTAGTTAATTAAAAACTATGATAAACTTTGATTTAAAAGTTGTTATTCTTGGAAAATGAATTTTATTATGAACATGAAACTATATCCAAAAATTATGGTTAAACTCAAAGTGGAAGTATGTTTTCTAAAATGGTCATCTAGACGTCGTTCTTTCGACTGAAATGACTACCTTTACAAAAACGACTTGTAACTTATTTTTCCGAATATAAACCTATACTTTTTCTGTTTAGATTCATAAAATAGAGTTCAATATGAAACCATAGCAATTTGATTCACTCAAAACGGATTTAAAATGAAGAAGTTATGGGTAAAACAAGATTGGATAATTTTTATCATTTTAGCTACGTGAAAATTGGTAACAAATCTATTCCAACCATAACTTAATCAACTTGTATTGTATATTATGTAATCTTGAGATACCATAGACACGTATACAATGTTTCGACCTATCATGTCGACACATCTATATATATTTCGGAACAACCATAGACACTCTATATGTGAATGTTGGAGTTAGCTATACAGGGTTGAGGTTGATTCCAAAATATATATAGTTTGAGTTGTGATTAATACTGAGATACGTATACACTGGGTTGTGGATTGATTCAAGATAATATTTATCGATTTATTTCTGTACATCTAACTGTGGACAATTAGTTGTAGGTTACTAACGAGGACAGCTGACTTAATAAACTTAAAACATCAAAATATATTAAAAGTATTGTAAATATATTTTGAACATACTTTGATATATATGTATATATTGTTATAGGTTCGTGAATCAACCAGTGGCCAAGTCTTACTTCCCGACGAAGTAAAAATCTGTGAAAGTGAGTTATAGTCCCACTTTTAAAAGCTAATATTTTTGGGATGAGAATACATGCAGGTTTTATAAATGATTTACAAAATAGACACAAGTAAGTGAAACTACATTCTATGGTTGAATTATCGAAATCGAATATGCCCCTTTTTATTAAGTCTGGTAATCTAAGAATTAGGGAACAGACACCCTAATTGACGTGAATCCTAAAGATAGATCTATTGGGCCTAACAAACCCCATCCAAAGTACCGGATGCTTTAGTACTTCGAAATTTATATCATATCCGAAGGGTGTCCCGGAATGATGGGGATATTCTTATATATGCATCTTGTTAATGTCGGTTACCAGGTGTTCACCATATGAATGATATTTATCTCTATGTATGGGATGTGTATTGAAATATGAAATCTTGTGGTCTATTATTATGATTTGATATATATAGGTTAAACCTATAACTCACCAACATTTTTGTTGACATTTTAAGCATGTTTATTCTCAGGTGATTATTAAGAGCTTCCGCTGTCGCATACTTAAATAAGGACGAGATTTGGAGTCCATGCTTGTATGATATTGTGTAAAAACTGCATTCAAGAAACTTATTTTGTTGTAACATATTTGTATTGTAAACCATTATGTAATGGTCGTGTGTAAACAGGATATTGTAGATTATCATTATTTGATAATCTACCTAAAGCTTTTTAAACCTTTATTAATGAAATAAAGGTTATGGTTTGTTTTAAAATGAATGCAGTCTTTGAAAAACGTCTCATATAGAGGTCAAAACCTCGTAACGAAATCAATTAATATGGAACGTTTTTAATCAATAAGAACGGGACATTTCAATCACCTACAACAATAGTACCATCAATTACAACACATGTACCATCAACAATCCATGCCTCAACATCTCATTCTGTACCTCGAGTATAATCATCGTTCTACGTATCGTTATACATCATTTATCGTCGTTCTACATGACGATTATGTAATTTCTAATATTTTTGAGATTATATATTCGTTCTAACGGTAAATCAAATGAGTTTAATATCATATTAACTCATTAAATCAATGATTACATCTGAAGAAAATATATATGTATATATGTTTTCATAAAGATTGTAATTAAAAATTCTTTTGTACAAACTGTTAATGGTGAAAATATTTTAACGAGTAGGTAATACCCGTGGAATATTTAGATTTCACATTAATAAGTTACACTATACATTCTTTCATATTTGATTCAACAGTCATTTACTATCCTACTTACATCCACAGATATACGTATCCATTCACCGCAGAATAACTATTTTCATTCAATTTCATATTTGGATTTTGACCTATCAGAATCCAACAAGTGGCATAATGAAGAAAACATTGGACAAAAATAAAATTTGTTAGAAACAAACAAATTAACTATGAGAAATTTTGTTAAGAATCCACGCTAACAAAATCCTAGCTAACTGTTCCTAGCTAACTGTTAATTTCTTATTACATTTTATTTATCGCGATTTTAATTCTCGTAATTTTATTTATCGTCATTTAATTTCTGTTATTTATTTTACACACTTTATTTATCATCATTTAAATACTGTTATTTACGCATTTTAAATATCGGGACACGTATACAAGGTTTTGACATATCATATCGACACATCTATATATATTATTTGGAATAACCATAGACACTCTATATGCAGTAATGCTCGAGTTAGCTATACAGGGTTGAGGTTGATTCTACAATAATATATATACTTTGAGTTGTGATCGAGTTTGAGACATGTATATAATGGGTCACGACACGTATTAATTTATTCGAATATTATATATTAAACTATATATGAATTGTTGAACTACTAATTGTGGACTACTAACTGTGGACTAATAACATTGGACAATTAAAATGAATTAAAATATTGATTATAACATATAAAACTAAACATTTCTTCAAGTTTGCCACTTGATTTCATCTTAAACCTCATTTTTATCTTGACGATTACAATCTGCGTTCAAACCTTTCATGATTCTTGAAAACACCTCAACCGAGAGGATGAACCAACCGTACTTCATCTACGGAAGGAAAGATTTATGCATATAGTTATACACCTGAAAAACTCTCAGAAACTGGGTAAACGTTTAACACATAGTTGTGCTAATTCCTTTAGTGTTATTATTATGGAAAATAACTTTGCAACTCCTGTTCAAGATAGCCAGTTTTGTCACAGCTCCAGCAAGTCAACTTTGACTTTTCGTTCTAAACAACCTTATTATAACCTTGATATATATATATGCGTACTCTTTTATTGTTACCGGGGAATCGTTTATATTCCACCACATTAGCAGTAAACTTACCAGCAACTTCATTACTTATTGGCTTAAGTCTCTCCAAAGAACCATTATATTTGTTCGGTGAAACCCTATCATATACTCATCCGAAACTTGTAACGAGAATTGCCCTACCAATTTCTAGGAATCAGCAATCAGTATTTTTGAATTTCGCAGCATTTCTACATAAACAGTTATATGTATACATATAACATTTATCTCTTAGAATTATGATCTTCCATTCTAAAATTCTGAAAAGCACCCAGTCTACGAATCAATACTCTGAACTTTGAAAAAGCTGAATGAAGCAGCAAAAACTGTAAACAACTGTAACAGCCAAAAGTTTGATGATAAAGAATAAGTGTGTTGGTAAAGCTCAGAAAAGTTGGAACTGGAAAACGGATTAAGCAAACTATGAAGGAGACTGTGAACAAATCATAAAGACTAAACCAGCCTTCAGAGAATCCAGATGATTCAGTATCTACTGAAGTCATTAACGAATACCTTACTCCTGACTCTAAACTTTTGCGGACAAATTTTCTTCATCATTCATCGATATTAGAAATTCTAAGATATCATCGTATCTTTCATTATAAATATCCTCGATATTTCTGAAGATATTTTCATAACTATTCTTATCTGAAATAATTTATCTTTTCGCGATATCAATGTTACATCAGAAAGGAAACTATTTTAGTTTCTAAATTCTGAAAATTTCGAACTTAAAATATGAATGTTATTGAAGTAGTGTTGGGAACTGAAGCATGAGTTAGTATAATATAATGACACTTAATCAACGTGATTATATTACAGTAAGTCATGCTGAGTTTTTAATGGGACGTGATGATTCACAGATTCATAACGTCATCATATGCCATGTTACATAACTCTTTCATTCTGCTTAACTTCTGAACATATCAAGAAAGTATATTCTTGATAGTTCTATTCTCAGTGATTCTGGTAATTTGACAAATCAAATCATGCTATTACGTTCTTTCTTGTTTAGAACATTAAGTTCATTCGAAACTCCATACTTACGAATTCTGGACCATTACTCGCTTTACAAGAGGTCGAGAAGAGAATAAAAAGGCAAAGAGCTCCAAAATATAAGAGAAAATATAAAGCCCAATAACAACACGGAGGTTACAAATCATGGATATTAATACGAATAGCAATATAAAGACACGGTAGAATTAAGAATAGTATCACCCCAAGGTAATAGTAGAAGTAAACAGACTTTTCTGGTGGAAGATTGAAAAGAAGGATGATAGAAATAATAATTAGGGAAAATATCAAGGATTAGAACGAGATTAAGCATTTTCATAATCATATATATATATATATATATATATATATATATATATATATATATATATATATATATATATATATATTTACAAAATATAATGTTAACTTAGATATAAAACGTTTTGAATTAAATATACTTTGATAAATAATGAGATGTTGATTTATAGAAGCAAATGACCAAAACACTCAAACGATCAAGTAACATTTCTTATAATATAAATTACCGATAATTAAGTCTAATTTTTGATAAAGGTACACATCGCGAAACGTAAAATGCTAGTTTTCTAAGCGTACGAAAATGCGTTCAAGAAACCGGAACCGGGACATAAGTCAAGTGACAATGCACGAGTCGTTGTAACTAAATTTACAAATTAACTATACACGTAAATATAATATAATATATAATTAATTATATAAATTAAATATATTATATATAATAATATAAATCGGGTGTCGACAAGATTTTTAATGCGATGTGAGCTGGGAGAAGCCACCATACGATCGCTTGGCCTTAAGGCTCAATCCCCATGCGATCGCATGGGGAGGTTTGGTGGCACCAGTCTTTAAAAGCTCGACGAAATTCAGAGTTACACACACATACATCACCGATATATTACTCCCCCTGTTCTTATTATTTTTATTATTTATATTATTATTATTATTATTATTATTATTATTATTATTATTATTATTATTATTATTATTATTATTATTATTATTATTAAGATTAATATTATTATTATTAATATTAATATTATTATTATTATTAGTAGTATTATTATTATTTATACATAAAATAGTACAACGAGGTCATGAGCGAATTATTTCAAGACGGGTTTTTCGAGCGAGATAGGCTAAGGAAATTATGTGTTATAGCTAAGGAGGTGATGGGTATGGTTCGGGGGTATTGCTCGTGAGATCAAACTAATGTTTATCATCTCCGTTGCGTCTACGTACGTTCCTACAATATTGAATCACAATATTGATACGTGAGCATTCACATCTTATCTTTTATATATTAATAGTGTATCCATGTCTAGTGCTCGAGTATATATGTTTATGCATGCTTGTATGATTTAATTTTGTCGTTAGATAGTTTATGATGAATAACGAATTTGATACATATGCTACTGATATAAAGTATATGATATGCATGTTTTTGGAAAGCTGGCGAAAAATTATTAACTTTTAATTTAGAAATCGCGTGATTTCGATGAACGGATTAAAAGATATGGTCAACTGAATTATGGTTAACGTTAAATGAAATTGTGTTTGAAACTGTAAACTAATATTTAAACAACTTGTCTATGAGATTGATAAATTGAATTTTCAAATATTATTAATCGAGTAAATGAATTTCTATATAAAGCACGTCTCGTTTTGTTAAACAATTGTCGAAGTTGACTGTCTTATCGTGTTTTAAAGCTTTATAAACACTATAATCTGATTTCACAAGTATTGGAAAGCTATGTGAAATTATAAAATATTTTCGATTGCCATGATAATTTAAATATAATATAGCTCCTGAAATAAATAATATTTTGAGTTTGATAAACTATAAATACGTTCAATTATCAAGACTTATACTATGATAATAAACATGTATAGATTTAAAGATCATATTGGGTCAGGTTGACTTTTGAGATGACTTTTGTTAACTTTTACATGTCGGTCTCGAGCATTAAGATTGTGATACACTATGACCCGACCTAGCTTGTTAAACATTTATTGACCAACATATGTTCTCTAGGTTGAGATCTACGATTTGCATTCCGAGTTTCAGTCACATTTCGGTGAATGAATTTATGTGCTGCTAAGGTGAGTTTATAGATCCCTTTTTAAATGCTTTAAATATTTTTGGGCTGAGAATACATGCAATTTATTTCAAACGTAATGGATACAAGTATATACTTAATTCTACGCCGAGTTAAATCGAAAATCCCTTAACTTTGGTAACTAGTAGCTGCCAGTACATAGGATGTGGACTGGTGGGCACGAATAATTATATATGGATCCATAGGGCTTGACATCTCCGTCCGAGCTAGAGCGCTAGCCTTTTAACGGACGTATGTTATTTGAGTTTATGACACGTTGGTTTGCGTATATTAAAACGAATATGGTAATTATCATTATAACATTAAGTTTGGTTATCAGGGTGCTCTGTTACGTAGAATCTTTTGATAAACGTTTCGGATGAAACAACTGAAATCTTGTGATCCACTTTTATATACAGATTATGCGCAACATTAAAACTATGAACTCATCAACCTTTGTGTTGACACTTTTAAGCATGTTCATTCTCAAGTTCCTAGAAGTCTTCTGCTATTTACTTATACATTATACAAGCTATGTGCATGGAGTCATAAATGCTTTATTCGAGAAAACTTCGCATTCACAAAATCATCACCATGTATCTTATTTGACTGTATTGTCAACGGATGTATTGTTAAAAACTATTATATACGGTGATTGTCTATACGTAGAAATCATCAGACATCAAAAACCTTGGATTTATATATTCATTTATGGTGTGCCTTTTCAAAAGAATGCAATGTTTACAAAACGTATCATATAGAGGTCAAAACCTCACTATGAAATCAATGAATGATGTATTCGTCCAAGTAGATTTGGACGGGTCATCACATTGACCAACCTAAGTTGTGATCAGGACTAGTCCACCTATATGAACTTAGCTACTTCATAGGATTAAGACCCTTAGTTTTACTGTACCTGAAGATTCTATGAACTCGGTATGGCCGGTGTTCCGGAAAGGCAGTCAATACACTTTTAGGACACGAAACCTAGGAATTGAGACATGAATGACCTAGTATACTTATTGACTGTTCTGAGGAGACCTCCTAGGAGCTGTTAAGACCTAGTATACTTATTGACTGTTCTGCTAGATTTCTATCTGTTTTACTTTCAACGTATCAACTATAATGCTGTATAATATTTAGATTGGTATGATCTCACTAGTATGATGGTAAGGTTATTAGTTTACATTAAAGTTTTGTCAACTTAACCCGACGGACTCCTTCTGTTTGTGATCAGTGTTCAATCAGCAGGACACTTTGTTATTCAGTTCTCGAAACTCATAAAGAGGGTTAGGATTCGAACTCAACTCACTAATAAACCCATTGCTTTACTGAGGGTAGCCTCCGAGGTATGGTAACCCTTCAATTACATACCAAGTGACATGCTTCTTACTACTCAAAGAGAACTCCGAGAGTCCAGAGATAAGTAGGTCTTTGTGATTGGCTCATCCAACCAGATCATTACTATTCTATTCATAACCATAAAACAAACGTAACTACCTTTCCCTAGCCTAAATCGATATCTTGGTCAATATTACCTTGATCTGCATACTCCGGATATCCCTCCACCACCTTTACTTTTCTGCAATTAGGAATAATAGCTTAAAAACTCAACTACTATCTGTAACCAGGTAATTTACTCAAAAATAATTGTCCACTTGATCTTCAATTCGTTAAACCATTTAAAAATACGACCCTAGGTTAACTTACACCTTCTACTCTAGAAAGTAAAAAGTGAATTTAGGCCCCGCAATATAAATAAAACTATAGAGGTACCCCTACTGGTAAGTTTATATCGGCACCTTGCGACCTAACGACATCGCATAAACTAAACCGTCCGATTTAGGCATATCATTCCGCAAAACCCATTCGCCAATATCAAAAGCAAGGGCGCGAACTTTTTTGTTATAGTACTTCGCTATTTGTTGCTTATTGTTTGCTTCCCTTATCGCAACCATTAACATGCGCTCTTCTACAAAATTTAAGTTTATGCACAAGGCTTCATCATTTGCACCTTCATCAAAGTTGGCGATTCTATGTGTAGGTATGAGAATCTCAGCGGGAATTACTGCCTCCGAACCATACACAAGACTAAAAGGTGTTTCACCAGTACTCTTTTTGAAAGTTGTGCGATGAGCCCATAACACATTGGGTAACTCATCCACCCATGCAGTTCGCTTCTCATTTAAGCGCTTCTTTATGCCGCTAAATATATCGCGATTAGTAACCTCGCATAAGCCATTAGCTTGAGGATGCGCAACTACCGTGAATTTCTGAATGATGTTCATATCCGCGCACCATGTTTTGAATGGATCTTGCGCGATCTATGCACCATTATCACTAACAAGTTCGCGTGGAATACCAAAGCGACAAACTATATTTTCCCAAACAAAGTTGGGAATTTGGACACCTGTAATTGTGCGAACTGCCTTAGCCTCTACCCACTTGGTAAAATAGTCAATTGCGACAATCAAAAACTTCACATTAATGCTCCAACTATATCAATGGCCTACTTATAGAATGACCATGGGGAGTTCACTGGAATCATGTCATGTCTTGGTTGCCTGTTTTGTGGCGCATGCCTTTGGCAACTTTGGCATCTTTTTACAATTTTCGCAACATCTCGATACATGCTTGGCCAAAAATAGCCCATGCGCATAATCTTAGCCGCGATAGTTTTGTATCCTGAGTGAAGCGCACAAGAACCGTTATGTACTTCTTCAGCGGTCAATACCGCTTCCTCCGGCCCCAAACACCGCATCAATGTACCATTAAAAGACTTTCGGTATAATATTCCATTCTCGAGGATGTACATGGGAGCCCTTATGCGAACTAAGCGGGCTTCATTCTTATCATATGGCAACACATCATCTCGCAGCTTGTCAATGATAGGATTCATCCAATTTGGTTGTGTTTCTTCAATAGCCGCGACTTCTAGTCCGCCATCAATTGATTTGTTTGGTAATTCCTCAACCCAAATTAGTTTCTGAAAATGAGAAAATGTTAAGGCCGCCAGTTTATTTAGCGCATCCGCCTTTTTATTATGACTTCTAGGTACTTGCAAAACTTCAAGATGTTCAAAGTTCTGCGCGGCTTCTTGAACCAGCTTCAAGTATTTTTGCATTGACACTTCATGTGCCTCGAATGAACCATTGAACTGGTTCACGACTAGTTGCGAGTTAATAAATACGCGAAGTTTCGCGACTTGCATTTTTCTTGCTATATTCAAGCCAGCAAGTAATGCTTCATATTCAGCTTCATTGTTTGTTACATCGAAGTTAAAATGCAGTGCATATGTATGTTCTTCGCCACTTGGGCTTGTTAAAACTAAACCCGCACCTGCGCCTTCTATACAAGATGTGCCATCAGTAAACAAGTCCCAAGTTTCCCCATGAACATGTTTTAGCGTGGTTCTTTCGTGAGTGACTTCCAACTCACCTGTCATTTTAGCAAGGTAATCTGCGAGCACTTGGCCCTTAAGCGCAGTTCGCGGGAGATAAGCGATTTCATATGCCCCTAATTCAATCGCCCACTTGGCGAGTCTGGCAGATATTTCAGGCTTGCTTAATACTTGCTTAACCGGCATATGTGACGACCCTAAAATTTCCGACCAAATTTAAACTTTAATCTTTATATTATTCCGACACGATAAGCAAAGTTTGTTAAGTTAAATCTCAAGAATTTTAAACTGTGTTCATACATTCATTATAACCTCGACCAAATTCCAACGATTTACGAACCGTTATATATAAATAGATATGTATATGTATATATATATTATAACTTGAGAATATTAATAAAGTATTAAACGTATAATACTTTACACGAACGTATTTGTTTCAATATGATTTTCGACGAAATTAAAAAATATATATATTAAATGATTGAATTATCAGAAACATTGAATTATGATTACAAGTCTTTGTTGAGAGGTCCACTATGATTTGAGAAAATCTATTCCTCTTAACGATATTCAGAATAATTTGTAAAGCTATTTATAAATAAAAACAAAAAGTGTCATTTACGAAAGTTAGACAAAAGTTAGTGGAGATTTGGTTTCCATAATATTCTATTAATCTATTTTCAAACGTACAACGACGTTTTCAGTTTAAAAAGAACTTTATTATTAAAATGTATATAACTTTTATAAATATCTAGAATCATTTTTGACAACTCATTATTTAACCAGTATAATAAATATAACGATATTTATATTTTATTTCATTAAATATATATAACTATTTAAATTAATATTATATATATTTATACACGTATTATACATACATAGTTTTTATACTTTTACTATACTTTAACTTTACCTTTACTTTACTTTTACTTTACTTTAACTTTAATAATTCACTTTAATAATTCATACTTTAATAATTCACTTTAATAATTCATACTTTAATAATTCACTTTAATAATTCATACTTTAATAATTCATACTTTAATAATTCACTTTAATAATTCATACTTTAATAATTCACTTTAATAATTCAAAAATCTATTATAAATAGAATTCAATAGGTTTCATTATTTCATAGAAACTTGAAAATATATTTCTCTAAACTCTCTCAATCGATTTATATATATATATATATATATATATATATATATATATATATATATATATATATATATATATATATATATATATATATATATATATATATATATATATATATATATATATATATATATATATATATATATATTTTTTTTTGCTCTGTATTATTTCAAGATATTATTAGTATACATAAAATATTACGACGGAGTACTATCCGAGTGATTTCAAAATAGTTTTTTTGAATGAGTCGAAGCTAAGGAAATTATAGGTTATAGCTATGGAGGTGATGGGTATGGTTCATGGGTATGCTCGTGAGATCAATCTAGTGTTTATCATCTCCGTTGCGTCTACCTACTTTCCTGCAATATTGAATCTCAATATTGATACGTTCGTGAATCCGAGGCCAACCTTGCACTTGTTAAATGATGTTATATGTATTTTTACTACGAAATACAGTATTGTGAGTTTCATTTGCTCCCTTTTATATATATTTTTGGGACTGAGAATACATGCGTTGTTTTTATAAATGTTTTACGAAATAGGCACATGTACTAAAACTAATTCTACGTGGGTTTAAACCAGAAATATACCCTTAGCTTGGTAACATTAAACTACTTGTCTATGTACGGTAGGCGCGAATCCTAAAGATAGATCTATTGGGCCTGACAAACCTCATCCTGACTATGGGATGCTTTAGTACTTCGAGGTTATTTTAAACACACCTGATCTGGTGTACTTCAGAGGGTAAAACATGAACGTTAAGGCTTGTTACCGGGTGCCTACAACTTATAGAATACTTTTATACACTTGCGAGTGTACATATATTTATAAACGGAAATCTTGTGGTCTATTAATATATTGAAATGATTGTTATGATAAACCTATGAACTCACCAACCTTTTGGTTGACACTTTAAAGCATGTTTATTCTCAGGTATTAAAGAAATCTTCCGCTGTGCATTAGCTCATTTTAAGGATATTACTTGGAGTCATTCATGGCATATTTTGAAAGACGTTGCATTCGAGTCATTGAGTTCATCAAGATTATTATTAATCCAATTATAGTTGGATGTATTATGAAATGGTGTGCATGCCCTCAACTTTCGTTGTAAAGAAAGTTTGTCTTTTAAAAACGAATGCAATGTTTGTAAAATGTATCATATAGAGGTCAAATACCTCGCGATGTAATCAACTATTGTGAATCGTTTATAATGTATATGAACGGGTCCTTTCAGTTGGTATCAGAGCGGTGGTCTTAGCAAACCAGGTCTGCATTAGTGTGTCTAACTGATAGTCGTTAGGATGCATTAGTGAGTCTGGACTTCGACCGTGTCTGCATATCAAAAGTTTTGCTCATCATTTTTGTCGGAAATTACCTGCTTATCATTCTTAGTATAGACACATCTTATTGTATTGATTGCATGAATAGTGTATAGACAAAATTCATATCTTAGCGTATCTGCTAATTCATATCTTATCGTATCTGTTACTGTAAACTTTGCCTGACATATTCCGTAAATTCCTCCGTAATCTACGAAACCTTTTGCTCTATATAATTAGAATACCACCCGATAGCCGGAAAATCATTTCATATCGAAAAATTCTTTATTCAATCGTACGAAATGGAATTCATCATTAGTTCAAGTCCCTCGGATTCCGAAATGGAATCCCACTCAAGTTCCGAAAGCAGTGTGACCGGAATGGATCAACCAATTAGTCATCATCTATTCTGGATGAATTGGGGATGGGTTCGTAGCCTCCTTAATCATTGAAGACAAGAAGAAGGTGATCCCTTCCATCCACCACATTGCCCTCTTGGCGAAGAACCTGAAGCACTTACCGGTGTACCTATCCGAAACACCATTTTCTCTCTTATTTCTAGAGTATCTCGTCACGATTACATACTACACCAAATTCTAGATTTTATTTATCCGCTCGTCTGAACCGACAATCACCCCGGTGTAATAGAAGAAGTCAACGAACTTCGCGCTCGGGTAGTGGCTTTGGAGAATATGGTGCAAAGGTTACAAACACCAGCAGCAGCACCAGCAGCATAAACAGTACCACCATCAGCAACACCAACAGTACCATCACCACCACCAACAACAACATCCACATCCCACACCGCAACATCACAATCTGTATCTCAAACATCAATGTCATATGCCCTGTAAATATCCAGGAATATCAACAACAACAAACGATGAAGTATTAATTCATAAACTTCATTGAAGAGATATCTCTGCGGCAGTTATGTAATCTCCAAAATCTTAGAGATTATTTAATTCTGACCGTAAATCGGATGAGTGAACGGAGATGGTAGAGTAGAAACTTTGATCGAAAATGGTGTACGATTTACAAGCTAGAATTGTTTTACCAACAGCATCAACAGGACCGTAGCATCATCAACACAGTCAGTATCGTCAGAATCAACAGCACCTGTATCATCACAAACTCTGTCAGTTCAAGAATCATTGTGGACATCATTACGAATCAACAACAAATATATTGTATCAACGAGTTATGAAGTATTAACTCATTTCCAATCGAAAGATTTATATGTATATTTTATATGTATAAATTTTTAAACCATAATAAATCTTCCCGTACTAAGCTATTATGTGTGAATCTTAACTACTCAGTTAATTCATATTACAAATATGCAATGATGTACGTCCTTCGTCCGCAACTTAACCATCGTTAATTACAATCTCTGTCTCAATTCAATAAAAATCCAATTCATAATAAATCAAGTGTATTATTCGAATATATGTTTGATTTTACACTTTCATCATCGATGTACTCGAAACTTTTCAAATAACATCATTCGTACCTTGCGAAGTTCACAAGAATTTCACGAAAACCAACAAATAACAAAGTAATGATTCATAATTTCAATATTATTAAAGAAATACTTATGCAATTTATAAAGTTTTAGGGATTACTCAATTCTAGTTCCAACCATAAAACAAATGAGTTTAATTTAATATTAACTCATTAAATCTATATTACATCTAAAGAAAATATACACATATATTTTCATAAAGACTGTAATAAACTTCTTTTGTACAAAATATTAATTGTGAAAATTTTTTTTAACGGGTAGGTAATACCCGAGAGATATATAAATTCACAATTAATATATTACATTTTTCGAAACTGATTCAGCAATAATCAACTATACTCCCTACTTTCACAACAATATCCATTCTTTAATATAAATCAAAACAATCATACTCATTCAAATTCAATTACATATTTTGATTTTGGAAATCGCATAATTCAATTCGAAATATAACCAGTATCATCACTCTTAGATTTCTATATCTTTCAAAGCTATACTTTGACTTCAAAACTGTGTTAGAACATCATATGTATTAACAATTACAATATGTGCTCAAACCTTTTGAAATTCCTGAAGACACTTCAACTAAGGAACAATCGAGATGATGATCCAACCACATGTTACCCACAGTTATACACCTGAAAAACTCTCAAAACCCAAGTCATAGTTCGACACGTATCCGTGTTAGACCCTTTGGCATTTACTAGCTAAAATAACTTTTCAATTCCATTTCAAAATAGACAGTTTTGTCATAGCTCCAGCAAGTCAACTTCGACTTCTCAATCAAAACAGTCTTATTATAACCTCGAAAGATACATTGCCCTTTCGCCAACGTTACCGGGGAATCGTTTATATTCACCACATTAGCAATAAACTTACCAACAACTTCACTGATCTTTGACTTTCCAAAAAAAAAATCATTATAATTATCGAAACCCTATCATATACTCATTCGTACCTTATAACAAGAATTGCCATACCAATTATTGAGAATCAGCAATCAGTATTTTGAAACCTCGCAGCATGTCTACATCAACAATTACATATACACACAACGTGTACCTCCAAGACTTACATTCTTTGAATGAGAAATTTCTGAAAAACACCCTAAACTGCGAACCAGTTTTCGAAATTTTGAAAAATGCTGATGAAGCAGCAAAAACTGTAAACGACCTTAACAGTAAAAAGTTGGATGATAAAGGATAGTATATTGGCAAAGCTCAGAAAAAGAGAAGCTTTGGAACTGGAAAACGGATTGATCAAAGTATGAAGGAGGCTGTGGACCAATCACAAAGGCTGAACCTGCCTTCAAAGAATCCAAATGATTCAGTACTTGCTGAAGTCATTAACGAATACCTTGCTCCTGACTCTAAACCCCTGCGGACAATATCCTTCATCATCCTCTGATATTAGACATTCTAAGATATCATCGTATCTTTCATTATAAATATCATCCATACTTCTGAAGATATTTTTATAATTATTCTTATCTGAAATCATTTACCTCTTCGCACTATCTGTATTATATCATAAAAGAAACTATTTTAGTTTCTAAATTCTGAAACATTCGAGTTGAAAATAGGAATATTCTTGAAGAAGTGTTGGGAGCTGAAGCATGAGTTAGTATAATATAATGACACTTGATCAACGTGATTATATTACAGTAATTCATGCTGAGTTTCTAAATGGAACATGATGATTCACAGATCATAACGTCATCATGTGCTATGTTACACGACTCTTGTATTCTCTTTGATCTCTAAATATCAAGAAAATATTTCTTGATGATTCGGCCTTTTTCGAGGTATTCTGGTAATTTGACAAGTCAAGATCGTGCCATTACAATTTCCTTCCTAGAACATTAACAATGTTCATTCCGAAATTTATATCTGCAAATTCTGGACCATTACAAGCGGTGCTTAATCGTAAGAAGAAGAAACGAAAGGACAAAGCTCCGAACTAGAAATGGGAGTATAAATCATAGAAAATAGAAGAGAGCATTAACTGTAGATGACAATGATTATAGAAGAAGCAAGGACTTTGAAATATAAGGGAAGATATAAAACCCAACAACAACCCAGAAATCATAAACCGTATATATCAATGCATATAGCAATATAAAGACACGGGAGAACTAAAAATACTATAAAACCAAGAGTATAGTAGAAGTAAATAGATTCTTCCGGAGGCAGATGAAAAAGAAGAGCGACAGATATGAAAGTGAGGAGTATATCAAGAATCAGCACTGGATGAAGCATATTGACAAATACTTTAAAATATGAGTTGAGAAGGTGTGAGTTGTAAGAAAACAAATGAGGCGGATTTATAGTGAAATATCCGACAGAGAAATCAAAATGGATTATCGCATTAATTCGAAGAGGATCAAAATTTCCTTAATCGCCGAATAATCAAATCCAATATAGATTACTAATATTTTCTTTTCGGAGATCAATCGTGATGACGTCAAAAGATACGACGAATCACTATTATCTTATTTCATTCATTTACGATAACTTCACTCACACGCTTCGAGTAATCGAATTATTTTATCCATTCTTCTTGAACATGATAAAACTCTATAATGATTATAATAACATTCTCATTGTTAGTCATGACGACCTCTATCAAATTTCGGGGACGAAATTTCTTTAACGGGTAGGTACTGTGACGACCCAAAAATTTCCGACCAAATTTAAACTTTAATCTTTATATTATTCCGACATGATAAGAAAAGTTTGTTAAGTTAAATCTCAAGAATTTTAAACTGTGTTCATACATTCATTATAACCTCGACCAAATTCCGACGATTCACGAACCGTTATATATAAATAGATATGTATATGTATATATATATTATAACTTGAGAATATTAATAAAGTATTAAACGTATAATACTTTACACGAACGTATTTGTTTCAATATGATTTTCGACAAAATTAAAAAATATATATATTAAATGATTGAATTATCAGAAACATTGAATTATGATTACAAGTCTTTGTTGAGAGGTCCACTATGATTTGAGAAAATCTATTCCTCTTAACGATATTCAGAATAATTTGTAAAGCTATTTATAAATAAAAACAAAAAGTGTCATTTACGAAAGTTAGACAAAAGTTAGTGGAGATTTGGTTTCCATAATATTCTATTAATCTATTTTCAAACGTACAACGACGTTTTCAGTTTAAAAAGAACTTTATTATTAAAATGTATATAACTTTTATAAATATCTAGAATCATTTTTGACAACTCATTACTTAACCAGTATAATAAATATAACGATATTTATATTTTATTTCATTAAATATATATAACTATTTAAATTAATATTATATATATTTATACGCGTATTATACATACATAGTTTTTATACTTTTACTATACTTTAACTTTACCTTTACTTTACTTTTACTTTACTTTAACTTTAATAATTCACTTTAATAATTCATACTTTAATAATTCACTTTAATAATTCATACTTTAATAATTCACTTTAATAATTCATACTTTAATAATTCACTTTAATAATTCATACTTTAATAATTCACTTTAATAATTCATACTTTAATAATTCACTTTAATAATTCATACTTTAATAATTCACTTTAATAATTCATACTTTAATAATTCACTTTAATAATTTAAAAATTTATTATAAATAGAATTCAATAGGTTTCATTATTTCATAGAAACTTGAAAATATATTTCTCTAAACTCTCTCAATCGATTTATATATATATATATATATATATATATATATATATATATATATATATATATATATATATATATATATATATATATATATATATATATATATATATATATATATATATATATATATATATATATTTGCTCTGTATTATTTCAAGATATTATTAGTATACATAAAATATTACGACGGAGTACTGTCCGAGTGATTTCAAAATAGTTTTTTTGAATGAATCGAAGCTAAGGAAATTATGGGTTATAGCTATGGAGGTGATGGGTATGGTTCATGGGTATGCTCGTGAGGTCAATCTAGTGTTTATCATCTCCGTTGCGTCTACGTACTTTCCTGCAATATTGAATCTCAATATTGATACGTTCGTGAATCCGAGGCCAACCTTGCACTTGTTAAATGACGTTATATATATTTTTACTACGAAATACTGTATTGTGAGTTTCATTTGCTCCCTTTTATATATATTTTTGGGACTGAGAATACATGCGCTGTTTTTATAAATGTTTTACGAAATAGGCACAAGTACTAAAACTAATTCTACGTGGGTTTAAACCAGAAATATACCCTTAGCTTGGTAACATTAAACTACTTGTCTATGTACGATAGGCGCGAATCCTAAAGATAGATCTATTGGGCCTGACAAACCCCATCCTGACTATGGGATGCTTTAGTACTTCGAGGTTATTTTAAACACACCTGATCTGGTGTACTTCAGAGGGTAAAACATGAACGTTAAGGCTTGTTACCGGGTGCCTACAACTTATAGAATACTTTTATACACTTGCGAGTGTACATATATTTATAAACGGAAATCTTGTGGTCTATTAATATATTGAAATGATTGTTATGATAAACCTATGAACTCACCAACCTTTTGGTTGACACTTTAAAGCATGTTTATTCTCAGGTATTAGAGAAATCTTTCGCTGTGCATTAGCTCATTTTAAGGATATTACTTGGAGTCATTCACGGCATATTTTGAAAGACGTTGCATTCGAGTCATTGAGTTCATCAAGATTATTATTAAGCCAATTATAGTTGGATGTATTATGAAATGGTGTGCATGCTGTCAACTTTCGTTGTAAAGAAAGTTTGTCTTTTAAAAACGAATGCAATGTTTGTAAAATGTATCATATAGAGGTCAAATACCTCGCGATGTAATCAACTATTGTGAATCGTTTATAATGTATATGAACGGGTCCTTTCAGCATATCAGTTAGCACATGTATCGGATGCCCTTGAAAGTACCGCTGCAATCTTCGCGATGTTAAAACTAAGGCATATACGAATTTCTCAATTGGTGCGTAATTGATTTCGCTTCCCGCTAAAGCTTTGCTAACGAAATAAACCGGCTTTTGTGTTTTTTCGCGCTCCGCAATTAACACCGAGCCAAATGCTTCATTTGCTATTGAAATATAGAGGTAAAGTATTTCGCCCTCGATAGGCGCAATTAGCGTAGGCGTTTGCAAATAACTTCTTCATTTCTTAGAACGCATCATCCGCTTCTTTTGTCTATACGAAATTTTTCTGTTTTAGACACCCTTTTAATGTTTGGAAGAAGGGTAATTGCCTTTCCGCGACTTTCGATAGGAACCTTGTTAATGCCGCTAATTTGCCTGTTAAGCTTTGGACTTCTTTGATTGTTTTAGGAGCGGTCATACTTTCAATCGCAGCTATCTTTTTGGGATTAGCCTGGATACCTTGCTCCGTAACATAATATCCCAGAAATTTGCCCTCTCTTTCGCTAAAACTGCATTTTGACAGATTGAGTTTCATGTTTATGCGGTGCAAGTTCGCAAAGGTTTCTGCCATGTCAATCAAAATTTGCTCTTGTGATTCGCTTTTAATAACCAAGTCATCAACGTAAGCCTCAAGATTTTGCCCAATATGGCTCTCAAACGCGCTATCAATTAGCCGCTGATATGTTGCGCCAGCGTTTTTAAGCCCGAACGGCATCTTTATGTAACAGAATATACCTTTTCCCGTATGGAATGCGGTTTTATCTTCATCTTCTTTCACCATTGGTATTTGATGATATCCCTTGGCGGCATCCAAAAAGCATTTATAGGGAAACGCATGTAGCGATTCTACCTTCCAATCGATTTCTGGTAGCGGATAATTGTCCTTTGGACACGCTTTATTTATATCTTTGAAGTCTATGCACATTCGCCAAGATCCGTCTGGCTTTTTCACAAGCACGGGGTTTGCAACCCAAGTTTGATATTGTACTTCCAGCAAAATACCTGCATTAACAAGTTTCGTTACCTAGCCACATAGCCATTTCATGCGATCGGGGGACATCCCCCTGCGTTTTTGAACTATTGGATTTAGCGTAAGATTAGCGTTGAGTCTATGTTCTGCGATCTCGCACGGAACTCCAGTCATATCCTGCTCACACCAAGCGAAGACATGCATATTTGCAACCAATAATTGCACAATTTTCTTTTTTATCTCTGTGTCTAAGTTAGCGCCAATTTTTATTTGTTGTTCCGGATATTTTTTATTTATGATGACCATATCATCTTCAATATTAGCGTGTTCCAGAACTGCTTCTTGAGTGTTAACTGTTGCGCACATCGGCGGAATTTCTGCTGAATTCACCGTTGCAATTTCCGCTTGGGTCGTGAATTTTATCATCCCTTGTATTGTTGATGGGATAATGCCAAGCTTACTTAGCGCAGATCTTCCTAGTAGCATGTTATATCGAGAATTCGAGCGTACTACATAGAATTTTAATTCCGCCTGTCGCAATAATTTTTTTTATCAATTTCATCAATAAGCTCGACATTTAATATCAATTGGCCCATAGGCCATGCAGATTCTCCCGCGAATCCTAAAAGTGAAGTTTCAGTAGCGATCATCTGAATACATTTTGGCAACTTGCGGTAACATTGTTCGTAAATTATGTCTACACTGCTGCCATTATCCACATGTACTTTCATTATTGTTATTCCGGTGTCTGCTAGTTTACATGATACAACTATTGGTTTTTCAGACATGTCTTAAGCGGACATATATGGAAACGTGATTGGCTCAAGTTTCCATTTTTCGCACATCCTGCTGCTTTTAGCTTGCGACCTCTTTTGTGCTTTTGCACCATGCTAATTAACTTCGGAGTTCGCTGTTGTTTAAAAATTTCATGTTTTTGCTACTCGCTCGTATTTTTGCGTAACGTTTTCATAGCGTTTTAATTGTGTTTTTACCTGCGAATCATTAAACATATCACGATTAAAAAATCAAACACAAAATTGATTAACTCGCTAACACGACATTAATATTTCATATTCAATTTTTATTTCGTGTCCCACAGATGGCGCCAATTGATCGATCCTATTTTCGTCCTCCTTTCGGAGTTGAATCTAGGATCAAGTGCAATGATATTTAGGGGTGGAACGGGAGGTTGATCCTCATTTTGGGCCCCGATGATCGTGTTTCACTTTGAGGCATAATTGATCAATCACCCTGACCCAGTCTTGAATGAATTTACCTTATGCACAATCGTATTCCTTGGGCAAGGTTACAGGAGAATCACGAAGGCCTTGAGAGCAAATCCAATGGAATCAACAACCTAAAATAGGAGGCCAAGCTACCTATTTATAGGTTTGGAAACTTCGGCGAATCACCTTTGTGACCGCAACTCCGCTACTCGCTACCGACTAGCGGTAAACTCCCGCAGGTCTTAAACTTTGCAGATGAACTAAGCGGCCTCCGCTGATCTTTGATTTTAGCGGATCCTTTTTATCTGGCTAAAGGACTTCACGCAAGTCTTGTCTTTAGCTTTTGCGCTTAAAATATACATATACATCGCCATGTATATGATCATGTCCTATTTTTGTGACCTTATTATCTTGTTGGTTGATCATTATGAGATACCAACAAGACAGTGTCCTATTAAGTACATTTTTATGCAACCACAAATTTAAGGGTCCTATATAGTCATATGATAATTAGGACCTCAAATACCCAAGCGTCCTATTTTTGTGACCTTATTATAAAAGCGACCCACCATGTTGCATTGTAATAAGACTTCACAAATAAAGTGTCCTATGAACATATCAAGTGTCCTATGAACACCTATGATAATAGGACCAAAAAATTATGTGTCCTATCATATAGATTTTATGACACCATGCGACTCACCTTCTAAGTGTCCTAAAAAAAATAGGACCCCAACAAATTGTGTGTCATATTAAACAGCTTTTTAGGATAAAGATTTATAAGCATATCAATGATACGACCCAAAAATTACGTGTCATATTCTTAGGACCCCACTTTATTAGCATTAGACACCACTACTTTTGCATATATCTTATGGGACCTCAAGAATTACCCCGTCCTAATTTTTAGTTGCTTATGAAGCTTTTTCGCAGGGGTCCCAGACGAAGGGTCCTAAGAACGCAGTTTTCTTGTAGTTGACTTAGGTTGACCAAGCTTGACTTTTGTTAACTTGCTTGACTAGTTGACTTTTGTGTTTACTTTTACTTTACAAGTGCGTCGGTCTGAGCAATAGGACAACTGTACTGTGAGTCAGTCTTTTGAAGCAAACTTAGGTAACTATATATTGGTGCATTTAGGTTACATTACTCGGTCGTAGTAATTCGACTACTCTTTACTTGTGATTTACTCAAGTACACACAGGGTGAGTTTATAGTCCCATACACTTTTACCTTTTTGGGATGAGATAACATGCTTTTTTGAAACTGTTTTACGCATTAGACACGAGTACTAAACTGAATATACATAATGAGTTCGATCTAAAAAGCCCTTAGCTTGAATATATTTATTACATACGTAAGGCTCGAACTATAAGAACGGATCCATAGGTCTGACAAACCCCGTCCAACGAACGGGTGCTTATTACTCCGTAACCATATACGTCATCAGTGTATGCTATATAGGGTAAAGGAAGTCGTGTGGCGCATTAGTTATCAGCGGGTTAAAGCTTTATATTCAAGTGCTCATAACAGATGTATAAATTTTACTTCTTTGAACGAATCTCGTGGTCTAACAACAGATAAACTGATTTACTAAACCTGTAGATTCACTCAACATTTTTGTTGATCTTTTTATGTATTATCTCGGGTTTTTAAAAGTACTATGCTTCCGCAAACTTTAATGACTATGTGCTTACGTGGTGGTGCATACACTGGATTGGAGTCCAGCATGATTTATGTCAAGACAATTACTTTCGCATTTAAAACTGTTTCTTTTAATTAATATTGAGATTATTTACTTATGTCATTAATGTTAATTTTTTTTACTTTATTTACATTTAATGACAACGTCTTTTGAAATATATGCGATTGCTTTTCTGAGAACGTCTCATTTAAAGGGCGTGACTGTTAACTGTGGGACCATGAGTTAATATTCCGTTAGTGTGTTCTGACGGGGTGTTACATGTAGAGTCCATCTATTTTTTATTTTTACATATTATTTATATAATTTAACACAGTTTTTAATATAACTAATAATAAGATATTCATTAATTATAAAAACAAAATACAAACTATTAAATAAAAGAAGTAATACAAAAAAAATACCATCTAAAAATAATAAAATTTAAGATTACATAAATAAAGACTAATTCGTAGGTCAAAATGACGTTGGAAGATTCCAAATATGCCCGGTTAAATCTTCAGTGAGTTGGTCGTGCACCGCCCTATCCCTTATTTCTCTTGTAACAATGTCTTGATCACGTCCTTTATTCCTTACTTGTTGGGCACGAATATCCTCCGAATGGGAATCGAAAGCTAGTAAATATGATGCCATAATTGTATAATTTTTTAGAGTAAAATGTATAAATATTGAGAGAAAGTTTTTGTTTTTGTTGTAAAAAAATGAATAATATATGTGGTATTTATAATTGAAATTAAATAAGAAAAAAAAGGAAAAACGGCATAGATAGCCGTTGGACAACGGCTAGTGCACGTGGCCCAATAACAAACTGACATACCAAACTGACCTTTTTCGGTTGCTAGTCCAACTAACGCCCGATGCTGACGAAAACTGACGCCGCGGCGACGACCGTCAGTTTTTGTCAACTTATGCCTACTAGACTGACGGAACAAAATTAATGCCTGGATGGAGATCGTCTGACTCGGAACACTATGCAAATATCATTGTTTAAGGCTCCAAAATGAAGTGTTCATCGAAAGTACCTAAATTCTATTCCACTGCAATTAAGTACCAAAAGTTCTTGAAATTAAATTAAACACTCACTAAATTGGACAGTTATTGCTGGTAAAATAGTTATGAAACGTACACAATAGGCAAGGTCAACCTAGTTATTGGTAAAATTTGAGATCATCCACAGGATAGATGTACGAAACTTAAGACACCCAAAAAACTCCTCCCGAGGCCACGACCGTGTCACATCACACTAACCTTTAAGTCTTAGCTAGTATGTTCAAGATTTTTGGAATTGTGGCTAGGTCCAATTCGTGTCGGTCATTAATTATGATTGAACCATGTAAATCGTTGTGTTAATTTGTTGTTTACTTCTTTCTTATTCTAAGTGTCGCTTAATTAAAACTTCACTTCCAATTTTGCTGAATACTTTGGCTATTAGTACATGATAGTCTAGTTCTTGTTGGTACAAGAAATACATAAGTAATAGTTTAATTGGAGCAACTTACGCTAGATGCAATATATATACAGCAAACCCGATGTGATGCTGCCGAACACAATTAGTAACATAAGTACTTAATTGTAGGTTTAATGTGCAAGGTACAACATATAACTATATGGCCAACTTCATTTGAGCCTTCGGGGTCACACACATATACACCGAGACGTTAAAATATATATATATATATATATATATATATATATATATATATATATATATATATATATATATATATATATATATGATGTATATATATTATTCAAGTAACAAAATAGTAAATCAAAATTAATGCATTTACTATTTATATGAATAGTAAATGAAACGAAATTAATTACTTTACTATTCACATGAAAGCGACATGATAGAAATTATTAATTATAAGTTACATAACATATCCTTAAAGTATTTGAGAAATACGACTTTTTAAAACCAAATCAAATGAAATATGATATTACACACAAAGAAATCGAAAACAAGATATTCTTTTAATTTGCTTTTTGCTACCAAACAAACGGAGTATATCATATATTCACATATATATATATATATATATATATATATATATATATATATATATATATATATATATATATATATATATATATATATTGGGTTATGAGATCAGTAAGAGAGAAAGTAAAAAAAAAATAACATTGTTTCATACGGAGTATTATTTTGGGTTCATAATATTAATCAAATGTTGATTAATTATTACTTGGGTTTGGACTAACATCCATTGACGTTGTTTGAAGTGTAGTGTGGACTATCCAAAGAGACGGTCATACTTTTGATCATAGGTTTCTCTCCGTTCATCAATTTCTTCAAGAAAAGTATATCGTTTACTCATCTTATGATTTATATTCATGACAATTATTATGGTGTAACTGGATCTCAATGTGTGACGATCGCTCCAAATCTATATGGACGAACACGTCATTCATCGATTTCATTGCGAGGTATTTGACCTCTATATGATACGTTTTGTAAACATTGCATTCTTTTGAAAAGGTACACCATAAATGAATATTTAAATTAAAGGTTTTCGACATCTGATGATTTCTACATATAGACAATCACCGTAAATAATAGTTTACAATAGTACTTTCGTTAACAATGCAGTCAAAATAAGATACATGGTGATGATTTGGTGAATGCAACATTTCCTTGAAAAATATGCCATGTAAGACTCCATGCACATAGCTTGTCTAACATATAAGCAAACAGCGGAAGACTTCTAGGGAACCTGAGAATAAACATGCTAACAAGTGTCAACACAAAGGTTGGTGAGTTCATAGTTTTAATGTTGCGCATAATCTGTATATAAAGGTGGATCACAAGATTTCAGTTGTTTCATCCAGAAATGTTTATCAAAATATTCTACGAAATTGAGCACCCTGGTAACTAAACTTAACGTATATATAATTTGTACCATTTGTATAATCATCTTAATAATACACGCAAACCAACGTGTACGCTTCTCAAATAGCATACGTCCGTTAAAAGGCTAGCGCTCTAGCTCGGACGGGGATATCAAGCCCTATGGATCCATATACTACTACTCGCGCCCACCAGTTCTTATAACTGGCAGTTACTAGTTACCAAAGCTAAGGGATTTTCGGTTCAAACTCAGTGTAGAATTTAGTATGTACTTGTATACATTGCGTTTAAAATAAAGTGCATGTATTCTCAGTCCAAAAATATATTGCAAAAGCAATTAAAAAGGGATCAATGAAACTCACCTTAGCAGCACATAAAGTTGTTCATCGTAATGTGACCGAAACTCGGTATATCAAATAATCGTAGATCTCAACCTAGAGAACATATGTTGGTCAATAAATGTCTATCAAGCTAGGTCAGGTCATAGTGTATCACAATCCTAATGCTCGAAATTGACATACAAAAGTTATCCAAAAAGTCAATTTTGACAATAGTTCAACAAACGAGACGTACCTTATATAAGGATTCATTTACTCGGTTGGTAATATTCAAAAATCTATTTTATCAATCTCGTAAACAAGTTATTTAAGTATTAATTGCAGATTCAAAAAGCAAATCCAATTAATGTCAATTATAATTCAGTTGACCATATCTTTTGATTCGTTCCTCGAAACTATTCGATATCTAAATGAAAAGTTATTGATTTTTCGCCAGCTTTCCGAAAACATGTATATCATATACCTTTTACCCGTAATATATGTATTTAATTCGTGATTTATTATAAACCGTTTAACGATGAAATTTAGCATACAAGCATGTATAAATATATACACTCGAGCACTAGTATGTATACACTATTAATTTATAAAATATAAAATATAAATGCTTACGTATTAATATTGAGATTCAATATTGTAGAAAAGTACGTAGACGTAACGGAGATGATAAACACTAAGTTTGATTCACAAATATACCCCCGAACATTACCCATAACCTCCTCGGCAATAACTCATAATTTCCTTAGCTCTATCCCGCTTGAAAACCATTTTGAAAATAACCCACTCATGACCTCGTCGTAGTATTTTATGTATAATACATAATTAATAATACTAATAATAATAAGATTAATAATAATATTAATCTTAATAATATAAATAATAATAATAATAATAATAATAATAATAATAATAATAATAATAATAATAATAATAATAATAATAATAATAATAATAATAATAATAATAATAATAATAATAATAATAATAATAGTAATAATAATAATAATAATAATAATAATAAAACAAATTAAATAAATATTACGGAGTAATAATACTAGAGAAAGAGAGATAGATTCAGTTTGAGCCAAAAATCGCCCAATTTAAAGAACCTTTTCTGAAAAAGTACCCCATGCGATCGCATGGGATTTGTGCTTCAAGGCCATGCGATCGCATGGCCCTCTGATCCAGCTCACAAACTTTTAACTTTTTGTTTGTCGACATAATTTTATATAACATATTTAATTTATATAATTAATTATATATTATATTAAATTCACATGCATAGTTGACTTGTAATTTTTGTTCCGATAAGTCGTACGTCATCACTCGACTTATGTTCCGGTTCCGGTTTTTCAAATGTCCTTTCGTACGCTGAGAAAACTTGTATTTTACATTTCGTGTCACGTACCTTTGTCAAAATATAGCCTTAAATTATCCCTAAACTATACCACTCAAAGTATATCTGAAACTTTCGAGTATTTTGATCATTTACTTCTATAAATCATCGTCTCGCTATTTGTTAATATATATATATATATATATATATATATAATAACAATTCGTTTTTATGACCAAGTTAATATTATATTTTATCGTATTGTTAAATATATATTATCAATATTAATAAACATGTTTTAAAATACATATCGCAAGTTATTCATATATCTAATTCCAACAGTTGATATTTATTATTATTGTATGTGTCCAAATTACATTATTTAAACAAACACTTTACCATTTATTCCGAATACCGTTAAGAATTAATGATTTCCCAGATCAACGTGGACCTTACAACAGAGACCCGTAATAATATCATAATCTTTAAGGGACTTTATTAATTATCTTTTAATTCAATTGTTTGGCATAATCTTTTAACTCTGTATCTAAATATATCAATCAGATAATCAAACCAATAAGTTTAATGCACAGTATCATATACTCAACACTTTGTTACGTTTTCAAGTTATGGTATATATATGTATCTGTTTACCTATAATTGTTCGCGAATCGTTGAGAACAATCGAAAGGTAATTGAATAGTTCAAAAATTTTGAGATTCAACTTTACAGACTTTTCTTATCGTGTCGGAAACGTTAAAGATTAAGTTTAAATTTGGTCAGAAATTTCCGGGTCATCACAGTACCTACCCGTTAAAGAAATTTCGTCCCGAAATTTGAGTGAGGTCGTCATGGCTGACAATAAAAATGTTTTCATGACGAATATGAGTTGGTAAATAGAATTTTATCGCCATTGAATAATACGGATAAAACAATCCGATTACTCGAAGCGTATGAGAGAAGTTATCGTAATAGAGTGAAATGGAGAATAGAGATTCGTCTTATCTCTTGATGTAGTAACGATTGATTTCCGGAATTTAAGGAATAGAAAATCTTCATAATTTAAATAAGATTTGATTCTTCGGAATTTAAGGAAATTAGGATTTCCTTTGATTAAATGCGTAATCTGCCTCAATTGCTATGTCTGATATTTTGCTATAAATTAACCTCTTCCGTTTCATTTATTTTCACCACTCCTATAATCTTCTTTCTTATTTCATACTTACAAAAGATTTGTGAAAATGCTTCATCCGGTTCTGATTCTTGATATTTTCTTGGCGATCATATCATTCATTCTTCTTTTTCATCTGCCACCAGAGGAGGTTATCTTCTTCTACTATTACCTTGGGGTTATATTGTTTTTCATTCTCCCGTGTCTTTATATTTCTATACGCATTGATATACACGGTTTGTAAATTTCGGGGTTGTTATCGGGCTTATATTCTCCTTTATATTTCAGAGCTTCATGCTTTTGTTTTCTCTTCCCGATTTTAAGTCAAGCGAATAATGGTCCAGAATTCGTAGCTATTCATTTCGGAATGAACATAGTTAATGTTCTAAGAAAGAAATTGTAATGGCACGATATTGATTTGTCAAATTACCAGAATATCTAGAAAAGACCGAATCATCAAGAAAATATTTTCTTGATATGTTTAGAGGTTAAATAGAATGAAAGAGTTATGTAACATGGTTCATGATGAGGGTATGATCTGTGAACCTTTATCACGTTCCATTAGAAACTCAGCATGACTTACTTTAATATAATCACGTTGATCAAGTGTCATTATATTATACTAACTCATGCTTCAATTCCCAACACTACTTCAAAAATATCCATTTTTCGAAATTTTCAGAAATTAGAAACTAAAATAGTTTCTTTTATGATGTAACACAGATAGCGTGAAGAGATAAATGATTTCAGATAAGAATAGTTATGAAAATATCTTCAGAAATATGGAGGATATTTATAATGAAAGATATGATGATATCTTAGAATATTTAAGATAATGATGATGATGAAGAATATTGTCCGCAAAGGTTTTAGAGTAAAGAGCAAGATATTTACTAAGGATTTCAGCAGACACTGAATCATTTGAATTCTTTGAAGGCAGGTTCAGTTTTTGTGATTTATCCACAGCCGCCTTCATACTTTGCTCAATCCGTTTTCCAGTTCCAAACCTTCTCTTTTTCTCAGCTTTACCACCATACTATTCTTTATCATTAAACTTTTGACTGTTAAGGTCGTTTACAGTTTTTGCTGCTTCATCAGCATTGTTCCAATTTCAGAGAACTAGTTCATAGTTTAGGATGTTTTTCAGAAACTTCACATTCGAAGTATGTAAGTCTAGAAGATAGACATTATATGTATATATAACTGTTGACGTAGAATTGCTGCGATATTCGAAATACTGATTGCTAATTCCCGGTAGTTGATATGGCAATTATTGTTACAAGATGTGGATGAGTACATGATATGGTTTCAATGAGTATAAGAATTTTTCGAAAGGTCAAGGATTAATAAAGTTGTTTGGTAAATTTACTACTAATGTGGTGGAAGATGAAAGATTTCCCAGTAACAAAACGTATATATCAAGGTTACAATAAGGCTTAATCTAAAAAGTTGAAGTTGACTAGTTGGAAGTGTGATAAAATTGGATACTTTGAAAAGAAATTGCAAGATTATTTTTGGTAATAACAATGCTAAAGGATCTTTCTCCGTTTTGAAGTCAAAGTATAGCTTTGAAAGATGTAGAGATCTAAGAATGATGTCACTTGTTAAATCTTGACTTGGATTCTGCTCTGTCAATATCAGAATATGTAATTGAATTTGTATGGAAACGATTGTATATCGCTGTGAGCATAGTTAATAATTTTTTTGAATCAAAGTTGAAGAATGTATAGTATAACATATTAATTGTGAACTTATATATTTCCCGGGAATTACCTACCCGTGAAAGATTTCACAAGTAATATTTTGTACAAAAGAATTTTTATTACCGTCTTTATGAAAATATATGTATGTATATTTTCTTCAGATGTAATACAGATTTGATGAGTTAATATCATATTAAGCTCATTTTATTTTTGACTTGAATTAGAAATGAATAATCTCTAAAACATTAAAGATTTAATAATCTTTACGGAGTAATTCACTAATGTAATCAATACTCAGTTTTATTGATATTTTCTCGGTGAATCATGTTGGTGCTCATGGAACTCTTGCTAACTTCTCAAGGTACGAATGATGTTTTCTAGAAAGTTTCGAATACATCGAAGATGAAAGTATAAAATCAACCATATAATTGAATAATATACTTAGTTTATTATGAAATAGAATTCATTGAGTTGGAAACAGAGATTGTAGTTAACGATGGTTAAGTCATTAACGAAGGATGTACATCATAGCATATGAATTAACCGAGTAGTACCTACCAGTTAAGATTCACACGTAATAGATTAGTACGAAAAGATTTATTTTGATTTCAAAATTCATATATATTAAATATACATAAAATTTCTTCAGGGAAAAAATGAGTTAATACTTCATCGGTTATTGTTGCTGGTATTTCTTGGTAACTATGGTGCGTATGACTTTGATGCTCATGGAACAGATTGTGAAGTTGAGGTTTGCGATGCGGATGTTGGTTGTGGTGGTAATGGTACTGTTGGTGTTGGTGTTGTTGTCGGTGGTACTGTTGATGCCGGTGATTTTGCTGGTGCTTGTAACCTTTGCACCATATCCTCCAAAGCCAATACCCGAGAACGAAGCTCGTTGACTTCTTCTACTACACCGGGATGGTTGGCGGTTCGGACGAGCGGATGAATAAGATCCAGAATTTGAGAGAGTATATGATCATGATGAGATACTCTGGAAATGAGAGAGAAAATGGTGTCTCGAACATGTTCGCCGGTAAGTGCTTCAGGTTCTTCGCCAAGAGGGCAATGTGGTGGATGGAAGGGATCGCCTTCTTCTTGTCTCCAATAATTAAGTAAGCTACGAACCCATCCCCAATTCATCCAGAATAGATGATGGCTAATTGGTTGATCCATTCCAGTTACACTGTCTTCGGAATTCAGGTGAATATCCATATCGGAATAGCTGTCAGAATTTAAGGAATTTGAACTAGATACGGGATCCATCTTGTATAATTAGAGAGATGATTTTTGATATGAAATAGATTATAGAATTTAGTTTGGTATTCTTCAATACATAATTTACATATGTATATATAATACCAAATTCCATAAATCACGGAGAAATTTTTGGAAGATGTCAGGAAAAGTTTACAGTAACAGATACACTAAGATATGAATTTTGTCTATACACTATTCATGCAATCAATGCAGTAAAATATGTCTAGACTAGGAATGATAAGCAGGTAATTTTCGACAAGAAATGATAAGCAAAACTTTTAACATGCAGACACGGTCGAAGTCCAGACTTACTAATGCATCCTAACAACTATCAGTTAGACACACTCATGCAAGACCTGGTTCACTAGGACCAACACTCTGATACCAACTGTGACGATCGCTCCAAATCTATATGGACGAACACGTCATTCATCGATTTCATTGTGAGGTATTTGACCTCTATATGATACGTTTTGTAAACATTGCATTCTTTTGAAAAGGCACACCATAAATGAATATTTAAATCAAAGGTTTTCGACATCTGATGATTTCTACATATAGACAATCACCGTAAATAATAGTTTACAATAGTACTTTCGTTAACAATGCAGTCAAAATTGAAATGTCCCGTTCTTATTGATTAAAAACGTTCCATATTAATTGATTTCGTTGCGAGGTTTTGACCTCTATATGAGACGTTTTTCAAAGACTGCATTCATTTTAAAACAAACCATAACCTTTATTTCATCAATAAAGGTTTAAAAAGCTTTACGTAGATTATCAAATAATGATAATCTAAAATATCCTGTTTACACACGACCATTACATAATGGTTTACAATACAAATATGTTACAACAAAATAAGTTTCTTGAATGCAGTTTTTACACAATATCATACAAGCATGGACTCCAAATCTCGTCCTTATTTAAGTATGCGACAGCGGAAGCTCTTAATAATCACCTGAGAATAAACATGCTTAAAACGTCAACAAAAATGTTGGTGAGTTATAGGTTTAACCTATATATATATCAAATCATAATAATAGACCACAATATTTCATATTTCAATACACATCCCATACATAGAGATAAAAATCATTCATATGGTGAACACCTGGTAACCGACAATAACAAGATGCATATATAAGAATATCCCCATCATTCCGGGACACCCTTCGGATATGATATAAATTTCGAAGTACTAAAGCATCCGGTACTTTGGATGGGGTTTGTTAGGCCCAATAGATCTATCTTTAGGATTCGCGTCAATTAGGGTGTCTGTTCCCTAATTCTTAGATTACCAGACTTAATAAAAAGGGGCATATTCGATTTTGATAATTCAACCATAGAATGTAATTTCACGTACTTGTGTCTATTTTGTAAATCATTTATAAAACCTGCATGTATTCTCATCCCAAAAATATTAGATTTTAAAAGTGGGACTATAACTCACTTTCACAGATTTTTACTTCGTCGGGAAGTAAGACTTGGCCACTGTTGATTCACGAACCTATAACAATATATACATATATATTAAAGTATGTTCAAAATATATTTACAACACTTTTAATATATTTTGATGTTTTAAGTTTATTAAGTCAGCTGTCCTCGTTAGTAACCTATAACTAGTTGTCCACAGTTAGATGTACAGAAATAAATCGATAAATATTATCTTGAATCAATCCACGACCCAGTGTATACGTATCTCAGTATTGATCACAACTCAAACTATATATATTTTGGAATCAACCTCAACCCTGTATAGCTAACTCCAACATTCACATATAGAGTGTCTATGGTTGTTCCGAAATATATATAGATGTGTCGACATGATAGGTCGAAACATTGTATACGTGTCTATGGTATCTCAAGATTACATAATATACAATACAAGTTGATTAAGTTATGGTTGGAATAGATTTGTTACCAATTTTCACGTAGCTAAAATGAGAAAAATTATCCAATCTTGTTTTACCCATAACTTCTTCATTTTAAATCCGTTTTGAGTGAATCAAATTGCTATGATTTCATATTGAACTCTATTTTATGAATCTAAACAGAAAAAGTATAGGTTTATAGTCGGAAAAATAAGTTACAAGTCGTTTTTGTAAAGGTAGTCATTTCAGTCGAAAGAACGACGTCTAGATGACCATTTTAGAAAACATACTTCCACTTTGAGTTTAACCATAATTTTTGGATATAGTTTCATGTTCATAATAAAAATCATTTTCTCAGAATAACAACTTTTAAATCAAAGTTTATCATAGTTTTTAATTAACTAACCCAAAACAGCCCGCGGTGTTACTACGACGGCGTAAATCCGGTTTTACGGTGTTTTTCGTGTTTCCAGGTTTTAAATCATTAAGTTAGCATATCATATAGATATAGAACATGTGTTTAGTTGATTTTAAAAGTCAAGTTAGAAGGATTAACTTTTGTTTGCGAACAAGTTTAGAATTAACTAAACTATGTTCTAGTGATTACAAGTTTAAACCTTCGAATAAGATAGCTTTATATGTATGAATCGAATGATGTTATGAACATCATTACTACCTTAATTTCCTTGGATAAACCTACTGGAAAAGAGAAAAATGGATCTAGCTTCAATGGATCCTTGGATGGCTCGAAGTTCTTGAAGCAGAATCATGACACGAAAACAAGTTCAAGTAAGATCATCACTTGAAATAAGATTGTTATAGTTATAGAAATTGAACCAAAGTTTGAATATGATTATTACCTTGTATTAGAATGATAACCTACTGTAAGAAACAAAGATTTCTTGAGGTTGGATGATCACCTTACAAGATTGGAAGTGAGCTAGCAAACTTGAAAGTATTCTTGATTTTATGAAACTAGAACTTTTGGAATTTATGAAGAACACTTAGAACTTGAAGATAGAACTTGAGAGAGATCAATTAGATGAAGAAAATTGAAGAATGAAAGTGTTTGTAGGTGTTTTTGGTCGTTGGTGTATGGATTAGATATAAAGGATATGTAATTTTGTTTTCATGTAAATAAGTCATGAATGATTACTCATATTTTTGTAATTTTATGAGATATTTCATGCTAGTTGCCAAATGATGGTTCCCACATGTGTTAGGTGACTCACATGGGCTGCTAAGAGCTGATCATTGGAGTGTATATACCAATAGTACATACATCTAAAAGCTGTGTATTGTACGAGTACGAATACGGGTGCATACGAGTAGAATTGTTGATGAAACTGAATGAGGATGTAATTGTAACCATTTTTGTTAAGTAGAAGTATTTTGATAAGTGTATTGAAGTCTTTCAAAAGTGTATAAATACATATTAAAACACTACATGTATATACATTTTAACTGAGTCGTTAAGTCATCGTTAGTCGTTACATGTAAGTGTTGTTTTGAAACCTTTAGGTTAACGATCTTGTTAAATGTTGTTAACTCAATGTTTATAATATCAAATGAGATTTTAAATTATTATATTATCATGATATTATCATGTATGAATATCTCTTAATATGATATATATACATTAAATGTCTTTACAACGATAATCGTTACATATATGTCTCGTTTAAAAATCATTAAGTTAGTAGTCTTGTTTTTACATATGTAGTTCATTGTTAATATACTTTATGATATGTTTTCTTATCATAGTATCATGTTAACTATATATATATATATCCATATATATGTCATCATATAGTTTTTACAAGTTTTAACGTTCGTGAATCACCGATCAACTTGGGTGGTCAATTGTCTATATGAAACATATTTCAATTAATCAAGTCTTAACAAGTTTGATTGCTTAACATGTTGGAAACATTTAATCATGTAAATATCAATCTCAATTAATATATATAAACATGGAAAAGTTCGGGTCACTACAAAAATAAGATACATGGTGATGATTTGGTGAATGCAACATTTCCTTGAAAAATATGCCATGTAAGACTCCATGCACATAGCTTGTCTAACATATAAGCAACCAGCGGAAGACTTCTAGGGAACCTGAGAATAAACATGCTAACAAGTGTCAACACAAAGGTTGGTGAGTTCATAGTTTTAATGTTGCGCATAATCTGTATATAAAGGTGGATCACAAGATTTCAGTTGTTTCATCCAGAAATGTTTATCAAAATATTCTACGAAATTGAGCACCCTGGTAACTAAACTTAACGTATATATAATTTGTACCATTTGTATAATCATCTTAATAATACACGCAAACCAACGTGTACGCTTCTCAAATAGCATACGTCCGTTAAAAGGCTAGCGCTCTAGCTCGAACGGGGATATCAAGCCCTATGGATCCATATACTACTACTCGCGCCCACCAGTTCTTATAACTGGCAGTTACTAGTTACCAAAGCTAAGGGATTTTCGGTTCAAACTCAGTGTAGAATTTAGTATGTACTTGTATCCATTGCGTTTAAAATAAAGTGCATGTATTCTCAGTCCAAAAATATATTGCAAAAGCAATTAAAAAGGGATCAATGAAACTCACCTTAGCAGCACATAAAGTTGTTCATCGTAATGTGACCGAAACTCGGTATATCAAATAATCGTAGATCTCAACCTAGAGAACATATGTTGGTCAATAAATGTCTATCAAGCTAGGTCAGGTCATAGTGTATCACAATCCTAATGCTCGAAATTGACATACAAAAGTTATCCAAAAAGTCAATTTTGACAATAGTTCAACAAACGAGACGTACCTTATATAAGGATTCATTTACTCGGTTGGTAATATTCAAAAATCTATTTTATCAATCTCGTAAACAAGTTATTTAAGTATTAATTGCAGATTCAAAAAGCAAATCCAATTAATGTCAATTATAATTCAGTTGACCATATCTTTTGATTCGTTCCTCGAAACTATTCGATATCTAAATGAAAAGTTATTGATTTTTCGCCAGCTTTCCGAAAACATGTATATCATATACCTTTTACCTGTAATATATGTATTTAATTCGTGATTTATTATAAACCGTTTAACGATGAAATTTAGCATACAAGCATGTATAAATATATACACTCGAGCACTAGTATGTATACACTATTAATTTATAAAATATAAAATATAAATGCTTACGTATTAATATTGAGATTCAATATTGTAGAAAAGTACGTAGACGTAACGGAGATGATAAACACTAAGTTTGATTCACAAATATACCCCCGAACATTACCCATAACCTCCTCGGCAATAACCCATAATTTCCTTAGCTCTATCCCGCTTGAAAACCATTTTGAAAATAACCCACTCATGACCTCGTCGTAGTATTTTATGTATAATACATAATTAATAATACTAATAATAATAAGATTAATAATAATAATAATAATAATAATAATAATAATAATAATAATAATAATAATAATAATAATAATAATAATAATAATAATAGTAATAATAATAATAATAATAATAATAAAATAAATTAAATAAATATTACGGAGTAATAATACTAGAGAAAGAGAGATAGATTCAGTTTGAGCCAAAAATCGCGCAATTTAAAGAACCTTTTCTGAAAAAGTACCCCATGCGATCGCATGGGATTTGTGCTTCAAGGCCATGCGATCGCATGGCCCTCTGATCCAGCTCACAAACTTTTAACTTTTTGTTTGTCGACATAATTTTATATAATATATATAATATATTTAATTTATATAATTAATTATATATTATATTAAATTCACATGCATAGTTGACTTGTAATTTTTGTTCCGATAAGTCGTACGTCATCACTCGACTTATGTTCCGGTTTCGGTTTTTCAAATGTCCTTTCGTACGCTGAGAAAACTTGTATTTTACATTTCGTATCACGTACCTTTGTCAAAATATAGCCTTAAATTATCCCTAAACTATACCACTCAAAGTATATCTGAAACTTTCGAGTATTTTGATCATTTACTTCTATAAATCATCGTCTCGCTATTTGTTAATATATATATATAATAACAATTCGTTTTTATGACCAAGTTAATATTATATTTTATTGTATTGTTAAATATATATTATCAATATTAATAAACACGTTTTAAAATACATATCGCTGTTAAATAAATTTCGTCCCGAAATTTTAAGCTGTTGAAGGTGTTGACGAATCTTCTGGAAATAGATGCGGGTATTTCTTCTTCATCTGATCTTCACGCTCCCAGGTGAACTCGGGTCCTCTACGAGCATTCCATCGAACCTTAACAATTGGTATCTTGTTTTGCTTAAGTCTTTTAACCTCACGATCCATTATTTCGACGGGTTCTTCGATGAATTGAAGTTTTTCGTTAATTTGGATTTCATCTAACGGAATAGTGAGATCTTCTTTAGCAAAACATTTCTTTAAATTCGAGACGTGGAAAGTGTTATGTACAGCCGCGAGTTGTTGAGGTAACTCTAGTCAATAAGCTACTGGTCCGACACGATCAATAATCTTGAATGGTCCAATATACCTTGGATTTAATTTCCCTCGTTTACCAAATCGAACAACGCCTTTCCAAGGTGCAACTTTAAGCATGACCATCTCTCCAATTTCAAATTCTATATCTTTTCTTTTAATGTCAGCGTAGCTCTTTTGTCGACTTTGGGCGGTTTTCAACCGTTGTTGAATTTGGATGATCTTCTCGGTAGTTTCTTGTATAATCTCCGGACCCGTAATCTGTCTATCCCCCACTTCACTCCAACAAATCGGAGACCTGCACTTTCTACCATAAAGTGCTTCAAACGGCGCCATTTCAATGCTTGAATGGTAGCTGTTGTTGTAGGAAAATTCTGCTAACGGTAGATGTCGATCCCAACTGTTTCCGAAATCAATAACACATGCTCGTAGCATGTCTTCAAGCGTTTGTATCGTCCTTTCGCTCTGCCCATCAGTTTGTGGATGATAGGCAGTACTCATGTCTAGACGAGTTCCTAATGCTTGCTGTAATGTCTGCCAGAATCTTGAAATAAATCTGCCATCCCTATCAGAGATAATAGAGATTGGTATTCCATGTCTGGAGACGACTTCCTTCAAATACAGTCGTGTTAACTTCTCCATCTTGTCATCTTCTCTTATTGGCAGGAAATGTGCTGATTTGGTGAGACGATCAACTATTACCCAAATAGTATCAAAACCACTTGCAGTCCTTGGCAATTTAGTGATGAAATCCATGGTAATGTTTTCCCATTTCCATTCCGGGATTTCGGGTTGTTGAAGTAGACCTGATGGTTTCTGATGCTCAGCTTTGACCTTAGAACACGTCAAACATTCTCCTACGTATTTAGCAACATCGGCTTTCATACCCGGCCACCAAAAATGTTTCTTGAGATCCTTGTACATCTTCCCCGTTCCAGGATGTATTGAGTATCTGGTTTTATGAGCTTCTCTAAGTACCATTTCTCTCATATCTCCAAATTTTTGTACCCAAATTCTTTCAGCCCTATACCGGGTTCCGTCTTCCCGAATATTAAGATGCTTCTCCGATCCTTTGGGTATTTCATCCCTTAAATTTCCCTCTTTTAAAACTCCTTGTTGCGCCTCCTTTATTTGAGTAGTAAGGTTATTATGAATCATTATATTCATAGATTTTACTCGAATGGGTTCTCTGTCCTTCCTGCTCAAGGCATCGGCTACCACATTTGCCTTCCCTGGGTGGTAACGAATCTCAAAGTCATAATCATTCAACAATTCAATCCACCTACGCTGCCTCATATTCAGTTGTTTCTGATTAAATATGTGTTGAAGACTTTTGTGGTCGGTATATATAATACTTTTGACCCCATATAAGTAGTGTCTCCAAGTCTTTAATGCAAAAACAACCGCGCCTAATTCCAAATCATGCGTCGTATAATTTTGTTCGTGAATCTTCAATTGTCTAAACGCATAAGCAATCACCTTCGTTCGTTGCATTAATACACAACCGAGACCTTGTTTTGATGCGTCACAATAAATCACAAAATCATCATTCCCTTCAGGCAATGACAATATAGGTGCCGTAGTTAGCTTTTTCTTCAATAACTGAAACGCTTTCTCTTGTTCATCATTCCATTCAAATTTCTTCCCTTTATGCGTTAATGCAGTCAAGGGTTTTGCTATCCTGGAAAAGTCTTGGATGAACCTTCTGTAGTAACCAGCTAGTCCTAAAAACTGGCGTATGTGTTTCGCAGTTTTTGGGGTTTCCCACTTTTCAACAGTTTCTATCTTTGCCGGATCCACCTTAATACCTTCTTTGTTCACTATGTGACCGAGGAATTGAACTTCTTCCAACCAAAATGCACACTTTGAAAACTTAGCGTACAATTCTTCCTTCCTCAATACTTCTAACACCTTTCTCAAATGTTCACCGTGTTCTTGGTCATTCTTTGAGTAAATAAGTATGTCATCAATGAAAACAATGACAACTTGTCAAGGTATGGTCCACACACTCGGTTCATAAGGTCCATGAACACAGCTGGTGCATTAGTTAAACCAAACGGCATGACCATAAACTCGTAATGACCGTAACGTGTTCTAAAAGCAGTCTTTGGAATATCATCTTCTTTCACCCGCATTTGATGATACCCGGAACGTAAGTCAATCTTTGAATAAACAGACGAGACTTGTAGTTGATCAAATAAGTCGTCAATTCTCGGTAGTGGGTAGCGGTTCTTGATGGTAAGTTTGTTCAACTCTCGGTAGTCGATACACAACCTGAATGTACCATCTTTCTTCTTGACAAACAAAACAGGAGCTCCCCACGGTGATGTGCTTGGTCGAATGAAACCACGCTCTAAAAGTTCTTGTAATTGGCTTTGCAGTTCTTTCATCTCGCTGGGTGCGAGTCTGTAAGGAGCACGAGCTATTGGTGCAGCTCCTGGTACAAGATCTATTTGAAATTCAACGGATCGATGTGGGGGTAATCCCGGTAATTCTTTCGGAAATACATCGGGAAATTCTTTTGCAATGGGAACATCATTGATGCTCTTTTCTTCAGTTTGTACTTTCTAGACGTGTTCTAGAACAGCATAGCAACCTTTTCTTATTAGTTTTTGTGCCTTCAAATTACTAATAAGATGTAGCTTCGTGTTGCCCTTTTCTCCGTACACCATTAAGGGTTTTCCTTTTTCTCGTATAATGCGAATTGCATTTTTGTAACAAACGATCTCTGCTTTCACTTCTTTCAACCAGTCCATACCGATTATCACATCAAAACTCCCTAACTCTACTGGTATCAAATCAATCTTAAATGTTTCGCTAACCAGTTTAATTTCTCGATTCCGACATATATTATCTGCTGAAATTAATTTACCATTTGATAATTCGAGTAAAAATTTACTATCCAAAGGCGTCAATGGACAACATAATTTAGCACAAAAATCTCTACTCATATAGCTTCTATCCGCACCCGAATCAAATAAAACGTAAGCAGATTTATTGTCAATAAGAAACGTACCCGTAACAAGCTCCGGGTCTTCCTGTGCCTCTGCCGCATTAATATTGAAAACTCTTTCGCGGCCTTGTCCATTCGTGTTCTCCTGGTTCGGGCAATTTCTAATAATGTGGCCCAGTTTTCCACATTTATAACAAACTACATTGGCGTAACTTGCTCCGACACTACTTGCTCCGCCATTACTCGTTCCGACACCATTTGTTCCTTTCGTTCTATTAACCCCTGGTCCGTAAACCTCACACTTCGCTGCGCTATGACCATTTCTTTTACACTTGTTGCAAAATTTGGTGCAGAACCCCGAGTGATACTTTTCACACCTTTGGCATAGCTGCTTCTGATTGTTGTTGTTGTTGTTGCGGTTATTATTGTTGTTGGGATGATTGTTGTAGTTGCTGTTGTTGTTGTTGTTGTTGTTGTTGTTGTTGTTGTTGTTGTTTTTGGGCCGTTTGTTGTAGTTGCGATTGATGTTGCGATTGTTGGGATAATTGTTGCGATTATTATTGTAATTGTTGTTGTTATTGTATTGGTGATTCTTATCACCGTTTTCCTCCCACTTTCTTTTGACTTGCTTCACATTGGCCTCTTCAGCCGTCTGTTCTTTAATTCTTTCCTCAATCTGGTTCACTAGTTTGTGAGCCATTCTACATGCCTGTTGTATGGAGGCGGGCTCGTGTGAACTTATATCTTCTTGGATTCTTTCCGGTAATCCTTTCACAAACGCGTCGATCTTCTCTTCCTCATCTTCGAATGCTCCCGGACACAATAGGCACAATTCTGTGAATCGTCTTTCGTACGTGGTAATATCAAATCCTTGGGTTCGTAACCCTCTAAGTTCTGTCTTGAGCTTATTGACCTCGGTTCTGGGACGGTACTTCTCGTTCATCAAGTGCTTGAATGCGGACCACGGTAGTGCGTACGCATCATCTTGTCCCACTTGCTCTAGATAGGTATTCCACCATGTTAACGCAGAACCTGTGAAGGTATGCGTAGCGTACTTCACTTTGTCCTCTTCAGTACACTTACTTATGGCAAACACCGATTCGACCTTCTCGGTCCACCGTTTCAATCCGATCGGTCCTTCGGTTCCATCAAATTCCAAAGGTTTGCAGGCAGTGAATTCTTTGTAGGTGCATCCTACACGATTTCCTGTACTGCTAGATCCAAGGTTATTATTGGTATGTAGCGCAGCCTGTACTGCGGCTATGTTTGAAGCTAGAAAAGTACGGAATTCCTCTTCATTCATATTCACGGTGTGTCGAGTAGTCGGTGCCATTTCCTTCAAAATAGTCAAATGGAACAAGTTAATCATACAGAATATTAAGAGTAGTTAATAGTATTTCGTAGCATAATATGAACTCATTTATAAAAGCTTTTTCTTCATATTAGCGTTTTATAAGTTTAAATTCGGGTAGTACCTACCCGTTAAGTTCATACTTAGTAGCTAATATACAATTCAACTACTACAATTCTATATGAAAAACTGATTATAATAATATTTCGCGTTCAAACTTTTACACAATATTTTACAAACTTACAATACCGCTTATTTTACATATAGCATGAAATATAGCACACAATAAATTTGATACAAGATGGTTGTGAAGATAATTCTAGCTAGTACACAAGTCGTTCAGCAAAGGCAATAAAGACACGTAATTCATACGTCCAGAAACAAGTCATGCATTCTGGTTTTACTAGGATTACTTCCCATCCTTGGTCTTGTGGAACATAACCGTTATGGCCGTTGATAAGACAGTGTGTTGTAACGTCGTCAAAGGGACGAGGGTTACGTAATGTCCAACAGTCCCGTAACAATCTAAAAACCTCATTTCTTACCCCAATTACCGACTCCGTCACTTGTGGGAACGTTTTGTTTAATAGTTGTAGCCCGATGTTCTTGTTCTCACTTTGGTGAGAAGCGAACATTACTAATCCGTAAGCATAACATGCTTCTTTATGTTGCATGTTAGCCGCTTTTTCTAAATCACGAAGTCCAATATTCGGATATATTGAGTCAAAATAATTTCTTAACCCATTGCGTAAAATAGCATTTGGGTTCCCCGCAATATATGCGTCAAAGTAAACACATCGTAACTTATGGATTTCCCAATGTGATATCCCCCATCTTTCGAACGAAAGCCTTTTATAAACCAAGGCATTCTTGGAACGTTCTTTGAATGTCTTACAAACTGATCTCGCCTTAAATAGTTGTGCCGAAGAATTCTGACCGACTCTAGACAAGATTTCATCAATCATGTCTCCGGGTAGGTCTCTTAAAATATTGGGTTGTCTATCCATTTTGTGTTTTTTATACTGTAAAATAGACAAGAGTTAGATTCATCAATAAAAATACTTATTAATACAAGCAATTTTTACATATATCATAAAGCATAAGCATACTATATTACATATATTACACCACACGAATACAACTATCTTATTCCGACTCGCTTGTTTCTTCTTCTTCGGTTTTGGTTCGTTTTGCCAAGTTTCTAGGGATATATGATGTTCACCTAATACGAGCCGTCGTTGTCCACATTGGTTTAGAAAAACCTGGTGGTTTAGAGGTTCCCAGGTCATTGTTACAACTTAAGGACTTCGGGGGTTGACGATACATATAAAGTTCATCGGGGTTGGAATTAGATTTCTCTATTTTTATGCCCTTTCCCTTATTATTTTCTTTTGCCTTTTTAAATTCAGTTGGGGTAATTTCTATAACATCATTGGAATTCTCGTCGGAATCCGATTCATCGGAGAATTGGTAATCCTCCCAATATTTTGCTTCCTTGGCGGAAACACCATTGACCAAAATTAACTTTGGTCGGTTGGTTGAGGATTTTCTTTTACTTAACCGTTTTATTATTTCCCCCACCGGTTCTATTTCTTCATCCGGTTCCGATTCTTCTTCCGGTTCCGATTCTTCTTCCTGTTCCGACTCTTCTTCCGGTTCCTCTTCGGGAACTTGTGAATCAGTCCACAAATCATTCCAATTTACATTTGACTCTTCATTATTATTAGGTGAGTCAATGGGACTTGTTCTAGAGGTAGACATCTATCACATAATATCAAACACGTTAAGAGATTAATATATCACATAATATTCATATGTTAAAAATATATAGTTTCCAACAAAAATGTTAAGCAATCATTTTTAAAGAAAACACGGTCGAAGTCCAGACTCACTAATGCATCCTAACAAACTCGATAAGACACACTAATGCAAATTTTCTGGTTCTCTAAGACCAACGCTCTGATACCAACTGAAATGTCCCGTTCTTATTGATTAAAAACGTTCCATATTAATTGATTTCGTTGCGAGGTTTTGACCTCTATATGAGACATTTTTCAAAGACTGCATTCATTTTAAAACAAACCATAACCTTTATTTCATCAATAAAGGTTTAAAAAGCTTTACGTAGATTATCAAATAATGATAATCTAAAATATCCTGTTTACACACGACCATTACATAATGGTTTACAATACAAATATGTTACAACAAAATAAGTTTCTTGAATGCAGTTTTTACACAATATCATACAAGCATGGACTCCAAATCTCGTCCTTATTTAAGTATGCGACAGCGGAAGCTCTTAATAATCACCTGAGAATAAACATGCTTAAAACGTCAACAAAAATGTTGGTGAGTTATAGGTTTAACCTATATATATATCAAATCATAATAATAGACCACAAGATTTCATATTTCAATACACATCCCATACATAGAGATAAAAATCATTCATATGGTGAACACCTGGTAACCGACAATAACAAGATGCATATATAAGAATATCCCCATCATTCCGGGACACCCTTCGGATATGATATAAATTTCGAAGTACTAAAGCATCCGGTACTTTGGATGGGGTTTGTTAGGCCCAATAGATCTATCTTTAGGATTCGCGTCAATTAGGGTGTCTGTTCCCTAATTCTTAGATTACCAGACTTAATAAAAAGGGGCATATTCGATTTTGATAATTCAACCATAGAATGTAATTTCACGTACTTGTGTCTATTTTGTAAATCATTTATAAAACCTGCATGTATTCTCATCCCAAAAATATTAGATTTTAAAAGTGGGACTATAACTCACTTTCACAGATTTTTACTTCGTCGGGAAGTAAGACTTGGCCACTGTTGATTCACGAACCTATAACAATATATACATATATATTAAAGTATGTTCAAAATATATTTACAACACTTTTAATATATTTTGATGTTTTAAGTTTATTAAGTCAGCTGTCCTCGTTAGTAACCTATAACTAGTTGTCCACAGTTAGATGTACAGAAATAAATCGATAAATATTATCTTGAATCAATCCATGACCCAGTGTATACGTATCTCAGTATTGATCACAACTCAAACTATATATATTTTGGAATCAACCTCAACCCTGTATAGCTAACTCCAACATTCACATATAGAGTGTCTATGGTTGTTCCGAAATATATATAGATGTGTCGACATGATAGGTCGAAACATTGTATACGTGTCTATGGTATCTCAAGATTACATAATATACAATACAAGTTGATTAAGTTATGGTTGGAATAGATTTGTTACCAATTTTCACGTAGCTAAAATGAGAAAAATTATCCAATCTTGTTTTACCCATAACTTCTTCATTTTAAATCCGTTTTGAGTGAATCAAATTGCTATGATTTCATATTGAACTCTATTTTATGAATCTAAACAGAAAAAGTATAGGTTTATAGTCGAAAAAATAAGTTACAAGTCGTTTTTGTAAAGGTAGTCATTTCAGTCGAAAGAACGACGTCTAGATGACCATTTTAGAAAACATACTTCCACTTTGAGTTTAACCATAATTTTTGGATATAGTTTCATGTTCATAATAAAAATCATTTTCTCAGAATAACAACTTTTAAATCAAAGTTTATCATAGTTTTTAATTAACTAACCCAAAACAGCCCGCGGTGTTACTACGACGGCGTAAATCCGGTTTTACGGTGTTTTTCGTGTTTCCAGGTTTTAAATCATTAAGTTAGCATATCATATAGATATAGAACATGTGTTTAGTTGATTTTAAAAGTCAAGTTAGAAGGATTAACTTTTGTTTGCGAACAAGTTTAGAATTAACTAAACTATGTTCTAGTGATTACAAGTTTAAACCTTCGAATAAGATAGCTTTATATGTATGAATCGAATGATGTTATGAACATCATTACTACCTTAATTTCCTTGGATAAACCTACTGGAAAAGAGAAAAATGGATCTAGCTTCAATGGATCCTTGTATGGCTCGAAGTTCTTGAAGCAGAATCATGACACGAAAACAAGTTCAAGTAAGATCATCACTTGAAATAAGATTGTTATAGTTATAGAAATTGAACCAAAGTTTGAATATGATTATTACCTTGTATTAGAATGATAACCTACTGTAAGAAACAAAGATTTCTTGAGGTTGGATGATCACCTTACAAGATTGGAAGTGAGCTAGCAAACTTGAAAGTATTCTTGATTTTATGAAACTAGAACTTTTGGAATTTATGAAGAACACTTAGAACTTGAAGATAGAACTTGAGAGAGATCAATTAGATGAAGAAAATTGAAGAATGAAAGTGTTTGTAGGTGTTTTTGGTCGTTGGTGTATGGATTAGATATAAAGGATATGTAATTTTGTTTTCATGTAAATAAGTCATGAATGATTACTCATATTTTTGTAATTTTATGAGATATTTCATGCTAGTTGCCAAATGATGGTTCCCACATGTGTTAGGTGACTCACATGGGCTGCTAAGAGCTGATCATTGGAGTGTATATACCAATAGTACATACATCTAAAAGCTGTGTATTGTACGAGTACGAATACGGGTGCATACGAGTAGAATTGTTGATGAAACTGAACGAGGATGTAATTGTAACCATTTTTGTTAAGTAGAAGTATTTTGATAAGTGTATTGAAGTCTTTCAAAAGTGTATAAATACATATTAAAACACTACATGTATATACATTTTAACTGAGTTGTTAAGTCATCGTTAGTCGTTACATGTAAGTGTTGTTTTGAAACCTTTAGGTTAACGATCTTGTTAAATGTTGTTAACTCAATGTTTATAATATCAAATGAGATTTTAAATTATTATATTATCATGATATTATCATGTATGAATATCTCTTAATATGATATATATACATTAAATGTCTTTACAACGATAATCGTTACATATATGTCTCGTTTAAAAATCATTAAGTTAGTAGTCTTGTTTTTACATATGTAGTTCATTGTTAATATACTTTATGATATGTTTTCTTATCATAGTATCATGTTAACTATATATATATATATATCCATATATATGTCATCATATAGTTTTTACAAGTTTTAACGTTCGTGAATCACCGATCAACTTGGGTGGTCAATTGTCTATATGAAACATATTTCAATTAATCAAGTCTTAAAAAGTTTGATTGCTTAACATGTTGGAAACATTTAATCATGTAAATATCAATCTCAATTAATATATATAAACATGGAAAAGTTCGGGTCACTACAAAAATAAGATACATGGTGATGATTTGGTGAATGCTGTGATGACCCGGGAATTTCCGACCAAATTTAAACATAATCTTATATGATTCGACTCGATAAGCAAAGTCTATTAAACCGAGTCTCATTATGTTTGAACTATTTCATGATAACATTTGACCTTTAACTATTTCCGACGATTCACGAACCTTTAATTGTAACTAAGAATGTAAATATAAATAATTATATATAAAACTAATTATATTAGTATTAATGAACTATTAAGTAATTTTGTTATTATAAAAGATAACATTTAATAACTAAAGATTTTCATTTTGAATATATATAGTATATTGTATATAAATGATTCAAACATATTTTACCAACGTTATCAAAATATTAAATGTACAATGTTATACTTTGTAGTTAATTGTTTAATATACATAATTAATCATCTACTCAACATTTAAAACATGATTTTATATATATGGTAGTATACATATATACATAAATATAACTATATATATATGATTTTATACATAATTATTATATTATGTATATGTAGAAATTTATAATATATCTATGATGAAATAATGTACTATTTTAATAAATATATATAATACTTACATATATAAAACATTTATATTTTTCATAATTACATACATAAGTATAATATAATTAGTATGTAAATAAATATTATAATATATTTATATTAAAATGCATAAATATATAATATTCAGTATATGTTACAATACATATTACATAATTATTAAATATTACATAATAATAGATGATATTAATAAATTAAATTTAAATACAAATATAGTTTTTGTAGTAATGTTATTTGTATCGTCAAATATCAATATTTGTATTCATAATATCACTTTATATCATATAAAGATGAAATTGGATGTATAAATTAGATTATTATTACTAATATTATTATTATCGATAAAATATTAATATTATCATAATTAGTATGGTATTATTATTATTATTATTATTATTATCATTTTTACAATTATTATTATCATTAATATTATATTTATCATTATTATTAATTTTATTAATATTATTAGATATTAATAGTATTGTTATTATATATTATTATTATTAATTAAAAAAAAACAGTAGGGATCTATATTATACGCTTGACCTCTGTATCCTTTATCTCTATTATTATTATTTTTTTTGTTTCTTTCCTGCTCCAAACTCGTGAACCTGTGTTGACATTTTCTCCATTTTTTATCAACCGATCTCTATTATTACAAAATGATTATGTATAATTGCAAATCAAATAAAAAGGAAATCCAATGGGATTAAAGAGCACAGCGATATTTTTTTTTTCTTCTTCTCTGCACGCTCCAATTTTTTTTCTCTTAATTCAATTTCGAATAAAGTTTCAAAATCTAAAAATGCAGAAAGGTTAGAAATCTTTCTTTGAATCTATCTGCAAAATCTCAACTCTCAAATCTTTATATCGATCTTGAATTTTGAAGTCAAAGTTTAGTTTAAAAAAAGTCAACAATTGTTCTTGAGACAAATTCGCGTTCGTGTATATGTTTCTGATCAAATTGACGATTCCAGTAGTTTTTATACATGTTTAGAAAACTATTTCGTGTTATAAACATTATCTATAATGTTATCTATTACGAAATCAATTTTTTTTGTTTTGTTCCAAGAACCGACGCTGCAGTAGGCCTTTAGTGTTTTTTTTTTTATTTTAGAACCCAAATTATTTTTTTTTCTGTAATGTTTTGAAGCTTTAAAAGGAACCCTGATTTTTTTTTTTTTTTTTTGGTTATTGATGTTTTGTTGAATCCATGAGACTTGTGGAGAAGAAGAGGAATAGAAGAAAAACAGTTTATATATAAAATTTAAATTCGATATTAGTACAGAGAATCAGAATTGGTGGGATGGTCGAGAGTGTTTGCGTGTGAGCATGTGGTCACGAGATCGAGTCCAGAGGACGGTAGTTTCTTTTTTTTTTTTGAAACTCTTTTCATGTGAGGTAGTTTTCTTTTCTAATTTTATTATTGTTATTATATATTAATTATTATTAGTATTATTATTATTATTGTGATTGTTTTGATTGTTATTGTTATTGTTATTATTAGTATCATACTTGTTATCATATTTGAAAGTATTATAGACATTACTATTATTATTATGATAGGTATTAATAATATTATTATTAGTAATAAACTTATCATTTTAGTATTTTATCATCATTAGGATTATGATTATGATTATCATTATTATTATTATTATGAAGGAAATAAAAATATATTATTATCATCAATATTAGAATTTGTACCGGTTTATAAATAATAGTATCATCAGTACATTTACAATTAATAATATCATATTTATCAGTATCATCATTAATATTTACTAGTATTATTATGATTATCATTTATCATTTTATAAATATTAGAACCCTTATTATTAACATAAGTATGGTATTAGTATTAATATTATTTTAGAGTTATTATTATTAGTATCATTAACAGTTATCATTTTCATTTTTTTTGCTATTAGTATTATCATTATTAATAAAATTATTATTATTATTAGTAAATCATTATTATCTAAATTATTATTTTAACAAATAAATCTTTTGTACACTATATATATACTTATGGTATATACTAGGATTGTATTAATAATTCACATAACAAACTAATAAAATTTCATAAATACAATACTAACCACAAATATATGTATATAAATATATTAATGTCACTATTTATATAAACGTAAATCATTATAGATATATATACATAAAATCGATATATATATAAAATATAACTTAAAATATAATATAAGTATACGTTTTAAAATAAAGGTTAGAATAAATTCTACAAAACTATAATATATAAATAATACATATTAATAAATGAAATTTTGTAACTTACATTATACGTATTAATATATACACAATTGATATAGGTTCGTGAATCCGAGGCCAACCCTGCATTGTTCAATGACGTCATATGTATTTTTACTACAAAATACAGTATCGTGAGTTTCATTTGCCCTTTTTACTCATTACATTTTTGGGCTGAGAATACATGCAAATGCTTTATTAACTGTTTTACAATACTTATATGCGTGAGTTTCATTTGCCCTTTTTACTCATTACATTTTTGGGCTGAGAATACATGCAAATTCTTTATTAACTATTTTACAATACTTATATGTGTGAGTTTCATTTGCTCCCTTTTTAAATGCTTTTGAAATATATATTTTTGGGACTGAGAATACATGCGCTGCTTTTATAACTGTTTTACGAAATAGACGCAAGTACTTAAAACTACATTCTATGGCTGGATTATTAAACCGAATATGCCCTTTTTATTAAGTCTGGTAATCTAAGAATTAGGGAACAGACACCCTAATTGACGCGAATCCTAAAGATAGATCTATCGAGCCCAACAAGCTCCATCCAAAGTACCGGATGCTTTAGTACTTCGAAATTTATATCATGTCCGAAGGAGGATCCCGGAATGATGGGGATATTCTTATATATGCATATTGTTAATGTCGGTTACCAGGTGTTCAATCCATATGAATGATATTTTTGTCTCTATGCATGGGACGTATGTTTATGAGAAATGGAAATCTGAAATCTTGTGGTCTATTAAAATGATGGAAATGATTGTTTAAGTTAAACTAATGAACTCACCAACCTTTTGGTTGACACTTTAAAGCATGTTTATTCTCAGGTACGAAAGAAATCTTCCGCTGTGTATTTGCTCATTTTATAGATATTACTTGGAGTCATTCATGGCATATTTCAAAAGACGTTGCATTCGAGTCGTCGAGTTCATCAAGATTATTATCAAGTCAATTATAGTTGGATATATTATGAAATGGTATGCATGCCTGTCAACTTTCGATGTAATGAAAGTTTGTCTTTTCAAAAACGAATGCAATGTTTGTAAAATGTATCATATAGAGGTCAAGTATCTCGCGATGTAATCAACTGTTGTGAATCGTTTATAATCGATATGGACTTCATCCGGATGGATTAGGACGGGTCTTCACAGTTGGTATCAGAGCGGTGGTCTTAGCGAACCAGGTCTTGCATTAGTGAGTCTAACTGATAGTCGTTAGAATGCATTAATGAGTCTGGACTTCGACCGTGTTTGCATGTCAAAAGTTTTGCTTATCATTTAGTGTCGAAAAATTATTTGCTTATCATCCTTAAAGTCTAAGACACGTCTTACTGCCTTTATTGCATAGACAGTGTATAGTTAAATTCATATCTTAGCGTATCTGTTATTGTTACCTTTGCCTGACAGCTTCCGTAGATTCCTCCGTAGCTTATGGGATTTTAGTATTATATATGCATATGTAAATTATGTATTGCAGGGTACTAATCTACATCCTATAATCTATTTCTTATCGAAAATCCTTCATCTGATCGTACGAGATGAATCCCTCAACCAGTTCGAGTCCATCTGATTTCGATAGCTATTTCGATAGTTATTCCGACAGCTATTTCGATATGGATTTCCACTCGAGCTCCGAAAGCAGAGTAACCGGAATGAATCGATCAATTAGCCATCATCTATTCTGAATGAATTGGAGATGGGTTTGTAGTCGACTTAATCAATGGAAACGCGAAGAAGGCGATCATTTCCACTAACCAAATTCACCTCTTGACAATGGACCTAAAACGTTTACCGGCGAACCTGTTCGAGACACCATTTTCTCTCTCATTTCCAAAGTATCTCATCACGATCATATACTATCTCAGATTCTAAACCTCATTCATCCGCTCGTCCGAACCGACAATCATCCCGGTGTAATAGAAGAAGTTAACGAACTTCGCGCATAAGTTGTAGTCTTGGAAAATATGGTGCAAAACGTACCAGCTTCATCCAAATCACCGGCACCAACGGTACCACCAACAACCCAAATTTCAATATCACATGCCTCAACATCTCAATCTATACCTCGAGTATAATCATCATTCTACATGACATTCTACATCAGTTATCTTCGTTCGACATGGTGATTATGTAATCTCTAATGTTTTAGAGATTATTTATTCTAGTTCCAACTGAAAACTAAATGAGTTTAATATCATGTTAACTCATTAAATTCATGATTACATCTGAAGAAAATATATATGTATATATGTTTTCATAAAGATTGTAATTAAAAATTCTTTTGTACAAACTGTTAATAATAAAAATATTTTAACGGGTAGGTAATACCCGAGGAATATTTAAATTTCACATTAATAAGTTACACTGTATATTCTTCGAATCTGATTCAACAGTTATTCACTATTCTATTTACAACCACCGGGATACTTATCCGTTCACCAAAGAATAACTATTTTCATTCAAATTCAATTTCATATTTGAATTTTGACCTATCAGAATCCAACAAGTGGCATAATGAAGAAATAATGGACACAATAAAAATTGATTAGAAACAGACTAATTAACAATATTAAATTTTATTAAGAAACCACGCTAACAAAATCCTAGCTAACTGTTCCTAGCTAACTGTTAATTCCGTATTACATTTTATTTATCGCAATTTATTTATCGCAATTTATTTTATCGCAATTTATATTCTCGCAATTTTATTTATTGTCATTTAATTTCTGTTATTTACTTTACGCACTTTATTTATCGTCATTTAATTTCTGTTATTTATTTTACGCACTTTAAATATCGGGACACGTATACAAGGTTTTGACATATCATATCGACACATCTATATATATTATTTGGAATCACCATAGACACTCTATATGCAGTAATGATCGAGTTCTCTATACAGGGTTGAGGTTGATTCTATAATAATATATATACTTTGAGTTGTGATCGAGTCTGAGACATGTACACGGGTCACGATACGTATTAATTAATTCAAATATTATATATTAAACTATATATGAATGATTGCACTGTCAACTGTGGACTATCGACTGTGGACTAATAACATTGGACAATTAAAATGAATTAAAATATTGAATATAACATATGAAACTAAACAATTCTTCAAGTTTGCCACTTGATTTCGTCTTAAACCTCATTTGTATCTTCACGATTACATTCTGCGTTCAAACCTTTCATGATTCTTGAAAACACCTCAATCGATAGGATGAATCAACCGCACTTCATCTACGGAAGGAAAGATTTATGCATATAGTTATGCACCTGAGAAACTCTCGGCAATTGAGTAAAAGTTCAACACGTAGCCGCGTCAGATCCTTTGGCATTTATTAACAAAAACAACTTTGCGATCCCTTTTCAAAATTAGCCAATTTTGTCACAACTCCAACAAGTCAACTTCGACTTTTCGTACGAAACAACCTTATTATAACGTTTATATATACGCGTGCTCTTTTATTGTTACCAGGTAACCTTTCATATTCCATCATATTACCATCAGCGTTTAATCATCTAAAAACACAATTCTCCTGAAACCACCTCGGATTAATAACCGATGATTCAGATATCATAGCATTAAATGCAGAGGAAACAGAAAAATGGTAGATGGTCTAAACGGACAAAAGTTTGATGATAAAGAAAGGAGTGTTAGGAACGCTCGATAGAAAATTGGGTATTGAAAAACAGATTGAGTTACCCATGAAGGAGACCAAGGACAAATACAAGGACCAAATCCTATATTCAAAGGATTCAGGTAATTCTGGATCCGTTGAAATCTTTAGAGAATATCTTGCTTCAAAGTCATGTTATAATCTTGCGGAAAATCTTTCTCCATCAACCGTCGAACTTAGAAATTTCAAAATATCATCATCAATATCTTTGATATTTCTGAGGATATTTTCATAAATATTCTCGTCCGAAATTATATACCTCTTCGTGCTTCCTGTGTATCAATATATTGGAAACATTCAATAGAAAATATAGTACCGAAAAGCAGATTATGCGAAACTATGAAGAAAGCCGTGGATAAATCACAAAGAATAAGTTTGACTTCAAAGAATCCAAATAATTCAATGTCTGCTAAAGTCTATAGTGAATAACTTGCTCCTTACTCTAAACCCTTGCAGACAATAGTTTCTATCATCCTCTGATCTTTAGATATTCTGAGATATTATCGTACCTTTCATTATAAATATCCTCCATATTTCTGGAGATATTTTTATAACTATTCTTATCTGAAATCATTAATCTTTTCGTGCTATCAGTATTACATCATATAGAAACTGTTAGTTTCTATATTCTGTAAATTTTCAAGCTTAAAATATGAATGTTATTGTAGTAATGATGGGAACTGATGCATGAGTTAGTATAATATAATGACACTTGATCAACGTGATTATATTACAGTAAGTCATGCTGAGTTTCTAAATGAAACGTGATGATTCACAGATCATAACGTCATCATGTGCCATGTTACATAACTCTTTCATCCTACTTAACTCCGTAACAAATCAAGAAAATGTATTCTTGATGGTTCTATCTTCCGTGATGTTGATAAATTTGAAAATCAAATCGTGCTATCACGTTCCTTCATGCTTAGAACATTATAATCATTCGAAACTCTATATCTATAAATTCTGGACCATTATTCGCTTGACTTGAAGTCGGGAAGAGAAAACAAAAGCATAGAGCTTTGAAATATAAGGGAGAATATAAAGTCCGATAACAACACATAAATTACAAACCGTGTATATCAATGTTTATCGCAACATAAAGACACGGGAGAATTAAAAACATTATAATCCCGAGGGCGAAGTAGAAGAAAGCAGATTCCTCTGGTGGAAGTTGGAAAAGGAGAATGATTGTTGCGATAGTAAGGATGAGGACAAGGATCAGAACTGGATTAATCATTTTCAGAATCTTTTGGATGTATGAACTAAGAAAGAAAGTATAAGAATGGTGAGAATAATGGAAAGGAAGAGCTTAATTTATACTGGAAATATCAGACGTAGTAATCGGGGCAGATCACCGTATTTAATTAAAGAGATCTTAATTTCCATAAATCCCGAAGAATCAGATTTTATAGATCTTCAAGATTTTCTTTAAATCCCTTAAATTCCGGAATTCAACCAAGGCAATGTCAAAAGTTAAGACGCGCCTTATTTTCTAAATTCAAACCTGACTACGTCAAAAGTTAAAAACAAATCTTTGTTTCTCATTTCATCCTTTTGTGAATAGCTTCATTCGCACTCTTCGAATAATTGAATTATTTTTATCCATATTACTCAATGATGATAAAACTCAAGTTATCAACTCATATTCGTCAGGAAAACATATTTATTGTTAGCTATGACGACCTCACTCAAATTTCGGGACGAAATTTCTTTAACGGGTAGGTACTGTGATGACCCGGGAATTTCCGACCAAATTTAAACATAATCTTATATGATTCGACTCGATAAGCAAAGTCTATTAAACCGAGTCTCATTATGTTTGAACTATTTCATGATAACATTTGACCTTTAACTATTTCCGACGATTCACGAACCTTTAATTGTAACTAAGAATGTAAATATAAATAATTATATATAAAACTAATTATATTAGTATTAATGAACTATTAAGTAATTTTGTTATTATAAAAGATAACATTTAATAACTAAAGATTTTCATTTTGAATATATATAGTATATTGTATATAAATGATTCAAACATATTTTACCAACGTTATCAAAATATTAAATGTACAATGTTATACTTTGTAGTTAATTGTTTAATATACATAATTAATCATCTACTCAACATTTAAAACATGATTTTATATATATGGTAGTATACATATATACATAAATATAACTATATATATATGATTTTATACATAATTATTATATTATGTATATGTAGAAATTTATAATATATCTATGATGAAATAATGTACTATTTTAATAAATATATATAATACTTACATATATAAAACATTTATATTTTTCATAATTACATACATAAGTATAATATAATTAGTATGTAAATAAATATTATAATATATTTATATTAAAATGCATAAATATATAATATTCAGTATATGTTACAATACATATTACATAATTATTAAATATTACATAATAATAGATGATATTAATAAATTAAATTTAAATACAAATATAGTTTTTGTAGTAATGTTATTTGTATCGTCAAATATCAATATTTGTATTCATAATATCACTTTATATCATATAAAGATGAAATTGGATGTATAAATTAGATTATTATTACTAATATTATTATTATCGATAAAATATTAATATTATCATAATTAGTATGGTATTATTATTATTATTATTATTATTATTATTATCATTTTTACAATTATTATTATCATTAATATTATATTTATCATTATTATTAATTTTATTAATATTATTAGATATTAATAGTATTGTTATTATATATTATTATTATTAATTAAAAAAAAACAGTAGGGATCTATATTATACGCTTGACCTCTGTATCCTTTATCTCTATTATTATTATTTTTTTTGTTTCTTTCCTGCTCCAAACTCGTGAACCTGTGTTGACATTTTCTCCATTTTTTATCAACCGATCTCTATTATTACAAAATGATTATGTATAATTGCAAATCAAATAAAAAGGAAATCCAATGGGATTAAAGAGCACAGCGATATTTTTTTTTTCTTCTTCTCTGCACGCTCCAATTTTTTTTCTCTTAATTCAATTTCGAATAAAGTTTCAAAATCTAAAAATGCAGAAAGGTTAGAAATCTTTCTTTGAATCTATCTGCAAAATCTCAACTCTCAAATCTTTATATCGATCTTGAATTTTGAAGTCAAAGTTTAGTTTAAAAAAAGTCAACAATTGTTCTTGAGACAAATTCGCGTTCGTGTATATGTTTCTGATCAAATTGACGATTCCAGTAGTTTTTATACATGTTTAGAAAACTATTTCGTGTTATAAACATTATCTATAATGTTATCTATTACGAAATCAATTTTTTTTGTTTTGTTCCAAGAACCGACGCTGCAGTAGGCCTTTAGTGTTTTTATTTTTATTTTAGAACCCAAATTATTTTTTTTTCTGTAATGTTTTGAAGCTTTAAAAGGAACCCTGATTTTTTTTTTTTTTTTTTTTTGGTTATTGATGTTTTGTTGAATCCATGAGACTTGTGGAGAAGAAGAGGAATAGAAGAAAAACAGTTTATATATAAAATTTAAATTCGATATTAGTACAGAGAATCAGAATTGGTGGGATGGTCGAGAGTGTTTGCGTGTGAGCATGTGGTCACGAGATCGAGTCCAGAGGACGGTAGTTTCTTTTTTTTTTTTTGAAACTCTTTTCATGTGAGGTAGTTTTCTTTTCTAATTTTATTATTGTTATTATATATTAATTATTATTAGTATTATTATTATTATTGTGATTGTTTTGATTGTTATTGTTATTGTTATTATTAGTATCATACTTGTTATCATATTTGAAAGTATTATAGACATTACTATTATTATTATGATAGGTATTAATAATATTATTATTAGTAATAAACTTATCATTTTAGTATTTTATCATCATTAGGATTATGATTATGATTATCATTATTATTATTATTATGAAGGAAATAAAAATATATTATTATCATCAATATTAGAATTTGTACCGGTTTATAAATAATAGTATCATCAGTACATTTACAATTAATAATATCATATTTATCAGTATCATCATTAATATTTACTAGTATTATTATGATTATCATTTATCATTTTATAAATATTAGAACCCTTATTATTAACATAAGTATGGTATTAGTATTAATATTATTTTAGAGTTATTATTATTAGTATCATTAACAGTTATCATTTTCATTTTTTTTGCTATTAGTATTATCATTATTAATAAAATTATTATTATTATTAGTAAATCATTATTATCTAAATTATTATTTTAACAAATAAATCTTTTGTACACTATATATATACTTATGGTATATACTAGGATTGTATTAATAATTCACATAACAAACTAATAAAATTTCATAAATACAATACTAACCACAAATATATGTATATAAATATATTAATGTCACTATTTATATAAACGTAAATCATTATAGATATATATACATAAAATCGATATATATATATAATATAACTTAAAATATAATATAAGTATACGTTTTAAAATAAAGGTTAGAATAAATTCTACAAAACTATAATATATAAATAATACATATTAATAAATGAAATTTTGTAACTTACATTATACGTATTAATATATACACAATTGATATAGGTTCGTGAATCCGAGGCCAACCCTGCATTGTTCAATGACGTCATATGTATTTTTACTACAAAATACAGTATCGTGAGTTTCATTTGCCCTTTTTACTCATTACATTTTTGGGCTGAGAATACATGCAAATGCTTTATTAACTGTTTTACAATACTTATATGCGTGAGTTTCATTTGCCCTTTTTACTCATTACATTTTTGGGCTGAGAATACATGCAAATTCTTTATTAACTATTTTACAATACTTATATGTGTGAGTTTCATTTGCTCCCTTTTTAAATGCTTTTGAAATATATATTTTTGGGACTGAGAATACATGCGCTGCTTTTATAACTGTTTTACGAAATAGACGCAAGTACTTAAAACTACATTCTATGGCTGGATTATTAAACCGAATATGCCCTTTTTATTAAGTCTGGTAATCTAAGAATTAGGGAACAGACACCCTAATTGACGCGAATCCTAAAGATAGATCTATCGAGCCCAACAAGCTCCATCCAAAGTACCGGATGCTTTAGTACTTCGAAATTTATATCATGTCCGAAGGAGGATCCCGGAATGATGGGGATATTCTTATATATGCATATTGTTAATGTCGGTTACCAGGTGTTCAATCCATATGAATGATATTTTTGTCTCTATGCATGGGACGTATGTTTATGAGAAATGGAAATCTGAAATCTTGTGGTCTATTAAAATGATGGAAACGATTGTTTAAGTTAAACTAATGAACTCACCAACCTTTTGGTTGACACTTTAAAGCATGTTTATTCTCAGGTATGAAAGAAATCTTCCGCTGTGTATTTGCTCATTTTATAGATATTACTTGGAGTCATTCATGGCATATTTCAAAAGACGTTGCATTCGAGTCGTCGAGTTCATCAAGATTATTATCAAGTCAATTATAGTTGGATATATTATGAAATGGTATGCATGCCTGTCAACTTTCGATGTAATGAAAGTTTGTCTTTTCAAAAACGAATGCAATGTTTGTAAAATGTATCATATAGAGGTCAAGTATCTCGCGATGTAATCAACTGTTGTGAATCGTTTATAATCGATATGGACTTCGTCCGGATGGATTAGGACGGGTCTTCACAGTTGGTATCAGAGCGGTGGTCTTAGCGAACCAGGTCTTGCATTAGTGAGTCTAACTGATAGTCGTTAGAATGCATTAATGAGTCTGGACTTCGACCGTGTTTGCATGTCAAAAGTTTTGCTTATCATTTAGTGTCGAAAAATTATTTGCTTATCATCCTTAAAGTCTAAGACACGTCTTACTGCCTTTATTGCATAGACAGTGTATAGTTAAATTCATATCTTAGCGTATCTGTTATTGTTACCTTTGCCTGACAGCTTCCGTAGATTCCTCCGTAGCTTATGGGATTTTAGTATTATATATGCATATGTAAATTATGTATTGCAGGGTACTAATCTACATCCTATAATCTATTTCTTATCGAAAATCCTTCATCTGATCGTACGAGATGAATCCCTCAACCAGTTCGAGTCCATCTGATTTCGATAGCTATTTCGATAGTTATTCCGACAGCTATTTCGATATGGATTTCCACTCGAGCTCCGAAAGCAGAGTAACCGGAATGAATCGATCAATTAGCCATCATCTATTCTGAATGAATTGGAGATGGGTTTGTAGTCGACTTAATCAATGGAAACAAATAACATTATCATTTTTATATACTACAGTTAACATATATAGAATTTAAGTATCATTCAAAGTGGATATAATCATCAAACTATTTAATGATAATCTTTAAAAAGCACTTATGACTAAATTAATCATTGATATATTAAAAAAAATATCAGTTACATTTAAATTTTTTGCAACTTTTAATTGTTTTGAAACAATTCTTCCTTTGAATTTTATAGTTGACCATAACCAATAACCATTCTAGGATCCCTTGCTCTATATGCTTCCACTATTGCACCAGTAGTTAGTAACCTCTTAAAAATCATCATTGCTGCAACAGGTATAATTATAATTATCCAAAACTTACTATTTTACCCCCTATAATGAGTTAACTCGAATCAAAGTTGTTATGATCCAATACTATAAATCTAACTATTAGTATTTTAAGATCACAATAATCACATACTAAAAAATAAGAGACACGTCTAAATATGTCTAAAAAGTACAATCAAGTATAATTGCAAACTGACCTGTCGATCTTTATTAATCAGATGAAATTGAAGTATCCACAATGTTTACATACATTTTCTTCATAATGCCTACATGTAGCTTCACGAAAGTCCGTCACAAGAGAGAAGTCAACAATGATGAGCGACCTAAGATATAAGATATTTTTATACTGCAAGACCTTGTTGTAGATAAAATCTTTATTAGTCAAAAAGTCAACATGATTCTCATATTTGACTAACTAACAAATTATAACCACAATTGAAAACATGAAATTTTTTGGAGCCACACCAGCCCGCCCCATTACATACCAAAAAATGACATGTTTTGACCCATTACCCACTGAATCCCAATAAAAAGAGATAAGAGAAAAGAAAAAAGAAAAAAAAAACCTACCTGCTGGAACATACTAAGAGATGCCAAAATGGATCCCCTGATTCACACGCTCTAATAAAGTGGTCACTTAGACCCAAACCCAAAAATGAAAAGGACTGATATAGCCGCTATTAACCAAAAACCAAACACATATCATATGTTAAATGAAGAACACATTTTATTATTAGACCCATGTACATAGTTATATTACTTTGGGTCATTTAGACTAAAACACGAACTGAGATCAAAACCCATGTACACAGTTGTAGTAAAATGGTTCATTTAAACCTAAATACGTCAAAAAGGAACTGAAGGAAACTACAGCTATAATAAAGTGGTCATTTAGACCCAAACATAAAAATGTTAAATAGTTACTTTCAGACTCATTTTACCAATTAAAGTTGACGAACAGAGACCCAAATACAATGTCTCTTTTATGAGTTAAGTTCACTATGTTAAATGGTTGCAATAAAGTAATATGTTCTCCAAATGTTACTAATGCCAAGTTATGCCAATTTACGGTTGCAGACTGATCATATTTTTGAAATGGTCTAAGTTCCATAAAAATTATAATCACCTTATCAAATGGAGGGACCATGCTTGTAATGCTTCAGACCATAAAAGCGTCACATGGCTGTAAATCTAGTATATGTGATGAAAAAACCCAAGAAACAAAGCAGACAAAGACCATGAATTGCAAAATCGAGGCCCAAAGAACCGTAGTTAAATATCAGACAAATAATATAATAGTGTTTCCAATTTTAAATTTGTATAAAAATTAAATGAAATTTAATTTTAAATTTGTATTAAAGATCTTATAAACTGATCTTAATTGTGTGTTATTGTTCCTAAAAGTAAGGAAGAAACAGAGGAAGCAAACTAATTAAGTTTGGATCCCATTTTAATATGATTCCGTTCTTGAAGCATATATCATATGAAGATATTTTTAGTAGAATGAAAATTGATCATTTATAAGTTTTCAATAAGATCAATATTAATAACAATAAAATTAAACATAACCTGCAATTTTGATGAAGACAAAAAATCGTGTTTCATTATTCCTTGATGCATATCCAGACTTCTAAAGTGATTATAATATCATCAACTTTCGATTACCTACAAAAAGTAACATTAACAAAAAACGCCAGTTATTACAAATTTAACTTGTATTGAAATCGTTTACCTTTTTTGACATCAACATTATAAACGAAAAGATTAAATTTAAGGTCATGAAACATCTTACAAATCGAAATCTAATCAAATAAATATACCTGAACATCAAACTATTTAGACTCATTATTGACGACACTCGTTAGGCGATTAATGTATTTAATGTAATAGCTTTGTAAGATAAAAAAACTAAGGTCACATTACAACGTTATTAACGTGAAAGGCATAAGAATATACCTCTTTATAACCATCAAAATCGAGAAGAGTGCGAACTAACCTGAAATAAACATTCAACCTATGAACTACAAAAATAAAGATTTCGTCAAACATATTGAAATGTCCCGTTCTTATTGATTAAAAACGTTCCATATTAATTGATTTCGTTGCGAGGTTTTGACCTCTATATGAGACGTTTTTCAAAGACTGAATTCATTTTTAAAACAACCCATAACCTTTATTTCATAAATAAAGGTTTAAAAAGCTTTACGTAGATTATCAAATAATGATAATCTAAAATATCCTGTTTAGACACGACCATTACATAATGGTTTACAATACAAATATGTTACATCGAAATCAGTTTCTTGAATGCAGTTTTTACATAATATCATACAAACATGGACTCCAAATCTTGTCCTTATTTTAGTATGCAATAGCGGAAGCTCTTAGTATTCACCTGAGAATAAACATGTTTTAAACGTCAACAAAAATGTTGGTGAGTTATAGGTTTAACCTATATATATCAAATCGTAACAATAGACTACAAGATTTCATATGTCAATACACATCCCATACATAGATATAAAAATCATTCATATGGTGAACACCTGGTAATCGACATTAACAAGATGCATATATAAGAATATCCCCATCATTCCGGGACACCCTTCGGATATGATATAAATTTCGAAGTACTAAAGCATCCGGTACTTTGGATGGGGTTTGTTAGGCCCAGTAGATCTATCTTTAGGATTCGAAATAATTAGGGTGTCTGTTCCCTAATTCTTAGATTACCAGACTTAATAAAAAGGGGCATATTCGATTTCGATAATTCAACCATAGAATGTAGTTTCACGTACTTGTGTCTATTTTGTAAATCATTTATAAAACCTGCATGTATTCTCATCCCAAAAATATTAGATTTTAAAAGTGTGACTATAACTCACTTTCACAGATTTTTACTTCGTCGGGAAGTAAGACTTGGCCACTGGTTGATTCACGAACCTATAACAATATATACATATATATCAAAGTATGTTCAAAATATATTTTCAACACTTTTAATATATTTTGATGTTTTAAGTTTATTAAGTCAGCTGTCCTCGTTAGTAACCTACAACTAGTTGTCCACAGTTAGATGTACAGAAATAAATCGATAAATATTATCTTGAATCAATCCATGACCCAGTGTATACGTATCTCAGTATTGATCACAACTCAAACTATATATGTTTTGGAATCAACCTCAACCCTGTATAGCTAACTCCAACATTCACATATAGAGTGTCTATGGTTGTTCCGAAATATATATAGATATGTCGACATGATAGGTCGAAACATTGTATACGTGTCTATGGTATCTCAAGATTACATAATATACAATACAAGTTGATTAAGTTATGGTTGGAATAGATTTGTTACCAATTTTCACGTAGCTAAAATGAGAAAAATTATCCAATCTTGTTTTACCCATAACTTCTTCATTTTAAATCCGTTTTGAGTGAATCAAATTGCTATGGTTTCATATTGAACTTTATTTTATGAATCTAAACAGAAAAAGTATAGGTTTATAGTCGGAAAAATAAGTTACAAGTCATTTTTGTAAAGGTAGTCATTTCAGTCGAAAGAACGACGTCTAGATGACCATTTTAGAAAACATACTTCCACTTTGAGTTTAACCATAATTTTTGGATATAGTTTCATGTTCATAATAAAAATCATTTTCCCAGAATAACAAATTTTAAATCAAAGTTTATCATAGTTTTTAATTAACTAACCCAAAACAGCCCGCGGTGTTACTACGACGGCGTAAATCCGGTTTTACGGTGTTTTTCGTGTTTCCAGGTTTTAAATCATTAAGTTAGCATATCATATAGATATATAACATGGGTTTAGTTGATTTTAAAAGTCAAGTTAGAAGGATTAACTTTTATTTGCGAACAAGTTTAGAATTAACTAAACTATGTTCTAGTGATTACAAGTTTAAACCTTCGAATAAGATAGCTTTATATGTATGAATCGAATGATGTTATGAACATCATTACTACCTCAAGTTCCTTGGATAAACCTACTGGAAATGAGAAAAATGGATCTAGCTTCAAAGGATCCTTGGATGGCGTGAAAGTTCTTGAAGCAGAATCATGACACGAAAACAATTTCAAGTAAGATTTCCACTCGAAATAAGATTGTTATAGTTATAGAAATTGAATTAAAGTTTGAATATGATTATTACCTTGTACTAGAAAGATAACCTACTGTAAGTAACAAAGGTTTCTTGATCTTGGATGATTACTTGGAATGGATTTAGAAAACTTGGAAGTAAACTTGCAATCTTGGAAGTATTCTTGATTTTATGAAACTAGAACTTTTGGAATTTATGAAGAACACTTAGAACTTGAAGATAGAACTTGAGAGAGATCAATTAGATGAAGAAAATTGAAGAATGAAAGTGTTTTAAAGTGTTTTTGGTCGTTGGTGTATGGATTAGATATAAAGGATATGTAATTTTGTTTTCATGTAAATAAATCATGAATGATTACTCATATTTTTGTAATTTTATGAGATATTTCATGCTAGTTGCCAAATGATGGTTCCCACATGTGTTAGTTGACTCACATGGGCTGCTAAGAGCTGATCATTTTAGTGTATATACCAATAGTACATACATCTAAAAGCTGTGTATTGTACGAGTACGAATACGGGTGCATACGAGTAGAATTGTTGATGAAACTGAACGAGGATGTAATTGTAAGCATTTTTGTTAAGTAGAAGTATTTTGATAAGTGTCTTGAAGTCTTTCAAAAGTGTATGAATACATATTAAAACACTACATGTATATATGAAAGGACCCGTTCATATACATTATAAACGATTCACAATAGTTGATTACATCGCGAGGTATTTGACCTCTATATGATATATTTTACAAACATTGCATTCGTTTTTAAAACCAAACTTTCTTTACAACGAAAGTTGACGGCATGCACACCATTTCATAATACATCCAACTATAATTGGCTTAATAATAATCTTGATGAACTCAATGACTCGAATGCAACGTCTTTCAAAATATGCCATGAATGACTCCAAGTAATATCCTTAAAATGAGCTAATGCACAGCGGAAGATTTCTTTAATACCTGAGAATAAACATGCTTTAAAGTGTCAACTAAAAGGTTGGTGAGTTCATAGGTTTATCATAACAATCATTTCAACATATTAATAGACCACAAGATTTCCGTTTATAAATATATGTACACTCGCAAGTGTATAAAAGTATTCTATAAGTTGTAGGCACCCGGTAACAAGCCTTAACGTTCATGTTTTACCCTCTGAAGTACACCAGATCAGGTGTGTTTAAAATAACCTCGAAGTACTAAAGCATCCCATAGTCAGGATGGGGTTTGTCAGGCCCAATAGATCTATCTTTAGGATTCGCGCCTACCGTACATAGACAAGTAGTTTAATGTTACCAAGCTAAGGGTATATTTCTGGTTTAAACCCACGTAGAATTAGTTTTAGTACTTGTGCCTATTTCGTAAAACATTTATAAAAACAGCGCATGTATTCTCAGTCCCAAAAATATATATAAAAGGGAGCAAATGAAACTCACAATACTGTATTTCGTAGTAAAAATACATATAACGTCATTTAACAAGTACAAGGTTGGCCTCGGATTCACGAACGTATCAATATTGAGATTCAAAATTGCAGGAAAGTACGTAGACGCAACGGAGATGATAAATACTAGATTGACCTCACGATCATACCCATGAACCATACCCATCACCTCCATAGCTATATCCCATAATTTCCTTAGCTTCGAATCATTCAAAAAAACTATTTTGAAATCACTCGGACAGCACTCCGTCGTAATATTTTATGTATACTAATAATATCTTGAAATAATACAGAGCAAATATATATATATATATATATATATATATATATATATATATATATATATATATATATATATATATATATATATATATATATATATATATATATATATATATATATATATATATATAAATCGATTGAGAGAGTTTAGAGAAATATATTTTCAAGTTTCTATGAAATAATGAAACTATTGAATTCTATTTATAATAGATTTTTGAATTATTAAAGTATGAATTATTAAAGTGAATTATTAAAGTATGAATTATTAAAGTGAATTGTTAAAGTATGAATTATTAAAGTGAATTATTAAAGTATGAATTATTAAAGTGAATTATTAAAGTATGAATTATTAAAGTGAATTATTAAAGTATGAATTATTAAAGTGAATTATTAAAGTATGAATTATTAAAGTGAATTATTAAAGTTAAAGTAAAGTAAAGATAAAGTTAAAGTATAGTAAAAGTATAAAAAACTATGTATGTATAATACGCTTATAAATATATATAATATTAATTTAAATCGTTATATATATTTAATGAAATAAAATATAAATATCGTTATATTTATTATACTGGTTAAGTAATGAGTTGTCAAAAGTGATTCTAGATATTTATAAAAGTTATATACGTTTTAATAATAAAATTCTTTTTAAACTGAAAACGTCTTTGTACGTTTGAAAATAGATTAATAGAATATTATGGAAACCAATTCTCCACTAACTTTTGTCTAACTTTCGTAAATGACACTTTTTGTTTTTATTTATAAATAGCTTTACAAATTATTCTGAATATCGTTAAGAGGAATAGATTTTCTCAAATCATAGTGGACCTCTCAACAGAGACTTGTAATCATAATTCAATGTTTCTGATAATTCAATCATTTAATATATATTTTTTTTTCATCGAAAATCATATTGAAACAAATACGTTCGTGTAAAGTATTATACGTTTAATACTTTATTAATATTCTCAAGTTATAATATATATATACATATACATATCTATTTATATATAACGGTTCGTGAATCGTCAAAATTTGGTCGAGGTTATAATGAATGTATGAACACAGTTTAAAATTCTTGAGATTTAACTTAACAAACTTTGCTTATCGTGTCGGAATAATATAAAGATTAAAGTTTAAATTTGGTCGGAAATTTCCGGGTCGTCACAGTACCTACCCGTTAAAGAAATTTCGTCCCCAAAATTTGATAGAGGCCGTCATGACTAACAATGAGAATGTTATTATAACGATTATAGAGTTTTATCATGTTCAAGAAGAATGGATAAAATAATTCGATTACTCGAAGCGTGAGAGTGAAGTTATCGTAAATGAATGAAATAAGATAATAGTGATTCGTCGTATCTTTTGACGTCATCACGATTGATCTCCGAAAAGAAAATCTTTGTAATCTATATTGGATTTGATTATTCGGCGATTAAGGAAATTATGATCCTCTTCGAATTAATGCGATAATCCATTTTGATTTCTCTGTCGGATATTTCACTATAAATCCACCTCATTTGTTTTCTTACAACTCACACCTTCTCAACTCATATTTTAAAGTATTTGTCAATATGCTTCATCCAGTGCTGATTCTTGATATACTCCTCACTTTCATATCTGTCGCTCTTCTTTTTCAGCTGCCTCCGGAAGAATCTATTTACTTCTACTATACTCTTGGTTTTATACTGTTTTTAGTTCTCCCGTGTCTTTATATTGCTATATGCATTGATATATACGGTTTGTGATTTCTGGGTTGTTGTTGGGTTTTATGTCTTCCCTTATATTTCAAAGTCCTTGCTTCTTCTATAATCATTGTCATCCACAGTTAATGCTCTCTTCTATTTGCTATGACTTATACTCCCATTTCTAGTTCGGAGCTTTGTCCTTTCGTTTCTTCTTCTTGCGATTAAGCACCGCTTGTAATGGTCCAGAATTCGCAGATATAATTTCGGAATGAACATTGTTAATGTTCTAGGAAGGAAATTGTAATGACACGATCTTGACTTGTCAAATTACCAGAATACCTCGAAAAAGGCCGAATTATCAAGAAATATTTTCTTGATATTTAGAGATCGAAGAGAATACAAGAGTCGTGTAACATAGCACATGATGACGTTATGATCTGTGAATCATCATGTTCCATTTAGAAACTCAGCATGAATTACTGTAATATAATCACGTTGATCAAGTGTCATTATATTATACTAACTCATGCTTCAGCTCCCAACACTTCTTCAAGAATATTCCTATTTTAAACTCGAATGTTTCAGAATTTAGAAACTAAAATAGTTTCTTTTATAATATAATACAGATAGCGCGAAGAGGTAAATGATTTCAAATAAGAATAATTATAAAAATATCTTCAGAAGTATGGATGATATTTATAATGAAAGATACGATGATATCTTAGAATATCTAATATCAGAGGATGATGAAGGATATTGTCCGCAGGGGTTTAGAGTCAGGAGCAAGGTATTCGTTAATGACTTCAGCAAGTACTGAATCATTTGGATTCTTTGAAGGCAGGTTCAGCCTTTGTGATTTGTCCACAGCCTCCTTCATACTTTGCTCAATCCGTTTTCCAGTTCCAATGCTTCCCTTTTACTGAACTTTGCCAATATACTATCCTTTATCATCCAACTTTTTACTGTTAAGGTCGTTTACAGTTTTTGCTGCTTCATCAGCATTTTTCAAAATTTCGAGAATTGGTTCGCAGTTTAGGGTGTTTTTCAGAAATTTCTCATTCAAAGAATGTAAGTCTTGGAGGTAGACGTTGTGTGTATATGTAATTGTTGATGTAGACATGCTACGAGGTTTCAAAATACTGATTGCTGATTCTCAATAATTGGTATGGCAATTCTTGTTATAAGGTACGAATGAGTATATGATAGGGTTTCGATAATTATAATGATTTTTTTTTTGGAAAGTCAAAGATCAATGAAGTTGTTGGTAAGTTTATTGCTAATGTGGTGATTATAAACGATTCCCCGGTAACATTGGCGAAAGGGCAACGTATCTATCGAGGTTATAATAAGACTGTTTTGATTGAGAAGTCGAAGATGACTTGCTGGAGCTGTGACAAAACTGTCTATTTTGAAACGGAATTGAAAAGTTATTTTAGCTAGTAAATGCCAAAGGGTCTAACATGGATACATGTCGAACTATGACTTGGGTTTTGAGAGTTTTTTTTTTCAGGTGTATAACTGTGGGTAACATGTGGTTGGATCATCATCTCGATTGTTCCTTAGTTGAAGTGTCTTCAGAAATTTCGAAGGGTTTGAGCACATATTGTAATCGTTAATAAATATGATGTTCTAACACAGTTTTGAAATCAAAGTATAGCTTTTAAAGATATAGGAATCTAAGAGTGATGATACTGGTTATATTTCGAATTGAATTATGCGATTTCAAAATCAGAATATGTAATTGAATTTGAATGAGTATGATTGTTTTGATTTATATGAAAGAATGGATATTGTTGTGAAAGTAGGGAGTATAGTTGATGATTGCTGAATCAGTTTCGAAAAATGTAATATATTAATTGTGAATTTATATATCTCTCGGGTATTACCTACCCGTTAAAAAAATTTCACAATTAATATTTTGTACAAAAGAAGTTTATTACAGTCTTTATGAAAATATATGTGTATATTTTCTTTAGATGTAATATAGATTTAATGAGTTAATATTAAATTAAACTCATTTGTTTTATGGTTGGAACTAGAATTGAGTAATCCCTAAAACTTTATAAATTGCATAAGTATTTCTTCAATAATATTGAAATTATGAATCATTACTTTGTTATTTGTTGGTTTTCGTGAAATTCTTGTGAACTTCGCAAGGTACGAATGATGTTATTTGAAAAGTTTCGAGTACATCGATGATGAAAGTGTAAAATCAAACATATATTCGAATAATACACTTGATTTATTATGAATTGAATTTTTTATTGAATTGAGACAGAGATTGTAATTAACGATGGTTAAGTTGCGGACGAAGGACGTACATCATTGCATATTTGTAATATGAATTAACTGAGTAGTTAAGATTCACACATAATAGCTTAGTACGGGAAGATTTATTATGGTTTAAAAATTTATACATATAAAATATACATATAAATCTTTCGATTGGAAATGAGTTAATACTTCATAACTCGTTGATACAATATATTTGTTGTTGATTCGTAATGATGTCCACAATGATTCTTGAACTGACAGAGTTTGTGATGTTACAGGTGCTGTTGATTCTGACGATACTGACGGTACTGACTGTGTTGATGATGCTACGGTCCTGTTGATGCTCTTGGTAAAACAATTCTAGCTTGTAAATCGTACACCATTTTTTATCAAAGTTTCTACTCTACCATCTCCGTTCACTCATCCGATTTACGGTCAGAATTAAATAATCTCTAAGATTTTGGAGATTACATAACTACCGCAGAGATATCTCTTCAATGAAGTTTATGAATTAATACTTCATCGTTTGTTGTTGTTGATATTCCTGTATATTTACAGGGCGTATGACGTTGATGTTTGAGATACAGATTGTGATGTTGCGGTGTGGGATGTGGATGTTGTTGTTGGTGGTGGTGATGGTACTGTTGGTGTTACTGATGGTGGTACTGTTTATGCTGCTGGTGCTGCTGCTGGTGTTTGTAACCTTTGCACCATATTCACCAAAGCCACTACCCGAGCGCGAAGCTCGTTGACTTCTTCTATTACACCTGGGTGATTGTTGGTTCGGACGAGCGGATAAATAAAATCTAGAATTTGGTGTAGTATGTAATCGTGACGAGATACTCTAGAAATAAGAGAGAAAATGGTGTTTCAGATAGGTTCGTCGGTAAGTGCTTCAGGTTCTTCGCCAAGAGGGCAATGTGGTGGATGGAAAGGATCACCTTCTTCTTGTCTCCAATGATTAAGGAGGCTACGGACCCATCCCCAATTCATCCAGAATAGATGATGACTAATTGGTTGATCCATTCCGGTCACACTGCTTTCGGAACTTGAGTGGGATTCCATTTCAGAATCCGAGGGACTTGAACTAATGACGAATTCCATTTCGTACGATTGAATAAAGAATTTTTCGATATGAAATGATTTTTCGGCTATCGGGTGGTATTCTAATTATATAGAGCAAAAGGTTTCGTAGATTACGGAGGAATTTACGGAATATGTCAGGCAAAGTTTACAGTAACAGATACGCTAAGATATGAATTAGCAGATACGCTAAGATATGAATTTTGTCTATACACTATTCATGCAATCAATGCAATAAGATGTGTCTAGACTAAGAATGATAAGCAGGTAATTTCCGACAAGAATGATGAGCAAAACTTTTGAAATGCAGACACGGTCGAAGTCCAGACTCACTAATGCATCCTAAAAACTATCAGTTAGGCACACTAATGCAGAACCTGGTTCGCTAAGACCACCGCTCTGATACCAACTGAAAGGACCCGTTCATATACATTATAAACGATTCACAATAGTTGATTACATCGCGAGGTATTTGACCTCTATATGATACATTTTATTAACATTGCATTCGTTTTTAAAACCAAACTTTCTTTACAACGAAAGTTGACGGCATGCACACCATTTCATAATACATCCAACTATAATTGGCTTAATAATAATCTTGATGAACTCAATGACTCGAATGCAACGTCTTTCAAAATATGCCATGAATGACTCCAAGTAATATCCTTAAAATGAGCTAATGCACAGCGGAAGATTTCTTTAATACCTGAGAATAAACATGCTTTAAAGTGTCAACCAAAAGGTTGGTGAGTTCATAGGTTTATCATAACAATCATTTCAACATATTAATAGACCACAAGATTTCCGTTTATAAATATATGTACACTCGCAAGTGTATAAAAGTATTCTATAAGTTGTAGGCACCCGGTAACAAGCCTTAACGTTCATGTTTTACCCTCTGAAGTACACCAGATCAGGTGTGTTTAAAATAACCTCGAAGTACTAAAGCATCCCATAGTCAGGATGGGGTTTGTCAGGCCCAATAGATCTATCTTTAGGATTCGCGCCTACCGTACATAGACAAGTAGTTTAATGTTACCAAGCTAAGGGTATATTTCTGGTTTAAACCCACGTAGAATTAGTTTTAGTACTTGTGCCTATTTCGTAAAACATTTATAAAAACAGCGCATGTATTCTCAGTCCTAAAAATATATATAAAAGGGAGCAAATGAAACTCACAATACTGTATTTCGTAGTAAAAATACATATAACGTCATTTAACAAGTACAAGGTTGGCCTCGGATTCACGAACGTATCAATATTGAGATTCAATATTGCAGGAAAGTACTTAGACGCAACGGAGATGATAAATACTAGATTGACCTCACGAGCATACCCATGAACCATACCCATCACCTCCATAGCTATAACCCATAATTTCCTTAGCTTCGAATCATTCAAAAAAACTATTTTGAAATCACTCGGACAGCACTCCGTCGTAATATTTTATGTATACTAATAATATCTTGAAATAATACAGAGCAAATATATATATATATATATATATATATATATATATATATATATATATATATATATATATATATATATATATATATATATATATATATATATATATATATATATATATATATATATATATATATATAAATCGATTGAGAGAGTTTAGAGAAATATATTTTCAAGTTTCTATGAAATAATGAAACCTATTGAATTCTATTTATAATAGATTTTTGAATTATTAAAGTATGAATTATTAAAGTATGAATTATTAAAGTGAATTATTAAAGTATGAATTATTAAAGTGAATTATTAAAGTATGAATTATTAAAGTGAATTATTAAAGTATGAATTATTAAAGTGAATTATTAAAGTATGAATTATTAAAGTGAATTATTAAAGTATGAATTATTAAAGTGAATTATTAAAGTTAAAGTAAAGTAAAGATAAAGTTAAAGTATAGTAAAAGTATAAAAAACTATGTATGTATAATACGCTTATAAATATATATAATATTAATTTAAATCGTTATATATATTTAATGAAATAAAATATAAATATCGTTATATTTATTATACTGGTTAAGTAATGAGTTGTCAAAAGTGATTCTAGATATTTATAAAAGTTATATACGTTTTAATAATAAAATTCTTTTTAAACTGAAAACGTCTTTGTACGTTTGAAAATAGATTAATAGAATATTATGAAAACCAATTCTCCACTAACTTTTGTCTAACTTTCGTAAATGACACTTTTTGTTTTTATTTATAAATAGCTTTACAAATTATTCTGAATATCGTTAAGAGGAATAGATTTTCTCAAATCATAGTGGACCTCTCAACAGAGACTTGTAATCATAATTCAATGTTTCTGATAATTCAATCATTTAATATATATTTTTTTTCGTCGAAAATCATATTGAAACAAATACGTTCGTGTAAAGTATTATACGTTTAATACTTTATTAATATTCTCAAGTTATAATATATATATACATATACATATCTATTTATATATAACGGTTCGTAAATCGTCGAAATTTGGTCGAGGTTATAATGAATGTATGAACACAGTTTAAAATTCTTGAGATTTAACTTAACAAACTTTGCTTATCGTGTCGGAATAATATAAAGATTAAAGTTTAAATTTGGTCGGAAATTTCCGGGTCGTCACAGTACCTACTCGTTAAAGAAATTTCGTCCCCGAAATTTGATAGAGGTCGTCATGACTAACAATGAGAATGTTATTATAACGATTATAGAGTTTTATCATGTTCAAGAAGAATGGATAAAATAATTCGATTACTCGAAGCGTGAGAGTGAAGTTATCGTAAATGAATGAAATAAGATAATAGTGATTCGTCGTATCTTTTGACGTCATCACGATTGATCTCCGAAAAGAAAATCTTTGTAATCTATATTGGATTTGATTATTCGGCGATTAAGGAAATTATGATCCTCTTCGAATTAATGCGATAATCCATTTTGATTTCTCTGTCGGATATTTCACTATAAATCCACCTCATTTGTTTTCTTATAACTCACACCTTCTCAACTCATATTTTAAAGTATTTGTCAATATGCTTCATCCAGTGCTGATTCTTGATATACTCCTCACTTTCATATCTGTCGCTCTTCTTTTTCATCTGCCTCCGGAAGAATCTATTTACTTCTACTATACTCTTGGTTTTATAGTGTTTTTAGTTCTCCCGTGTCTTTATATTGCTATATGCATTGATATATACGGTTTGTGATTTCTGGGTTGTTGTTGGGTTTTATGTCTTCCCTTATATTTCAAAGTCCTTGCTTCTTCTATAATCATTGTCATCCACAGTTAATGCTCTCTTCTATTTGCTATGACTTATACTCCCATTTCTAGTTCGGAGCTTTGTCCTTTCGTTTCTTCTTCTTGCGATTAAGCACCGCTTGTAATGGTCCAGAATTCGCAGATATAATTTCGGAATGAACATTGTTAATGGTAGATGTTGATCCCAACTGTTTCCAAAATTCTGCTAATGGTAGATGTCGATCCCAACTGTTTCCAAAATCAATAACACAAGCTCGTAGCATGTCTTCAAGCGTTTGTATCGTCCTTTCGCTCTGCCCATCAGTTTGTGGATGATAGGCAGTACTCATGTCTAGACGAGTTCCCAATGCTTGCTGTAATTTCTGCCAGAATCTTGAAATAAATCTGCCATCCCTATCAGAGATAATAGAGATTGGTATTCCATGTCTGGAGACGACTTCCTTCAAATACAGTCGTGCTAACTTCTCCATCTTGTCATCTTCTCTTATTGGCAGGAAGTGTGCTGACTTGGTGAGATGATCAACTATTACCCAAATAGTATCATAACCACTTGCAGTCCTTGGCAATTTAGTAATGAAATCCATGGTAATGTTTTCCCATTTCCATTCCGGGATTTCAGGTTGTTGTAGTAGACCTGATGGTTTCTGATGTTCAGCTTTGACCTTAGAACACGTCAAACATTCTTCTGCATATTTAGCAATATCGGCTTTCATACCTGGCCACCAAAAATGTTTCTTAAGATCCTTGTACATCTTCCCCGTTCCAGGATGTATTGAGTATCTGGTTTTATGAGCTTCTCTAAGTACCATTTCTCTCATATCTCCAAATTTTGGTACCCAAATTCTTTCAGCCCTATACCGGGTTCCGTCTTCCCGAATATTAAGATGCTTCTCCGATCCTTTGGGTATTTCATCCTTTAAATTTCCCTCTTTTAAAACTCCTTGTTGCGCCTCCTTTATTTGAGTAGTAAGGTTAGTGTGAATCATTATATTCATAGATTTTACTCGAATGGGTTCTCTGTCCTTTCTGCTCAAGGCGTCGGCTACCACATTTGCCTTCCCCGGGTGGTAACGAATCTCAAAGTCGTAATCATTCAACAATTTAATCCACCTACGCTGCCTCATATTCAGTTGTTTCTGATTAAATATGTGTTGAAGACTTTTGTGGTCGGTATATATAATACTTTTGACCCCATATAAGTAGTGCCTCCAAGTCTTTAATGCAAAAACAACCGCGCCAAATTCCAAATCATGCGTCGTATAATTTTGTTCGTGAATCTTCAATTGTCTAGACGCATAAGCAATCACCTTCGTTCGTTGCATTAATACACAACCGAGACCTTGCTTTGATGCGTCACAATAAATCACAAAATCATCATTCCCTTCAGGCAATGACAATATAGGTGCCGTAGTTAGCTTTTTCTTCAATAATTGAAACGCCTTCTCTTGTTCATCCTTCCATTCAAATTTCTTCTCTTTATGCGTTAATGCAGTCAAGGGTTTTGCTATTTTGGAGAAATCTTGGATGAATCTTCTGTAGTAACCAGCCAATCCTAAAAATTGACGTATATGCTTCGGAGTTTTTGGGGTTTCCCACTTTTTAACGGTTTCGATCTTTGCCAGGTCCACCTGGATACCTTCTTTGTTCACTATGTGACCGAGGAATTGAACTTCTTCCAACCAAAATGCACACTTTGAAAACTTAGCGTACAGTTTTTCTTTCCTCAATACTTCTAGCACTTTTCTCAAATGTTCTTCGTGCTCTTGATCATTCTTTGAGTAAATAAGTATGTCATCGATGAAAACAATGACAAACTTGTCAAGATATGGCCCACACACTCGGTTCATAAGGTCCATGAACACAGCTGGTGCGTTAGTCAATCCAAACGGCATAACCATAAACTCGTAATGACCATAACGCGTCCTAAAAGTAGTTTTTGGAATGTCATCCTCCTTTACTCGCATTTGATGATATCCAGAACGTAAATCGATCTTCGAATAAACCGACGAGCCTTGTAGTTGATTAAATAAGTCGTCAATTCTCGGCAGTGGATAACGGTTTTTGATGGTAAGTTTGTTCAACTCTCTGTAGTCAATACACAACCTAAATGTACCATCCTTCTTCTTGACAAACAAAACAGGAGCTCCCCATTGTGATGTGCTTGGTCGAATGAAACCACATTCTAATAGTTCTTGCAGTTGGCTTTGCAGTTCTTTCATCTCGCTGGGTGCGAGTCTATAAGGAGCACGAGCTATTGGTGCAGCTCCTGGTACAAGATCTATTTGAAATTCAACAGATCGATGTAGAGGTAGTCCCGGTAATTCTTTCGGAAATACATCGGGAAATTCTTTTGCGACGGGAACATCATTGATGCTCTTTTCTTCAGTTTGTACTTTCTCGACGTGTGCTATAACAGCATAGCAACCTTTTCTTATTAGTTTTTGTGCCTTCAAATTACTAATAAGATGTAGCTTCATGTTGCCCTTTTCTCCGTACACCATTAAGGGTTCTCCTTCTTCTCGTACAATGCGAATTGCATTTTTATAACATACGATCTCTGCTTTCACCTTCTTCAGCCATTCCATGCCAACTATTACATCAAAAATCCCTAACTCTACTGGTATCAAATCAATCTTAAATATTTCGCTACCCAGTTTAATTTCTCAATTCCGGCATATATTATCTGCTGAAATTAATTTACCGTTTGCTAATTCGAGTAAAAATTTACTATCCAACGGCGTCAATGGACAACTTAATTTAGCACAAAAATCTCTACTCATATAGCTTCTATCCGCACCCGAATCAAATAAAACGTAAGCAGATTTATTGTCAATAAGAAACGTACCCGTAACAAGCTCTGGGTCTTCCTGTGCCTCTGCCGCATTAATATTGAAAACTCTTCCGCGACCTTGTCCATTCGTGTTCTCCTGGTTCGGGCAATTTCTAATAATGTGGCCCGGTTTTCCACATTTATAACAAACTACATTGGCATAACTTGCTCCGACACTACTTGCTCCGCCATTACTCGTTCCGACACCATTTGTTCCTTTCGTTCTGTTAACCCCTGGTCCGTAGACCTCACACTTCGCCGCGCTATGACCATTTCTTTTACACTTGTTTCAAATTTTGGTGCAGAACCCCGAGTGATACTTTTAACACCTTTGGCATAGCTGCTTCTGATTGTTGTTGTTGTTGCGGTTGTTTTTGTTGTTGGGATGATTGTTGTAGTTGCTGTTGCTGTTGTTGTTGTTGTTGTTGTTGTTGGACCGTTTGTTGTAGTTGCGATTGATGTTGCGATTGTTGGGATAATTGTTGCGATTATTATTGTAATTGCTGTTGTTGTTGTATTGGTGATTCTTATCACCTTTTTCCTCCCACTTTCTTTTGACTTGCTTCACATTGGCCTCTTCAGCCGTATGTTCTTTAATTCTTTCCTCAATCTGGTTCACTAGTTTGTGAGCCATTCTACATGCCTGTTGTATGGAGGCGGGCTCGTGTGAACTTATATCTTCTTGGATTCTTTCCGGTAATCCTTTCACAAACGCGTCGATCTTCTCTTCCTCATCTTCGAACGCTCCCGGACACAATAGGCACAATTCTGTGAATCGTCTTTCGTACGTGGTAATATCAAATCCTTGGGTTCGTAACCCTCTAAGTTCTGTCTTGAGCTTATTGACCTCAGTTCTGGGACGGTACTTCTCGTTCATCAAGTGCTTGAATGCTGACTACGGTAGTGCGTACGCATCATCTTGTCCCACTTGCTCTAGATAGGTATTCCACCATGTTAACGCAGAACCTGTGAAGGTATGCGTAGCGTACTTCACTTTGTCCTCTTCAGTACACTTACTTATGGCAAACTCCAATTCGACCTTCTCGGTCCACCGTTTCAATCCGATCGGTCCTTCGGTTCCATCAAATTCCAAAGGTTTGCAGGCAGTGAATTCTTTGTAGGTGCATCCTACACGATTTCCTGTACTGCTAGATCCAAGGTTATTGTTGGTATGTAGCGCAGCCTGTACTGCAGCTATGTTTGAAGCTAGAAAAGTACGGAATTCCTCTTCATTCATATTCACGGTGTGTCGAGTAGTCGGTGCCATTTCCTTCAAAATAGTCAAATGGAACAAGTTAATCATACAGAATATTAAGAGTAGTTAATAGTATTTCGTAGCATAATATGAACTCATTTATAAAAGCTTTTTCTTCATATTAGCGTTTTATAAGTTTAAATTCGGGTAGTACCTACCCGTTAAGTTCATACTTAGTAGCTAATATACAATTCAACTACTACAATTCTATATGAAAAACTGATTATAATAATATTTCGCGTTCAAACTTTTATACAATATTTTACAAACTTACAATACCGCTTATTTTACATAAAGCATGAAATATAGCACACAATAACTTTGATACAAGATAGTTGTCAAGATAATTCTAGCTAGTACACAAGTCGTTCAACAAAGGCAATAAAGACACGTAATTCATATGTCCAGAAACAAGTCATGCATTCTGGTTTTACTAGGACTACTTCCCATCCTTGGTCTTGTGGAACATAACCGTTATGGCCGTTGATAAGACAGTGTGTTGTAACGTCGTCAAAGGGACGAGGGTTACGTAATGACCAACAGTCTCGTAATAACCTAAAAACCTCATTTCTTACCCCAATTACCGACTCCGTCACTTGTGGGAACGTTTTGTTTAATAGTTGTAGCCCGATGTTCTTTTTCTCACTTTGGTGAGAAGCGAACATTACTAACCCATAAGCATAGCATGCTTCTTTATGTTGCATGTTAGCCGCTTTTTCTAAATCATTAAGTCCTATATTCGGATACATTGAGTCAAAATAATTTCTTAACCCGTTGCGTAAAATAGCATTTGGGTTCCCCGCAATATATGCGTCAAAGTAAACACATCGTAACTTATGGGTTTCCCAATGTGATATCCCCCATCTTTCAAACGAAAGTCTCTTATAAACCAAGACATTTTTGGAACGTTCTTCGAATGTCTTACAAACTGATTTCGCCGTAAATAGTTGTGCCGAAGAATTCTGACCGACTCTAGACAAGATTTCATCAATCATGTCTCCGGGTAGGTCTCTTAAAATATTGGGTTGTCTATCCATTTTTTGTTTTTATACTGTAAAATAGACAAGAGTTAGATTCATAAAAAAAAATACTTATTAATACAAGTAATTTTTACATATTTCATAAAGCATAAGCACACTATATTACAAATATTACACCACACGAATACAACTATCTTATTCTGACTCGCTCGTTTCTTCTACTTCGGTTTTGGTTTGTTTTGCCAAGTTTCTAGGGATATATGATGTTCCCCTAATACGAGCTGTCGTTTTCCACAACGGTTTAGAAAAACCTGGTGGTTTAGAGGTTCCCGGGTCATTGTTACAACTTAAGGGCTTCGGGGGTTGACGATACATATAAAGTTCATCGGGGTTGGAATTAGATTTCTCTATTTTTATACCCTTTCCCTTATTATTTTCTTTTGCCTTTTTAAATTCAGTTGGGGTAATTTCTATAACATCATCGGAATTCTCGTCGGAATCCGATTCATCGGAGAATTGGTAATCCTCCCAATATTTTGCTTCCTTGGCGGAAACACCATTGACCATAATTAACCTTGGTCGGTTGGTTGAGGATTTTCTTTTACTTAATCGTTTTATTATTTCCCCCACCGGTTCTATTTCCTCCTCCGGTTCCTCCTCTTCCGGTTCTGATTCTTCTTCCGGTTCTAATTCTTCTTCCGGTTCTTCTTCGGGAACTTGTGAATCAGTCCAATATATATTCGACTCTTCGTTATTATTAGGTGAGTCAATGGGATTTGTGCTAGAGGTAGACATCTATCACACAATATCAAACATGTTAAGAGATTAATATATCACATAATATATACATGTTAATAATATATAGTTTCCAACAAAAATGTTAAACAATCATTTTTAAAGAAAACACGGTCGAAGTCCAGACTCACTAATGCATCCTAACAAACTCGATAAGACACAATAATGCAAATTTTCTGGTTCTCTAAGACCAACGCTCGGATACCAACTAAAATGTCCCGTTCTTATTGATTAAAAACGTTCCATATTAATTGATTTCGTTGCGAGGTTTTGACCTCTATATGAGACGTTTTTCAAAGACTGCATTCATTTTTAAAACAAACCATAACCTTTATTTCATAAATAAAGGTTTAAAAAGCTTTACGTAGATTATCAAATAATGATAATCTAAAATATCATGTTTACACACGACCATTACATAATAGTTTACAATACAAATATGTTACATCGAAATCAGTTTCTTGAATGCAGTTTTTACATAATATCATACAAACATGGAATCCAAATCTTGTCCTTATTTTAGTATGCAACAACGGAAGCTCTTAGTATTCATCTGAGAATAAACATGCTTTAAACATCAACAAAAATGTTGGTGAGTTATAGGTTTAACCTATATATATCAAATCGTAACAATAGACCACAAGATTTCATATTTCAATACACATCCCATACATAGAGATAAAAATCATTCATATGGTGAACACCTGGTAATCGACATTAACAAGATGCATATATAAGAATATCCCCATCATTCCGGGACACCCTTCGGATATGATATAAATTTTGAAGTACTAAAGCATCCGGTACTTTGGATGGGGTTTGTTAGGCCCAATAGATCTATCTTTAGGATTCGCGTCAATTAGGGTGTCTGTTCCCTAATTCTTAGATTACCAGACTTAATAAAAAGGGGCATATTCGATTTCAATAATTCAACCATAGAATGTAGTTTCACGTACTTGTGTCTATTTTGTAAATCATTTATAAAACCTGCATGTATTCTCATCCCAAAAATATTAGATTTTAAAAGTGGGACTATAACTCACTTTCACAGATTTTTACTTCGTCGGGAAGTAAGACTTGGCCACTGGTTGATTCACGAACCTATAACAATATATACATATATATCAAAGTATGTTCAAAATATATTTACAACACTTTTAATATATTTTGATGTTTTAAGTTTATTAAGTCAGCTGTCCTCGTTAGTAACCTACAACTAGTTGTCCACAGTTAGATGTACAGAAATAAATCGATAAATATTATCTTGAATCAATCCACGACCCAATGTATACGTATCTCAGTATTGATCACAACTCAAACTATATATGTTTTGGAATCAACCTCAACCCTGTATAGCTAACTCCAACATTCACATATAGAGTGTCTATGGTTGTTCCGAAATATATATAGATGTGTCGACATGATAGGTCAAAATATTGTATACGTGTCTATGGTATCTCAAGCTTACATAATATACAATACAAGTTGATTAAGTTATGGTTGGAATAGATTTGTTACCAATTTTCACGTAGCTAAAATGAGAAAAATTATCCAATCTTGTTTTACCCATAACTTCTTCATTTTAAATCCGTTTTGAGTGAATCAAATTGCTATGGTTTCATATTGAACTCTATTTTATGAATCTAAACAGAAAAAGTATAGGTTTATGGTCGGAAAAATAAGTTACAAGTCATTTTTGTAAAGGTAGTCATTTCAGTCGAAAGAACGACGTCTAGATGACCATTTTAGAAAACATACTTCCACTTTGAGTTTAACCATAATTTTTGGATATAGTTTCATGTTCATAATAAAAATAATTTTCCCAGAATAACAACTTTTAAATCAAAGTTTATCATAGTTTTTAATTAACTAACCCAAAACAGCCCGCGGTGTTACTACGACGGCATAAATCCGGTTTTACGGTATTTTTCATGTTTCCAGGTTTTAAATCATTAAGTTAGCATATCATATAGATATAGAACATGTGTTTAGTTGATTTTAAAAGTCAAGTTAGAAGGATTAACTTTTATTTGCGAACAAGTTTAGAATTAACTAAACTATGTTCTAGTGATTACAAGTTTAAACCTTCGAATAAGATAGCTTTATATGTATGAATCCAATGATGTTATGAACATCATTACTACCTCAAGTTCCTTGGATAAACCTACTAGAAATGAGAAAAATGGATCTAGCTTCAAATGATCCTTGGATGGCTTGAAAGTTCTTGAAGCAGAATCATGACACGAAAACAATTTCAAGTAAGATTTCCACTCGAAATAAGATTGTTATAGTTATAGAAATTGAATTAAAGTTTGAATATGATTATTACCTTGTATTAGAAAGATAACCTATTGTAAGTAACAAAGGTTTCTTGATCTTGGATGATTACTTGGAATGGATTTAGAAAACTTGGAAGTAAACTTGCAATCTTGGAAGTATTCTTGATTTTATGAAACTAGAACTTTTGGAATTTATGAAGAATACTTAGAACTTGAAGATAGAACTTGAGAGAGATCAATTAGATGAAGAAAATTGAAGAATGAAAGTGTTTGTAGGTGTTTTTGGTCATTGGTGTATGGATTAGATATAAAGGATATGTAATTTTGTTTTCTTGTAAATAAGTCATGAATGATTACTCATATTTTTGTAATTTTATGAGATATTTCATGTTAGTTGCCACATGATGGTTCCCACATGTGTTAGGTGACTCACATGGGCTTCTAAGAGCTGATCATTGGAGTGTATATACCAATAGTACATACATCTAAAAGCTGTGTATTGTACGAGTACGAATACGGGTGCATACGAGTAGAATTGTTGATGAAACTGAACGAGGATGTAATTGTAAGCATTTTTGTTAAGTAGAAGTATTTTGATAAGTGTCTTGAAGTCTTTCAAAAGTGTATGAATACATATTAAAACACTACATGTATATACATTTTAACTGAGTCTTTAAGTCATCGTTAGTCGTTACATGTAAATGTTGTTTTGAAACTTTTAGGTTAACGATCTTGTTGAATGTTGTTAACCCATTGTTTATTATAACAAATGAGATGTTAAATTGTTATATTATCATGATATTATGATATATAATATATCTTAGTATGATATATATACAGTTAGATGTCGTTACAACGATAATCGTTACATATATGTCTCGTTTCGAAATCATTAAGTTAGTAGTCTTATTTTTACATAACTATTTCATTGTTAATACACTTAATAATATATTTACTTATCATTTAACATAATTAACCAAGTGTATCAATATCTTAATATGATTCATATGTACCTAGTAAGACGTTGTTATAACGATAATCGTTATATATATCGTTTTCGAGTTTCTTAAATTAATAGTCTCATTTTTATGTATATAACTCATTGTTAAAATACCTAATGAGATACATACTTATAATAAAATCATGTTAACTATATATATAACCATATATATGTCATCGTATAGTTTTTACAAGTTTTAACGTTCGTGAATCACCGGTCAACTTGGGTGGTCAATTGTCTATATGAAACCTATTTCAATTAATCAAGTCTTAACAAGTTTGATTGCTTAACATGTTGGAAACACTTAATTATGTAAATAACAATGTCATTTAATATATATATAAACATGGAAAAGTTCGGGTCACTACACATATGGTAGACATAAACATTGAAACTTAACAAAATAAACAAAAGCTAATACCGTTCCATCTTTTAAGATAATCGATAGTAACAAAACTCGAATTGACAAAGTGCAGTTCTTAAAAATTGATACCAGCAGAAATGTTTTGTTGAATTGCTTGAATTTGATATCAGGAAACCCAGCTTAACATTAAATCTGAAGTGTTTTCAGATGGAACATATGCAACTTCTGCTGCGATTTATTTTTCCAGGGTTAGCAAAGTAAGTCAACAAAGAAGTTAAAATTAAACACAATTATGGCAATCGACTATCAATTTACCTAAATAACAAACCTAATCAGGATCCGATGAGAAACAAACCGCATCAATACAAATGGTTAGATGTAAAACTAATATCGGCTAAACATGAAGTGGGTCATATGGGTCAAAACTTGCCTAACCTTTATTGGAGATCTAACAATGATCTCCTACAAGAACATGTGGTTTACAACTCGAAAATTATAATATAACTATAACTACATGAAGCAATTCCAAAATTTCCATTAACAACTTAATCTGTAACATAAAATCCCAAAACAATTGAACATTCTCCAACTAATCAGATGACATGATACCTATAAATGCAAATACCTCTGTTTGATCAGATAACATGATATCTATATCGAATCCTAATATATATTACTGTATTATGATAAACCCTTTTTGCATCATCTGCAAGTAGTAGCAGAAATCATATATTTAGAAAAGAAATTATAAAAAGAAATATGTATAATTTCTTTACTAATGAGCCTATATCAATACATTTATCATCAGAACAATTAAATACGACACTCACATAAACTTAAATACTCACTAAGGCATTTTATCAAACACCTTGTTGAGCACTTCATACAAAACACATAAAATAATTAAAATTATCAAGCTCAAAAGGATTATAGTATCATACCAACGAAGTTCTTGATCAACACATCTTTATATCTTTATATCATTTCCTTATATCCTTATATAACAATATAACAATAAATAAGTAAACAAATTTTTTATCACACACTTGGAATGAGTGTGTAGACTGATCCCATAACCTAAATGACACGACATTTGAATTATCGTACCTTGTTTAACTCAAAAACATAAAACAAAGGAGAAAGAAAAAATGAATTCGATCAACACTTGAGAAATTAATCGATAACTGAATGTTGAAATAGTTTGTGAATCTGGACTAAAGGTCTCATAATCGTTGACGATTAGGTTGAATCATCGTACCTTTAAGCCGATTTCATCGTTAACTATCCGCTGCGTTAATCTGAATTGTTAAAAGTACACACAGTTTTCCAACAGTGGTATCCGAGCCGCTCTTACACCATCTTAATTGTCGCGTAAGTTTCTTTAGATTTAGCTTTGTGGTAAATTGGTAACAGTCAAAACCTTTATGGTTTTGAAAGTAAACTTTGTTGATTACCTCATGACGCACGAATAAGATCTGGAAAAAAAAATCACTGTTATAAATTTTGAATTTATTTTTTATGGCTTGAATAATTGTTGTTTATTTCATTCCATGGTTGTACACATGCATTGTAACCATGGACAAGCCTTATGTAGGTTTTAATAATGTAGTTATTAAAATTGTGATTGCACACATAGCCCATAATGCCCCGACCTATGCATGATTGTTGTGATTGTTGATTACGACAATATTAAGTCATATTGTTTATTTATTTTTATAAGAAAGGCCATTTTGAAGCCAAAGTTGTATTATATTTATTTTTTCATTTTCATAGTATTGTATTTAAGTTTATTCTAAATTGTAAAAGTATTAGATTAGTTGTATTTTTCAATTTTAAATAAATGTAATAAGATGAAGATTAAAGATAAAGATGCAACGTGGAGTTTGACTTAGAATATGGTGAACAGGTCAAGTTAACTACGATGGTGTTTGTCAAGTTTTTCACTTGGTTATTGAATCAAGTGGGAGCTACGATATTACTCTTAGTTTGACCTCTTGATCCCATGTCGGCTCATGGGATCAAGCATAGGATTTTTGGGCTAGGCTATGTGTGTGTGATGCATGGTTGTGTTTTATTTTTGCATTTATATATAATTGTTGATTATAATATATGCTAAATGTTTTGAAAGGAAACATTAAATAAAACTGGTAACGAGTTTCAAATATTAAAATTATTGATTTTAAAAAGTTAAACTCTAACGAGTTTAAAGTTAAATAATTTTGAGACTTAAATTACATATGTTTTTTTTATGGAAACATTAAATAAAACTCAATACGAGTTTCAAAGATTAAAATTGATGATTTTGAAATAAGTTAAATCTAACAAGTTTAATATTAAATGATTTTGAAAGTCAAATAATATATATGGACGACATCTTTTAAAACTGTTTTAAAACGATACACATTTGTGTATTTGTTATTTTTATATCCTATAAATTAAATAACAAATTAGATCACAAACATAATCGACATATACAATTGGTTAAAAAAAATTTAACTAATAGTGTAGCGAATCTTGTGTGCATACATTATTCGCTGACACTAACTTTTTCCAAAATACCCGTCAAATTTAAGTCATGCCATCCAATGAGCTTGCAAACACTCCTCGTTATTTTTCTGATCTAGTGAGACTAGGCTGAATTATAGCCACGAGGTGGATTTTTCGATCTAGTGAGACTAGCGTGAATTTCCACTATTTTCAAATTGGACGACTTAATCGTATTCACAGTGAGACCTGAGTTCGAGGCAATGATGGGACAAACATGCCATTAGATAATAGTGGTTTGATGGACTACATATATCTCTAGGTCCCATAAAGATCTAAGAGTTGTACTTGTAATGTAATTGGTACCCGCTACCTACCAATAGACTCCATAACTGCTAGCTGATCAACATATGTGGCTATGGAACCTCTATGTGGATCTTAGGCTTTCGTAAATTAATTGTTTTTAAATATATTAAAATTTAGGTAATTAATTTATTAAAGTATTATATCAAAAATACTAAAATTGAACCTTGTTCTTTTGTAGATGTCAAACAATCAAAACATAAACCAAAACAACCTCCGTTCTTTGTTGGAGAAGGAGAAACTCAATGGTTCAAACTTCCTCGATTGGTACCGCAACCTGAGAATTGTTCTCAAATATGAAGGGAAGTTGAACAAAATTGAAGAACCGTTACCTGATTCTCCTGCTGAGACAGCTACTGCTGCTCAAAAGAATGCTTATCAGAAGTTGTTTGATGAGCAAGAGAAGATAGCTTTAATCATGCTTGCTAGTATGACTTCTGACCTACAAAAGGAAATGGAAGATCGTACAGCATATGATATGATGACTGAGCTGAAAAATATATTTCAGAAACAGGCTAGTCAAGAGTTATATGAAACTTATAAACTTCTTCAAACATGTAAAATGGAGGAGGGTCAATCAGTGAGCTCTCATGTCTTGAAAATGAAAAGCAACATTGACCGATTGGAAAAACTTGAAACTACCTTGCCGCCTAACTTGGCTGTGAACACGGTTTTGGCTTCACTACCAAAATCTTATCACCAATTTGTGATGAATTACAATATGCAAGGTTGGGAGAAATCTCTGGCAGAGGTGCACTCGATGCTCAAAACTGCTGAACATAATATTCCATCTAAGCTTTCCAATCCAGATGTCCTTATGATTAGGGAAGGTAGGGTGAAAAAGAATAAGCCAAAAACTTGGGGAAAGGGAAAAGGCAAGTCAATTGCTAAGAAGAAAATTCCACCACCTCCCAAGAAAGAAAATTTAACAAAAGACGCTGAATGTTTTCATTGTGGAAAGGTTGACAATTGGAGAAGGAAGTTGTCCTATCTTCCAATCTGAGCTGAGAAAAGGCAACGCTGGTGAGACTAGCAAATCAGGTATATTCCATATATAGTTATATACTTCTTCTAGTAATTCCTAGATCTTTGTTAACTGATTGTGGCCTTCACACCTGTAACAATATGAAGGGAATGAGAAGAAGTAATAGACTGAAGAAAGACATAATGGATTTGCAAGTAGGCAAGGGGGATCAAGCTTTTGTTAAAGCTATTGGTACCTCTGAACTTACTTCTGTAAGTAGTCTTATTGTTTTGTTGGAACAATAGCATTATGCTCTCAATACTGCGAGCGACATAGTTTGAAAGATGTTAGTTTTGAACTTGCATTTACACACTTAGGTATTTCAGTTTCTAAGGATAATATATTTATCTTAATACCTATCCACGTGATGGTATTTTTGAATTTGATATGCATAGTGTAATTTCAAATGAGAATTCTGTGTACCTACATCGCCAAAGTCTTCAAACAAGACTTGAATAAGACCTATCTATGACATTGTCATATTGGTCATATAAACAAACAATGCATTTCAAAACTCCAATCTAATGGACTTTTGGAATCAATTGACTCTGAGTCATTTGATGTATGCGAGTCATGTTTATGTGAAAAGATGACAAATGCTTCTTTCTCCGATTTAGGTAAAAGAGCTAAAGATCTTTTAGGACTAATACATACTGTTGTATGTAGCCCTTTAAGAACAATGTATAGATTTAGTTAATTTTACTTCATTACATTTACTGATGAGTATTATAGCTATGATTATGTTCACTTGCTGAAACATAAACATAAAGCTATTTTAAAATTCAAAAGTATTCCAAAATGAAGTAGATAATCAGCTTTGAAAGACCACTAAAGCACTTCGCTCCGATGGAGTAAGTAAGTTTATGAGTCAAGAGTTTTTTGGACCACCTAAAGAATTGTGGGATTGTCTCATAGTTCACTCCACCTAACACACCACAGCACAAAGGTGTGTCGGAACGGAGGAATCGAACTTTACTTGATATGGTTCGATCTATGATGAGTCTAACTACTCTACCGATGTCTTTTTGGGGTTATGCATTAGAGTTTGCTGCACGCATACTCAATATGGTTCCAACCAAGAAGGTAGAAAAGACACCATATGAGTTATGGCATGAAAAGAGTCCTGAGTTGTCTTATTTGAAATTATGGGGTTGTGAAGCGTATGTGAAACGTGACACTTCAAACAAGTTAGAACCCAGAGGTATCAAATATCACTTTGTGGGATACCCAAAGGAAACAATGAGTTACTACTTTTACTACCAAGCTGAAAACAAAGTGTTTACTGCTCGGTCTGCTGAATTCCTGAAAAGAGATCTTCTTTTACAAGAAGTCAGTGGGAGTAAAGTAGATCTTAAAGAAATTCAAAAACTTTAAAGTAACATACCTTCAGTAAGCACTAGCAATCCACACGTTGAAACTGAGCGCACTGTTGGTGAGCCAGAACGTGTTACACCTGTACTTTATAGATCTAGTAGAACTCATCGGCTTATGAGGTTTAATTATCTGATTAATTCAGATAAACCTCAACTAAGGGATTATGATGAACCCTCTAGCTACGGTGAAGCCATATCAGATCCAAAATCTAATAAATGGAGAGATGCTATAAAGATAGAGATGCAGTCTATGAAAGTTAATCAAGTATGGAACTTGATTGATCTTCCACCCAATTGCAAAATAGTAGGGAGTAAATAGGTCTTCAAAAGGAAGACTGACATGGACGGTAATGTAAACACTTTTAAGGCTCGGTTGGTGGCAAAAGGTTATACTCAAACTCAAGGAATTGATTATGAGGAAACTTTTTCATCAGTCGCGAGCATTAAATCAATTAGGATACTTATTGCCATAGCTGCTTTTCATGATTATGAAATATGGCAAATGGATGTCAAAACCGCTTTCCTAAATGGCGACCTAAGAGAGGACATATATATGGTTCAGTCGGAAGGGTTTATGAATCCTAAACATCTTAATAAAGTATGCAAGCTTCTAAAATTCATTTATGGATAAAAGCAAGCATCCAGGAGCTAGAATCTTAAGTTTAATGAGAAATTCAAAGTGTTTGATTTTTCTCAAAACTAAGATAAGCCCTGAGTTTACATTAGAGCTAGTGGGAGCAGAGTAGCCTTCTTGATCTTATATGTTGATGACATATTACTTATTAGAAATAACATTTCAACTTGCAATATGTCAAGTCTTGGCTTGGAAAATGTATTTTCATAAAGGATCTTGATGAAGCTACTTATATTATTAGAATGAGGATCTATACAATAGATCCAATTGGCTTATTGGTTTGAATCAAAGTACATACATTATCTTGCAGAGATTTAGCATGCAAAACTCCAAGCATGGAGCTTTACCAATGCAAAAGGGCATAACCGTGAGAAAGTCTCAAAAGTCCTATCACATCAGATGAATGAGACAAATGAATTGTATCACATATACTTCGGCTATATGATCCATTATGTATGTCATGATATGTACTATACTCGATGTTTCATTAGTTTTGAGTTTGACGAGTCATTGTTAACATAATCCAGGTGAAGTATATTGGATTGTTGTTAAGAATATTCTTTAGTATTTGCAGAGTACTAATAATATGTTCTTGGTTTACGGTGGTTTGGAAGAAGAGTTAAGTATT